>NC_136511.1:58567534-58577534 GCF_053919585.1 Euprymna scolopes | reverse complement strand
TGTGTATGTGTGTGTGTGTGTGTGTGTGTGTGTGTGTGTGTGTTTGTGGGTGTGTGTATATGTGTGTGTGTGTGTGTGTGTGTGTGTGTGTGTGTGTGTGTGTGTGTGTGTGTGTGTGTGTGTGTTAATAACATGAATGTGTGTTGTAATGTTTGTTTGCATCGGCGTTTCAAGTCAGACATTCTCGGAGATAGATGGCCACGTCTGACAATGTTGAATCTCTTTTAGGTTAATTTTTTAAAGTGATTCGCATCAATTCTCTTACAGTATATTAAAAGGTTGATGAATGGCTACGAGTATATCAAACGATCCTGACTTGAATAAAGAAATAATGACCATAAAGAAAATATAAACGGAAAGGAAGGAAGTAACGAAGGAAACGGTATGAAACGACGGGAAAACAGATAGCGCCAAGTAATGTAGGAAATTAAACAAGAAATAAATGAAAGTAAGAAACTAAACAAAGAAAAGTTAAAACAAAAATGAAGACAACGGCAATAGAAGTCAAAGAATAAAGAAAGAAGTGAAAGAAAGAAAAAAGAAAGAAGTGAAAGAAAGAAAGAAGTGAAACTAAGAAAGAAAAAAAGAACGAAGGAAAGAAAGAAAAAGCAAGAAAGAAAAAAGAAAAAGTGAAAGAAAGAAAGAAAAAAGAACGAAGGAAAGAAAGAAAAAGCAAGAAAGAAAAAAGAAAGAAGTGAAAGAAAGAAGTGAAAGAAAGAAAGAAAAAAGAACGAAGGAAAGAAAAAAAACAAGAAAGAAAAAAGAAAGAAGTGAAAGACAAAACAAAGAAGGAAAGAAAGAAGGAAAGAAAGAAGTGAAGAAAAGAAGAAAGAAGGAAAGAAAGAAAAGAAAGAAGGAAAGAAAGGAAAAGAAAGATAAAGAAAGAAAGAAAAGAAGAAAAAAGGAAAGAAAGAAAGAAAAAGAAAGAAATGAAAAGAAAAAAAGAAAAGAAGAAAGAAAGGAAGAAAGAAAGAAAAAGAAAGAAGGAAAGAAATGAAAAGAAAGAAAAGAAGGAAGAAAGGAAGAAAGAAAGAAAAAAGAAAGAAGGAAAGAAAAGAAAAGAAAGAATAAAGAAAGAAAGAAAAAAATGAAAGAAAAGAAGACAGGAATAAAAGAAGAAAGACAGTAAGAAAGAAAAAGGTGAAAGAAACAAGAATACTCCAACAAAAGAAAAAAATACAAAACCTAGGTTAAAAATAAAAGAACAAAAATGAGTTTGGAAAGTAAGAAAGAAACGAAGAAAATAAAAGAAAGTAAATAAAAAAGGAAGAAAATGAGAAAGAAACAAGGAATACACTTACGAAAGAAAGAATACAAAAATTAGACAGAAAGAAGGAAAAACAAAGAGAAGAAAGAAGGAACGAAAATTGAAGAAAACAAACAGTTAATAAAACATATTTATATAAAATATACACAGCGAATTTTAAAATAACTAAGAAAGCAAGAATATGCTAAGAAGAGCCTGATATATAAACAAAATGGCAACGAAAAGCAAAAACTGAGAAATAATGAAAAGATAGGCAAACGAGATAAATACACAACTCCTTATGGATGGGAGAGGAAAAAATAAAGAAAATGCATGAGCGAAAGACACGCATTCAGAAATTAAGAAAGACAAGCGATATGAAAAAGGAAAGTCTCTAAAATCATGAAAATTAAAGAATTAGAATAGAAAATAATGGAAAAGAGAGAAATGAAGAAAATATAACATGAAATGAAGTATATATAAAATATAAAAGGTAATAACAAGCGATATCAGAAGCAATCTCTAAAATTCCAGAAAAGAAACAAGTTCAGAAAAAAAATAGTGTAAAGAAGAAAATAATAAGGTGAACGATATGAAGTAAAATTGACAAAGAATAGAAAAGAAAAAAGAACATGGCAGAAATAATTAAAGAAAACGATTTTAAGAAAAATATGTTAATAAAATAAAACGAGAAAATAAATCATAAAATACAAAAATCGAAAAATAAACGGAAGAAAAAGTAAAAAGAATAGAAAATAAAGAACATATAAATAGAGAGAAAAAGGAGAAAAGTTATGGAAAAGGTGAGAGAAATATAAACAAAAGACAAGAATATTATAACTTAGTCGTCACATGTCCAGAGTATTTCGCAAGAAGAAAAAAAATTCGTCTTTTCCTGTCGCTCTCGGGTCACGTGTGTGTAACACATCTGTCTCTGTCTTCTCTCTCACGTGATGCTCAGTCTGCGCACACGTTCTTCGTTTTATAATTTTTCTTTCTCGTTTACCGTGACGTCACTTTGCACACGGATCGGCCATTTGCATACAGTTGCCATCCGCGCTCTGTTAAAAATCTAAAAAGGAAATGAAAATGTAAACTAGTTGTAAAATTATAAGAAAGAAAAGACAAATGGAAGACAGGACAGAAAAGGCGAAAATATTATAGAAGGAAACGAGATTAGAAAGAAAACTGAAACTAAAAGACATGTGACTACAAAAAGAAAGGCAATCGGTGTGATACTTAATTAAGTATACAAGAAAGACAAACGATATTGCTAGAATATCTCTGAAATTATGGGAATTAAATAATTGAAAAAGGACGAATTGAAGAAAAGGCGGCTATAAAATAAGAAGAATGGAAGACAAGCAATAAGAAAAAAAATACTTTTTTTAAGTGCGATAATTAAAAGAATATATATAATAATTTTTTAGGTTTTTTTTTACATAGGAAAGCAGGAAAATGGAAGACAATTCCACAGGCGTGCAGTTCTAAGAAAGAAGCTTTGTTCATGGAATCTACGTTTAGGTTTAGGCACAGATAAAGAGGGGGGATTATTGATAGTGTTTACAGATAGACGAGTGTTTCTTGTGAAAGTTTGGCGAGGGGGGACCATAGATTGAAGCTCAGTCGAACACTTTCCATGAAAATAACGATACATCAGAGACAAACTCGCAACATCTCTTCTGTGAGATAGAGGTTGCAAGGTTACGATAATTAAATAATTGAAAAGAAAGAATTGAAGAAAAACTGCTATGAAATAAAAAGAGAAACCAAGTGATAAGAAAACATAATTGTTATAATATTACGATGATTAAACAATTCAAAAAGGGGGAGAAGATGGAAAAAAGGAAGAAAACGTTTATGTGAAATAAGATAAAAAAAAAAGAAGACACATGATACGAAAAGAAAATCTCTAAAATTACGAGAACTAAACAATTCAAAAAGGAAGAAGAATGAAACAGAAAGAAGTAAATAAAAGTCAGTAATAAAATACTAAGAAAGAAAGAAAGAAAGAAAGAAAAAGAAGAAAGAAAGAAAACCAGTGTGAAAAGAAACCTAAATAATTGGATAAGATAAACAATCGATATGAAACTAATATCTCTAAATTTACGAGAAAGAACTCGAAAAGAAAAAAGACGATAATATGTGCAAAAATAAAGCCAAAAACATTCCGAGAGAAATGAAAGAACGAAAATATTGTAAATTGAAAGAATGAGAGAAAACGACGCCATGAACAGAGAAAGAAAACAAAGAATGAGAAAAAAGGAAAATAAATCTAAAACGGAAAAAAGGAATTCTTCATACATAAGGTATAGACCACTAGCTACAGATTAATAGAAAATGAAAAAAGCAATTAGTAAATCTAAGATATAACATAAAAAGGCAAAACCTATAAATCAAGAAATGCTGGCACAAATAAAGACCTGAAGTCGCCAAACATCGAAAACGAGACAGAGAACAGAAATTGATCACGTGGCCAATTATTTGTCCAATCATTTGTCGAGTTCGTATTTACTTGTGACTTATTTTCTTCCTTTTCTCCATCCATTTTATACGTTTATTTATTTTTTTTTTTTTTCATTTTTAAACCATTTTTTTTTTTTTTTTTTTTTTTTTTTTTTTTGTTATTCATTCCATCGGCTATTTAATATCTACTTCTATCGGGCAGCTGAACAAACGGTCCGGTCAGCCATTTTTTTTTTATCCACGAATTTCGCGCCAAAACACAATAGAGACAAACTTATCACGCGCTGATATCGGCCATATTAGGTCCTATTTATGCTCGTTGAAAGCTATATTTATAAAGAAAAAATGTGTATCCGCTCAATCGGTTTGGAAAGTTTTGCGCCAACAATGGTCAGATTCCATCATTGGCGTATCGATAAGAAGTTCGTAGCAGAATGATATTGAATAAAAAGTGGTATTTAATACATTCAAAGCTGCGTCTCTACAGATATAATTAACTGCCCGATAATGCGGCAGCAGTTTCTATATTATTCTGCATATAGTTTAACATATGTGGTAATCATGCAGCATAGTTAATAGTCAAGAAATACACACGCACACGCACGCACACACACACACACACACACACACACACATATATATATATATATATATATATATATGTGTGTGTGTGTGCGTGTGTGTGTGTGACTACTTCATTTAATCACATAAATTCATATACGAAAGTATAAATTTATTGCTTAAACTTTAAGTATTTACTTCAACAGTGCTCAAGACGTAGGTAGAGCTAGGTAGTAAGTTATAAAATATATATGGCAATTAAACTATACAAAATATTCCGCGTTTCACACACACACACACACACACACACACACACATATATATATATATATATATATATATATATATATATATATATATATATATATATGGCAATTAAACTACACAGAATATTCCGCGTTTCATCCACGCTAGGATTCATCAGACTTAAGCCTGATGAATCCTAGCGTGGATGAAATATTCTGTGTAGCTTAATTTCCATAATTTCCATATATATTTTATAACTTACTATATATATATATATATATATATATATATATATATATATATATATATATATATATATATATATATATATATACTAGACCACCCGCGCCCTAGCGTTGCACGGAAAATTAGATTAACTCAAGAAATATCATGCTTCAACTTTAAACTTTACTACTACTACTAATAATAATAAGACAAACTACTCTACCTCATTAATTTCTTGTCTGAATTTTTCGAATTATTTACGTTATTATTATTTCAAATACTAATTTTTTTCATGATATTTGCTATATTGAACAACAAAACGCTGATTTATCTCTAAGACTAACACTAAGTCTGGGTGGTAATTACTTTATTTCTTTCTCTTTCTAGAATTGTTCTGTCGGATTCACGTAAACTTATAGTTAATGGTAAGGTCAAGAGACAGTATAATATATTATGTAAAAAACAAATGATAAAATCAAACAATGACATTTTAATATATTACAAAGAATATATTATAAGAATGTCGTATCCAATATAGAATTATCAAAGAAAATGTCTTCTATCCGACGGATAATTTGTACGGTGGATTATGCTGCAAAATTCTAAAACAAATTAGTATTTCCAAATAGAATGATATTATAAAAATGAGATTGGTAAATAGAATGATCGATTAAAACAATCTTATGATTATTGTAAATAAGAACCTTTAATTAAATACCTTGTCCCAAAGCAGAGACCACTCCTGTTTTATTTGATTATGTTTGAACACTGAAAAGATTTGTGCGGAAAACGTTATTTCAGAATCTACTACTACTAATACTAATACTACTATTAATAATAATAATAATAATGCACAAAATTTGGGGGTGATATTTGGCGTGTCTAAAAGGGACATAACCGAAGTGATTTGTGGCTGAAAGTTTTGAGGAATAAAATACAAAGTAAGTTGTTTAAGATGTGGTATTAGCGAACAAACAAATTTCAAGAGAAATGTAAGAATATTCTAAATTGGAAGGCTCCCGGAATACTGGATAAAAATATCTGTTGTAGACTCGTGCTAGGGATCACAAATGAAAGAAACCACAAGTAGTGTAAAGTGTATAAAATATGATATGTATTTATCATAAAGAATACAGGAGCCGCTAAAGTGGTATGAGAGGAACGTGTTTGTGGCATGCGGTTAAACGTGGTATGAATGTCTCCCTTTAGTCTCTGAAACCAGTGTTATTCATAGGACTGGTTGATTCCACTTAGTACTCAAATAGGGGTGATTTGTACCCCACAACAATATCTTGTGTGAAAATATTGCATATTAAATTGACGGAATTTTGACAGATGTAATTCCTGAATGGAACACGCACGGACGAACAGTGCTCTGTCAAAAATATATGTACATTAAAGGGCACTGCGGTCGATAACCATCGCTCCATCATCTGCCTTCTATTTATGTGGAAACTTCTGAAGGGCTTTATGGTAGATGATATCTACAACAGCAAAAGATTCTTACCAGATGAACCAAATGAGTATAGGTGATGTAGAAAAGGAACCCAAGATCAATTGCTTATTGACAGGACTATACTTTGGAATTGTAAGAGAAATTCCACAAACTTATCCATATCAGAGATCTATCCATCCATCCATGTATCCAGCGCGACCGTAGCCGAGATTGGACTCACTACACGAGTTTGTAGTGCAATTCAAATCTTGTCGGTCGCTGAATACGTGATGCTTCGCCATGGCTATCTAGGTTTTTTTAATCGTGACACTATCACTAGATGGGTTGCCTACCACGGCATAAGAGAGTCCCATCTACCCTCGAGAGAAGGATAGACCGCGCCAGTTTCTCAACCTAGTATTTTATCTCGCGGTACGTACAGCGCCTTGCCTTCCCAAATGGTCACCGATCTGGTACTGACCAGGCTCAACTTTGCTTAACTTCGGTGATCTGGCGAGAACCGGTGTATCAATGAAACTGTGCCGTATATATAGAACATCATAGATAGATTACCGCAAAGCATATGGCCTGGTTCCACATAGTTAAATAAAGGAATTTATTCGAATATTTGAAATGGTGGCGAATATGCGAGATTTCTTTGAAAAAAAAATGAAATAATAGAAAGTGTCATTGACATCAATCGGAAAAGATCTTGTGGAAGTTCATATGAAAAAAAGAGATTTTTCAGGAGAGTACAGCTTGTCGCCATTTTTGTTTGTTTTTAGTGTCGTACTTTATCGTTCATATGACTAAACGTAAATGCGTGGTGGAAAATACTAAAAGCACAACTGAGGGACCAAATTTACCATCCCCTGAATAATCGTAGATGTTTTTCCCAAGAACAGAAAAGATGCACAAAGATAAAAGAGGAGCACATGATCTGCTACATATAGACCAAAAATTCCTAAAGGAGGTAAAAAGAAGGAGAAAGAATCTCGCCATGGCGTTGATCGATTACAAAAAAGCATCCGACAAGATCCATGGATAATAGAATGCTTTAAAATGTATAAAATCCCAAGCAGGATCATCAACGTCATAGAAAATGCAATGAAAACGTGGATATTGGAACTGACAGCTGATGGGCAACACATAACAGAAATTAATATACAAAGAAGCATCTTTCAGGGAGATTCACTATCACCATTACAGTTCATCCTAGCCATGATGCCCCTGAACAATATACTGAGAAAGTGCCAACCGGATACAAGTTCTCTAATACGGAGGAAAAATTGGGGGAGGGCGCAGGTAATCTACTATAGTTATAAATTAAATATATAAGTGTTCTCTTATTTTCTTTATTTAAAACAAGGAATTTCGTTCGCCAAAACTTACCGAATCTCTCTCTCTCTCTCTCTCTCTCTCTCTCTCTCTCTCTCTCTCTCTTTCTCTCTCTCTCGCTCGCTCACTCGATCCATCTCAAACGCGACGACTGAAAGATTTTGTTCTTTTGCACCTTCTTTTCCTCCTTCACGTTACAGGTTCGAGCATGCCTGCCTACTATTTTTTCACCTCTCTCCACCTAGTCTGCCTACTGCGTCCATTTTTTCTTTTTCTCCTTCGCTGCTACTTTTTGTATATATTTTTTCGGCTATAGATTATTCAATATCCTTACTACATCACCTCTTTCCACCCGTTCTTGCCATGATAAAGTTGGGGTATCCATTCCGATAGCCCTTCTTACCATGAGGACTTGGGAAAGGTCTATTCTGAAAGCCGTTCGTAACATAGGGAGGTTTATAGTTGGGCAGCAACAACAACAACTGTAATTTAATTTATTCGAGAGAGAATGCTTCCACCGGAAACGCCGGTAAGCGGGTACTGCTAGTTATTTATAATTATAAAGTATGAACTGATACTGTCTGATAAAAATGTGCGAGTTTTGTTTTCGGATGGTTTTACTGAATCGCGTATCAAAGTACGCCATGTTTTGTTTTGTTTTTTTGTTTTTTTTTATTACAAATGTGTAGTGTAATAGTTTGACAATTATGTCCCCTCATATTAGAAAAGGTTAGTAAGCAGCCCATCAAATTGCTCAGAAAAGGAAAATTTGAAACTGGCGGAAACGGTGGTTATTTCTTGATGAAATAATGGATGAAATATAACATCACAAAATGAATGATTGAAACAATCGTGGTCATTTATGTATGATGGATTCGATAAAGGAAAATTCTCGCTGAGTGATGGGGATGTGTTGTAAATCTATTAGGTATTGGCCGGGCAATACCAAAAACTGTGCTGGTCGACGATTATTATGATTATTCAAGACAAGATGTTTTGTCATAAAAACTATATTTTAAAATAATCAAAATATTTCAAATAAAAATTTATTTTCATTAATTTAGGACTGTAACTTAAAAATGTTATCATAACAATTTAGTTGACAACTTAGAATAATGACATGTAAAAACATCAGGTGATTATCTTAGTAACGTATACTAATGACGTCATTTGGAAGGGACGATTATCTTTTTGAGATACGTGGAAATTAGTTGGGTCAGTCGAAGTCGAGAGAAGGACAGAGACGGTCTTCAGATCGTGATGGACCCAAGTAAAAGGAGTCAGAAATGACGATAGTCAGAATCAGTGTTCAAACTTTCCAAAAGGGGAAAAACACTCTGAAATAAAAAGTTATCGAAAATAAAACCCGAGGCTCTGTTATTTCTTGGGAAGAATTCCGATTGCAACTTTCCATCAAACAAGACCAAAGATGGACCAGATATGTTCTCGATTGATCAGATGTTTAACCCCCAAATAAGTGTTATTCGTCCTTTGTGTTGTAAAGATATGTATGTATATTCTTGTCCCATCATGAACTGTAACTAAATGTACATACACACAATGAACTCCAGATTAGACGATCACAACGCTAGACGGTCATAAACAAACACACGTATATACACCCGCCATGTAGATGACTGTGACACGTATATAAAAACGTATATACACTCTCATAAACTCTAACAACTAGACACGCGTATACTTAATATATAACTCCCAACAATATTACACCTTTAGACTTGTGGAAGAGAATCAGTTTGGTCGGAATAAATGTAGGAAATCATGAAATTTAATGAAATTGATTATTTCCGGAAAATTGCATCAGGTATAGGCATTAAATGTGACCATATTTGAATTATGTGTGGCGTCTGTGTTTATAGCCTCATGGTGAGTGGATTTACACGGGAAAATCTACTTTACTTTATCAATATAGTAGATGACAAATAGATTTTCCCAAACATAAAATTTTAATTTTCTACCGATCTATTTAAGTTTAAAATGTGAAAACTGATTGTAAGATTTATTATCGCTGAGTTTGTTATCGTAACTTTGACCAAGCCAAACACAATTAATCTAATGTGAGGGAGAATTTTTAGATGCCTGATAGCTACTAATGTTTTACAACTTCAGCGGACTAAACATGGTCGTTTTCAAGTCCAGTATTGAATGACAAATGCTTCACTAACCGTTCTTCTATATAATTGTGGCAATTTCTCCCATCGTTTCCGGTCCTCCTGGTGGAACATAGCTCGAGCGGCTATATGCAAATATCGTGCCGTGAGAAGAATACGTCACGGTAAAGAAAAGGGAAGACTATACAAAGGAAAGAGAGCACGTTCAAGAAAACGATCACGTGAGAGACGTCACAGCCGTATGTTATGTCACGGAGAATGAGGAAATAAATGTTGTACAACTTTGCGACTGAAGCTGCAACCTGTTGGGTGACGTTACACTAACGTTCATTGTTAATTGATATTTATCCT
>NC_136511.1:58450034-58565034 GCF_053919585.1 Euprymna scolopes | reverse complement strand
TTCATTCTAATTTCCATGTGGTTAATTAGTGTTGGTAGTTGATGAGGATTGTTTTCCGCATTCACTGGTTTTTCCTTATGAATTAAGCTGTTGTTTTGATTGCCGTCTGTTGCATAGTCTCGGTCTTTGATTATAAATTCCCCCTGTATTTTTTTTACAGTTTTGTGTTGAGGATTGTTCGTAGTGCTCCGACGATTTCAGTTTTTTTATTGATTCTCTTCACGTTTCATATTCCTCTTAGTTTTCTGGTTAGTTTGACGATTTCATAAGTGTTGCTTGCATGTTAACATTCATACCATCCGGTTGTCTTGCTTGTATGTGATTCCGTGAAGATAGTGTGATTTGTGTTTTCTAGTACTGTCATCATCATCATCATCATTATTATTATTATTATTATTATTATTATTATTATTATTATTATTATTTGCTCACGAGGAGTAATCACACAAGCTATCATCAAAAACTTCTCTCTGAGAACAACTTGTGATGTTCTTTGGAGTCTGAGTGACAACAAGCCTCCCTAGACTTCCAGTACTCCCCACCTCTTTCGATAACCATTGCGGTGAATTTGCGTTATCGCAACAGCCGCTTACCATTGATTTTTCGTTGGCAGCAATTGGTGTTCACTCGAATTTGGATGGCAAAAAGCCTTCCCAAGGTCGCAGTCCTCTTTGCACTTATCCAACGGAGGTCTGGCTAGTGCTTTTTCTCCTCGGTCTTCTCATCCACCTTGATCCTCCTCGATTATTTGGTGTGGCGTCACACACACACAAAATATTATTATTATTATTATTATTATTATTATTATTATTATTATTATTATTATTATTATTATTATTATATAATTGGGCAGTTTTTTTTTAATCCGTAAATTGTAATATATATATATATATATATATATATATATATATATATATATATATATATACATATATATATATATATATATACATATATATATATATATATATATATATATATATTTCATGTCAGGTCATGTTATATGCTACTGATACCATGTACCCCAGTACTACCTGCCTCATGGTCGGGTCACCAGCGACTAAACTGGTTCTCCACCCAGACTTGTTTGGTGAGGAGGGCGGCTAGTCTCTATGAAGGATTAAAAACAAGACCTTCCAAAGGGCAATTGAACCCTTTTTCGGGGTCAATGGCCAACTAGCACCGTGTGTGTTTTTGTGTATGTATGTGTGTGTTGGAGTGGAGAGGCCTCCCGTAAACCGTGGTGATGGCAACCTTTCTAGGAGAAGCAAATCTCTGATTTAAAATATCATAAAGCGGGAGACCAGTACCCGCATTAATCTGGTCTGCAGTTTAACTTGTTGCTGGCTATCTTGCTCTTGCTTGTTGCTGGATCTCAACATTTTTAACCTAGAGAGAGACTTAGCTGTCGTACAAAGCTAAGACTTTGTAACATCATCTGTGTACAGATACTCCCTCAGACATTTGTCTATTAAAATGGTCCTGAAATGGTCCTGTGGCGATGGAAGTCATTTTGGGGCTCATGGACTTTAAGTGTCTGAAAGAGTGGCACTCGTCTGACAAGACGTTGAAATCATATATATATATATATATATATATATATATATATATATGTATATATATATACTAGCAGAAGTACCCGTCGTTGACTGGGTTCAAAAACAGCCTACAGAAAATGGACTGTGATTGATGAAAGTATGATAGCTTATGAAAAGGAGGGGGTTGTAAAAAGATAGGTTTTTATACTCAAAAATGTTACCCTAAGCAAAATATGATGAAAGTAAAGATAATTTTCGCGAAAATATATTTTTTATACCCACTTTTTTTCCATTCGTAGCCAAGAGTGACCAACAAAATGATGTTTCCTTGCAAAGAGAAAATTTTATATATATAATAATATAAATATACAAGAAAAACCATTTAGGCATTTCAAACAAATATATCCTTTTCCGGGACATATTGTGACTCCTGAAACACTGAAGAATGCCGGGCAACTATACTTGTATTAATTGTTAAGCATTATTGCGTGCTCGGGCAGCGGCGGCCGACCTTGCTGGAAGGAAGAGTTAAGTTATGAATTTTATTATTTTTTGTGAAACCGACATATACATTTTATTGTTGGTGGAAAAGTGACAATTTGATGTCGTTTTGAGAACATAACGAATATTATTTCGTTTCTGAGGCTAGGCGAAGTGTCACGCGGTAAACCTCCCTGTCCGCGGGAACCGAAACTGTGAGCGTTCACAATATCACCAGCACACACGCAGGGAATCGGGAATTCCCCTGGAATGATGTACTGGTTGGCGATTGGTTTAGAGAACAACCTACTCTACCCCGATACTTTTGTATATCAGCGAATACCCGCGCTAAAATCAATTAGTTGAAGCTGAGTTTTTGAGCGAATCTGATACTAATCGAAGAGTCGTCGTCACACACAAACACACTCCTTTCCATCCGTCCGTCGCTACCGCAAAAACGGAGAGTACTAAATCGAATTGAGACTCAATAGTGTGTTTTGTAAAAATCAACAACTGGACAATTGTATATAAGTTTATATCATATTTTTTAAATTTAACTAGAATTAACTCGGTAGAATAGAGATATCTGAGTTTGTTTTTCTTTTGCGTGCATGAAAATCTATTCCCTTCCAGCGTTACACGGCATATCAACCCGAATGCAAAATCGGCACTGACCAACCTGATCACGAGATCCTACTACGCCAAGAGAACTTGCGGAGAATTCCCTGTGAAAGGCGATCACGACGCGTATGTGATAAGGGATCCCTATTTAGGGATCGCTGAGGGTTCACACTTGTTGCCAGTGACCCGGAAAAGTCACATTTTGTGACCTGTGACAAGGACCCCTTCACATATCATCATATAATCGTGAATCCAGTAAATATTTAAGATGTTCCAAGTATGGTTCAAGCCTCTTTTTGGTGCTATATACCAGTCAAAGATACGTCTTTGACAATCAGTCGGAAAGGGCGGACCATTGCCGCATCAGTTGCCATGTTGTATTATGCTCTTATATAGTTATAAACAATCTTAGATATACATCCTCCCATGTTTAACCTTCTCTCTGTACGAAAGAGTTTGCTTATCTCCAATAGCCTAAGGTGCCTCTGAATGCCGACGGGTCTACTCAGGCATTTCTTGTAGGACCAGAGTGTATTACTTTTGGTGCGCTGGTTTTCTGTCCCTTTCTTTTGGCCCTGTGCTACATCTTCTTATGTGTGCGGGGGGGGGATGTTAATGCTATGTCGCTAGAAATACATAAGTTTTCGTAGGTCAATTGTTGTCCGTGTCCCAAATGTATCGGAGTATCGAGGCCACCATTTTAAACTGACGTTGTTGATATATATTGGCCTCGTGGGGAATGCATATATTTAGTGTCCTCCAACTCAATCCCGAAATTTGTTGATTTGATATCTAACTTGAATCCATTAAGTGTCAGTCGTAAGCGGCCCCCAAAACCGAGAATAAAAACTAACATGCATCGAACGCGACCAATTGGCTGTCAGGAAGAAAACGTGTCTATTATAAACGCATCCATCATTGAGAGAGGAGGGCGCTCTGTGACATCACTTGGGTCAATACTTTAGTTGAGGCGTGAACTCATGATACGGTAAATATGTGTCACCTTGAAGGCTAATAAAGGTGCACCATTTGATAAAAACTAATCTACGATATCTTGAACTAGCGAGTCATCAAATGTTAAATAACAAAGCTCAGCCGGCAAGATAACTCCTTTAAGAAAAATACTGGGGTATCATTTTACAAATCCATCAATCATGTGATATTGGCAGGTAGGGAAGACATGCGCACAATGCAAATACACGAAATCCAATTCTGTGAACATTATATAGAACGATGAAGTTGCAGAAGTGAAATGCATATATTAATATTAAAATGGAAGGTGGTGGTGGTGGTGGTGGTGGTGTGCATAATGGCCTGAGCTGATTGGATGTACCAGTTCGAGCCCATTTATATCCGTATATATATATATATATATATATATATATATATATATATATATATATATATATATATATATATATAAGTGAAAGTGTCTGTCTGTCTGTGTATCTGTGTATCTGTGTGTCTGTGTGTGTACATTTCCCTACGCAATAACTCTGTCAATTTTTAGTTTACAGACTCGAAATTTGATATACAGCGTACTGAGATTTGGAGAAATCGATGTGATCGGTTTTTGGCCAGAAATTTGGCGATTAAGAGGTCAAAGTTCAACGATTTGACTTTTGAGAACTCTACCAAACTCGTCTAACAATTTTGGGTCTAAACACTTGAAATTTTAGATATAGGTTCCTTGGACATGGATCTAACTTAATAACTTGGTTTAAGCCCAAAACAGCAAATTTTCCCGGGTTATAATAGGGGTCAAAGTTAAAAAAATTGATCGATTTTTTTTCTCAACATACACCTCCAAATACCCGAGCAACGCCGGGCACCCATGCTAGTATATATATATTTTTTTGCGGGTAGGAAGATATCCAAAAATTTAAAATAATTGAATTTCAACAAGAGTCGTTGATAGTGCTCAATCAAAGAGAGCAAAATACAGCCACATCTTGCTACGATGTGCAGACCGTTTCAATCATATTAGATATCATCAGGCAAGAAAAATTAAAGTGCAAAACTTAGAAAAGGTTACAAACCTTTTAAAATTTTCAGGAGAGAGAAATTGGCATGACCGCAATGGGCAAAATTTAAGGTTTTGCCCATTGGCAATCATGGCAATTTCTCTCTCCTTAAAATCTGAGAAGGTCTGGAACTTTTTTAAAATTTTGCACTTTGATTTTTCTTGCCTGATAATTAATATCATTTAAACGGTCTGCACATCGTAGCAAGATATGATTGCATTTACATAAAGAATATATATATATATATATATATATCCCGTTAAAAATTAGCAAAAGTTATTGCCCGTTAATTTAGAATGAGCCCATTATGCCAAATATGATTAAATTTGTCATAACTTTTACATTAAATACTAATCCCTATTATTTCTTAATTAGGTATTGAACGGCTACCATAATGCTTACTTCACTGCACTTTATCATAACAAAGATCCATAAAAAAAATTTCAGTGAGGCAGGCTCAGTAGTTTCCGAGAAACAGTGGAACGTCAAATATACAGATAGACTAAGAGAAATATAATAAAGATAAATATTAATGTGGGGTGGCGGTTGTGATGTGGATAACGTTATATAAACTGATGTAAAACTGTTCTATTTAGGGAATGAATTTCACCCGGCTGGGATGTATATTTTTCTCGTCTTTTTCTAATAACTGCTAAAAAAAAAATGGCTAACGGGACTCATGGAAATTCCGCAGGTGTATCCTTTATCTGTTGTATAAGGTGAATCACGGGAAATGGATGTTTTTAATGAAAACAAAACTTTGCAAATATTTCAAGACTTCTTTAAAGACTACCTTCCTCACTCCACATCCCTTACTCAAGGAGAGCAAGGAGTGTTCTAAAAACATCCGTTTCCCGTGACTCACGATGTATATTGCTCTCGTGCTTAAAAATATATCTGCTCTATCGACGTCAAGCGCGAACACAGCTCTCCCTCTTGGATAGGTTCCAAAAAATTGGTCTTCAATCTAATAGGTCCCACTTCGTCAACTAAGCTCCAGCCTCTGTCCCATCTTAATATAGTTTCCGAATATATATGATTAATGGGGTTCTATCTCCGAAACCCTTATAGGAGTTTGTGACATATTTACATTCTATATATGGCCGTAGATCCAATGATATTATTGTACTATCTTTGAACTAAATAAATAAAAGATACTACACATTGATCTTAGTGTTAAGGTAAATAAATCGGTCGGGTTTCGAAACAACAGCGACATAAGATGGTTTTAAAATTGAATCTTCCGCGATCGGGCGATTCGGTATTAAAAAATAATATTGAACTTTTTTTCTTTTCTTTTTTTATCTCGCTTTCTTACTTGCTATTGAGCTTTTTTGATTTGACGTGCAACATTTTATTTGATGTTGAAGTTATTTTTACGTGGAGTTTTCTTCTTTTTTGGGGGGAATATATTGAGCTTTTTAAATTCATAGTTGAGCTTTTTTAATTAATGGTGAAATCATTTTTCATCTTATGTACATTTTATTTTTATTTGGAGTTCAGCTTTTTTAATTTGAATTTGATATTTTTATCTTTTTTGTGTTTTTTTTATTTGAGGTTGTGTTTTTTTTTTTATTCAATGATGAGTTTTTAAAATTTAAGTAAAGAGTAAAATTTATATATATATATATATATTAGCATAGCAATAACGTGATAGTCGTCTCTTTTAGAATAATATTTATATGTTCTACTGATCTACGCATCTTTTATCATGAAATACGCTTTCCAATTTAATGCTAATCCATTCTTTAGCTTTTAATCAATAGCGTCAATTGTATGCGTCTTTCAGCTGGTCTGAATGGCATCTCACATTGTGCGATGTGGGCGATAGATATTCAAATATAATACGTGAATGGTCCACGAATACAACGGGCCTTTATAAACCGTAAGGGAATAAATGACCGCTGATATACTTCAGGTTGTTTTCGATAAACATCACTAATCTCCGAGAAAGAAAACCCCATTCAAACATATAAATATATGTATGAAAAAAAGTCAAATTAAACACAAGAAAAAAATCATCAAAACGAGATACTTACCGGTTTTGTACGGATCAACGAACGTCTTCAGAACTTCTTTTTTTTTTTTTTTTGATGATGTTTGTTGACCAGAACAAAACCGGTAAATATGACTTTTTATGATGCCTTCCCATGTTTAATTTGTTTTTTTCTTTTTGTTTTTTGTTTTTTTCATGCATCTTGTCTCCACGAAATTTTTTTTTTTTTTGTTTTTATTTATTTTTATTTTTTTTTTTTGCTTTTTTAAAGTTGTTTACTTTTTGTGTCGTGTATTTCATTCTCATATAAATTTATACAAACTCTCCTCCGGCATAATCATGTTGGCACGCCGTTTCTCGATAAATAACCGAAGTTAAGCAACGTTTTTCTTGGTCAGTATTAAATTGGTGAACACTTGGGAATATTAGGTATTATATGTGGAGGACGGTGAAATCTTCTTCACAACAAAAGTTTCATTCTCAAGATGTCTTTAGCAAATCCTTTAATATAACCCGCTGATCCGATCAATGGCAGTTATTATAGGAGCAACTGGACTCACGAAAAAGAATTTCAAAAACTACCTGGCCAATATACCCGGTGAACCAAGTGCAAGAGAGATTTAAACAATTGCACTTAAAGGGACGGCCAGAATCTTAAAAAGATCTCTCGGTTGGAATATCTTTAGTTAGCGGGTGAATGTCTGGCATCCAGTGGGATGCTCCATTCCCAGCTTGAATAAACTGTTAAGAAAAATAAAAAATTAAAAAAAAAAAAAAAAGGTTGTGAAGATAACACTCAGAATGAGAACAGTAGTCATACTAATCAAAATAATACAAAATTATCAAAACTTAATATTTATTTGTATTTCTCTATTTCCGGTTCGACGAGATTCGAAGATATTATGTAATTGAAATATATAAACACATTTATAGACACAAATTGACGTCATGAATAACAAGTTCAAGCAAACACCATTAATTAATTTGCAAAGAATGTGCTTCCTTTTGCCAGTATATTATGACGAACGAGTATATAATAGACTTTCCCTCCAAACCGTTTTTACTCTGCTACAATTTTTTCGGTCGGTTTGATGACTAGGAAAATGATATCATGACAACAAAACATATATTATACTGTTCCCATCCCAAGAAAAGAAAGAGGTGATGCCTGGTATCATCACTAGCATAGTACAGATACTACATTACTTCCCCCAAAAGAAGGAGAGTACACTCATGACAACAGAGTATATACTACACAACCTCCGACCCCGCAAAAAAAAAATCGAATGTTTAAAGTCTGGGAAGACTGTATCATGACAACAAAATAGATACTACACTGCCCTCCATCCGAATTGAGTACTGAAAGATACTTTTATATTGTCGGATGATAGTTGTCTTATGTTTTTGTAACGTCTATATAATTTCTGGTTGAACTTTTGTCAAATGCGTACGAAATCATATACACGCTGTTAATTCAATATGACAGCAGATGAACAAATAACCTAAACAACTTAGCTGTATTCACAAACTCGACAAACAGCGGTAAATTGTCGAAGTTGTTGTATGCGGTGTCGGTGCAAAAACGTCTGCATTACCAAATTCGCAGTCGACTCTCTCTCTGCCCCCCTCTCTCTCTCTCTCTCCCTCCCTCCCTCTCTCTCTCTCTCTCTCTCTATATATATATATATGTGTGTGTGTGTGTGTGTGTGCGTGTGTGTGTGTGTGTGTTCTATATCTGCTGACCTCTCTCTCTCTCTCTCTCCCTCTCTCTCTCTCTCTCTCTCTCTCTCTCGCTCGCTCGCTCTTATACTGACATTCTTCAAATAGGAATGTCTATTATTTTATTGCTTTGCATTTTTAGCCATTCCAATCCAGGTTAAAATGTAGGATGTCCGATTATTTCCGTTTTTAGATGATTTTCTATAACCCTAATTCTTTGATTGGAATGTAAGTTGAAGTTATCGCTCAGCAATCGGTGATCATCCAGCATTGCGTGTGTGCACTTATATCCGATATTTTTTTATGTTGCCTGTCACCTGTTCAACAATAGTATACTCGTCTGGAATTGTACAGTAAATTAAACGGCCATTTAAACTTGTTACTGGTATAGTTTCGATTTCAGATTTAGAAGAAATAGCGCAGTTTCGGTTTGTAACGTGACTGTTCTAACAGACCTAAACGTTGTATGTAGAGACAGTCGCAAAGGAAATGAGAACTTCGATACAACTTTTTGGGTAAAGAGAAAAAAGTATTAATTTCATTTATTATATTCTGGCTATTAGAACACGGCACTAGACAAACTTATTCCGTAAAATAGACTGCTACGACGACAATTTTCACAAAGTTCGACTTTCGGAAGGGATAGTAGGAAAAAGAAGTCTCGCATGTTTTCCGAACGTAACTTGCCAATCGTCGCGCATCGTTTTCTTTTTTTTTCTCTCTCTTTGTTTTCGCTCTCGTTCTTCCGATCTTAATCATTATATATACGTCGGAGTCCGTAACGTCACCCTCACACTACGCCTCCAAATGCTGACGCAACTACATTACGGGTTGCAAACAGACAGATACCTAATCTCAGTTAGTAATACATTTGAAGATATAACTTTAAATATAACAAATTTACCCTAATTACTAGTTTATATTCTACCAAGCATACAATAACAGAGTATTTTGGGCGGCACTTCTTTCAGCTTTAAAATCAGTAGAGTCTGTGCCATTTCTGAAATGACTTTATACCTTTGCAATATCATGCTGATTCTGTGCAGTTCTATGAGATCTACCCTCCCAGGTTTTGTGTTCTCTTATTGAGAAAGGGGCTAATTTATTGCTTATCGTCTGAAGCGCCCCTAGTGGGGAATGCCGATGAGGCGTTCCAGACATTTTTGTTGGTTAGAGTGTTCCTCCTCGGGTGCGTTGATTCTCCGGTCCCAATTTCCGACCCTTGTGTCACATCTTCTCACCGTGGGAGAGAGATAAATACCCACGATTAAAATGTCGGCGTGCAAGGCAGAAATAACTGCTTCGACATTTGTAAGGGATTCAAACAAATTGTCTCCAGCCGAGCGAATACAAACACACTTAGAGTATCATAACGCACTTTCGAGCCACATCGATATTACGAAACAAATGGTCGGTTCGCATACAAACACTCGTTTAATCGGAGACGCGTACAAATATGCGGGAACAATTTACTTCCGGTGTGGAATGAAAAGGAAAACGAAAAGAGGGAACTTACTAACTTCTGTGCTTGTAATAATATTCATTGAAAGTTGATGCACGTTAGGATCCGACATTTTAGTGTATGAGGATCCCAAGGGTTGGGAAGTGTCAGTTTAGGGTGAGAGAGAGTCTGAGTTTATTATGATAGATTGGCAAACAGCCGCTGACGTCAAAATCGGACGCCATGATTTGGCGCGAAAAGTATGATTGATGAGTTTGCGTCAGGATACGCCTCATCCTAACCGATTCCGGATAAAAGACTTACCAATTCTGGTTATTGTTCCTCCTCCTCATCCTTTCCTCCTCTTTTTCTTCCTCACCCTACTTCTTATTTGACGCCTTCTTGTTTTCGCTCTGTTGAATTGTTTGCGTTTCGTTATTTTGAGTTCGATATGCGTTCAGGTATCCCTAGTATTTCTTTTTTTTTTTCATATGGAGGTCACCACTTATCAAGACCCGGAAGCCACTCGAGGATAAGGATTATTGCGTGCACAGTAATGAATGGGATAGTATCGTAGTAATCGTTAGTATTGGAGATTTGATAAAGTGTCTTACTTAAGGGGACGATTCATCAGGAATTTGTTAACGTTGGACTTGAACACATCCAAGTTGTAGTCAGGTGGGAAACAGGCAAACGGAAGAGAGTTCCACTGGCGTGCACTTCTAGGAAAGAAGCTTTGTTATGGAATCTACGTTTTGATTTAGGCACAGACAAAGAGTGGGGAAAATTACTGAAAGTGGTTTCAGCTAGACGGGTGTTTTTCGTGAAAGATTGGCGAGAGGGGACCAGAAATTGAAGCTCCGACGAGCACTTGCCATGGAAATAACGATAAAACAAAGACAGGCTCGCAACATATTTTCAGTGGGAGAGAGGTTGCATGGAAGAAAAGATCGATCTTGGTTTGTTACGCTTAAGTTTGAAATAGCTCTTTAGTTAGTATGCTAATTTAAATGACAAACAGCATTTTCTTAGTCTGGCATAAATTTGATATGGTATTTCCGTAAGTCTGTCAAACTTGTTTGAAATAGGATTTGGGTCAGTAATTCAAATGTCAAATATTTTTCTCAGTTTATCAAGTGACGCATAGATTTTAAATTGTATTTCTGATAGTCTGTAACATTTAAATTTCAAATATTTTTTCGTTGGTCTGTCACATATAATGCTGAGCACACGTAATAAATAGACTTATCTTCAAATGTCTTTGTTAAATTTTGTATTAAGTTCTTTGTCGTTTATTTAATTAGATTTCCATCTTTTTTTTTTTTTTACTTTCTTTTATTTTATTTTTATTTGATTCGCTTTATTTTTGCCTTTTTTTCTCCCTAAAATTTGTTTTCGTTTAATTATATCCAGTTTATGTTTCTTTGAGTTTTACTAAAAGCAGATGTACCGGGAAGCAAAGTTTTTCTTTTTTTTATTGTTTGTTTGTTAGTTTGTTTATTTGTTTGTTTATTGTCTTTACTTTTGTTTACTTTTTTGTTTCGTTCCTTTTGTTTGTTTTGTTTGTTTTGTTGTTTTTTGTCTAGTCTTGTGATAGATCATTTTTCTTTATTTCTTAAATTCCTCTCATTTATTATTGAAAATTAGTATTTCGTTTTCCTTTGTGATTTTGACGTTACTTAACCTTTGTGATTTTGGCGTTACTTAACCCTTCCATACACTTTGACGTTACTTAACCTTTGTGATTTTGACGTTACTTAACCTTTGTGATTTTGACGTTACTTAACCATTGTTTTTGACGTTACTTAACCCTTCCACACACTATTTTGGTTACTTAACCTGGGATTTTAACGATACTTAACCTTTGTGATTTTGACGTTACTTAACCCTTCAATACACTTTGACGTTACTTAACCTTTGTGATTTTGACGTTACTTAACCTGTGTGATTTTGACGTTACTTAACCTGTGTGATTTTGACGTTTTAACCTTTGTTTGACGTTACTTAGCCTTTGTGATTTTGACGTTACTTAACCTTTGTTTTTGACGTTACTTAACCCTTCCATACACTATTTTGGTTACTTTATCTGTAATTTTGACGGTACGTAACTAATGTTGGCGTTACTAACATACACACTTTGGTGTTACTTACTGGCGTTACTTCCATACACTTTATTTTAATGTTACTTAACCTTTGTGATTTTTACGTTACTTAACCCTTCCATACACTTTATTTTGACGTTACTTAACCATTGATTTTGACGTTAATGAACCTTTGTTTGACGTTACTTAACCTTTGTGATTTTGACGTTACTTGAACCTTACACTGTGATTTTGACGTTACTTAACCTTTTTTGACGTTACTTAACCTTTGTGACTTTGACGTTATTTAACCCTTAATGATTTTGACGTTACTTAACCCTTCCATACACTTTGACGTTACTTAACCTTTGTGATTTTGACGTTACTTAACCATTGTTTTTGACGTTACTTAACCCTTCCATACACTAGTTTGGTTACTTCACCTTTGATTTTGACGTTACTTAACCCTTTGTGATTTTGACCTTACTTAACCCTTCCATACACTATTTTGACGCTACTTAACCTTTGATTTTGACGGTACTTAACCTTAGTTTGACGTTACTTAACCTTTGTGATTTTGACGTTACTTAACCTTTGTTTTTGACATAATCTTTGTGATTTTTACGTTACTAAACCCTTACACTGCGATTTTTACGTTACTTAACTTTGACGTTACTTAACTTTGACGTTACTATTATGATTTTGACGTTACTTAACCTGTGTGATTTTGACGTTACTTAACCTTTGTTTTTGACGTTACATACACACTTTATTTTGATGGTACTTAACCTTTTTGATTTTGACGTTACTTAACCTTTGTGATTTTTACTTCCATACACTTTATTTTGTCGTTACTTAACCTTTGTGACTTTGACGTTACTTAACCTTATTGATTTTGACGTTACTTAACCCTTCCATACACTATTTTGATGTTACTGATGTTTAGTAACGTCAAAATCACAAAGGTTAAGTAACGTCAAAATCAGATTATGTTACGTAACCTTTGTGATTTTGACGTTACTTAACCTTTGTGATTTTGACGTTGCTTAACCTTTGTGATTTTGACGCTACTTAACCTTTGTTTTTGACGTTACTTAACCCTTCTATACACTTTATTTTGACGTTACTTAACCTTAGTAATTTTGACGTTACTTAACCCTTTATGATTTTGACGTTACTTAACCCTTACTTACACACTTGACGTTACTTAACCTTTGTGATTTTGACGTTACTTAACCTTTGTGATTGTGGCATTACTTAACCCTTCCATACACTTTGACGTTACTTAACCTTTGTGATTTTGACGTTACTTAACCTTTGTGATTGTGGCATTACTTAACCCTTCCATACACTTTGATGTTACTTAACCTTTGTGATTTTGACGTTACTTAACCTTTGTTTTTGACGTTACTTAACCCTTCCATACACTCTCTTGGTTACTTAACCTTTGATTTTGACGTTAGTTAACCCTTCCATATTTATTTTGACGTTACTTAACCTTTGTCATTTTGACGTTACTTTCATACACACTTTGATGTTACTTACTGGCGTTACTTCATACACTTTTGATGTTACTTAACCTTTGTTATTTCGACGTTACTTTACCCTTTGTGATTTTGACCTTACTTAACCCTGCAATACACTTTATTTTGACGTTACTTAACCTTTGATTTTGACGTTACTTAACCTTTGTTTGACGTTACTTAACCTTTGTGATTTTTACGTTACTTGACCTTTTTTTTGACACAACCTTTGTGATTTTTACGTTACTTAACCCTTACACTGTGATTTTGACGTTACTTAACTTTGACGTTACTTAACCTGTGTGATTATGACGTTACTTAACCTTTGTTTTTGACGTTACATGCACACTTTATTTTGATGGTACTTAACCTTTGTGATTTTGTCGTTACTTAACCTTTGTGATTTTGACGTTACTTAACCCTTCCATACCCTATTTTATGTTACTGATGTTAAGTAACCTCAAAATCACAAAGGTTAAGTAACGTCGAAATCAGATTATGTTACTTAACCTTTGTGATTTTGACGTTACTTAACCCTTCCATGCATACTTTCGTTCCACAACGATAAATACGAATTAAATTTTGATTTTTTTATTGGCATTTCAATCCAAACAAGGCACAGGACCACTTAGTCGTGACGGACTACTATTCACATTACACTTGAATTTCATCATGTTAGTATAGTCAGAGAAGCAAGGGGCTGGGAGGGAATTCCAAAGCGCAGCAGTCCGAGGGGAAAAAGCTATTCGAGTAGAAAGCTTTACGGCATCTAGGTATCTCTACAGTGTATGGTGGGATTTTGCTGCTTGGATTTGTCAAGGGTATTGTCGTCGATGAGGTACTAATGCTTGGAATTCCCATTGAAATGCTTGTAAGACAGGCACAAGGATGTCACATTTCAGAGGTTGGAGTTTAGTTGATATTTTAGGACCTATAAAGTTGGCGACTCTTTTTTTAAATCTGTCTATGAGCGAGAAACTATTTGATCAATTATATTTGCTTCGTTAGAGCCACGGACATCGAGCATTACGTTTTGTTTCCATTATTAGAGGTTAAGGGCCTTTTCAGAAGTCAGCTCAACTCAACGTGGAATGCTAGTAAAAAGTATACACGAAAAAGTTAATATGATCTTGTTCTTTCCAATGTTCTCTTTTTATTCAATCAATTTTCAATATGTTTACTGCAAACGAAAGTAATCGGTGTTACCCTGAAAACTTGAATGAAATAGTTCACAAGTTAAAGATGAACCGCATAGAGATATAAAGTGACATGAAGAGTCTTTAGTCTTTTGACTAAGATTCTGTGCGAAATAATCAGGTAATCTAGACTATAATCCGTGACGAGGTGAACGTCATGCTAGTTTACCTGATAATTTATATATTCAATTATTAATTTATTTATAATCGCCTGAGGCATCCCTACCAGGGAATGCCCGAAATGTTACTCAAACATTTCCATGTCTCAGAGCGAATACGCCTCTTCTGCTGGCGTTTCGACCCTCATATTGCAACCTTCTGTCACACCTTCCTGCGGTGGGAGGAGAAATTAATATCACCTCCCACTCCCTATTACCGATTATATATTTTGCACCAGTAAATATTAAACCGCTCGGACACCCTCGTCCCCGTCTGTTTTTGAAACCAACATTAAGAATTAAACCACCTCAAAGGAAACCGGATCGAATTATGTCTCAACAGTAATGACAGTTTTATCGATCCACTTACCCGTCTTCCGAGACACTAGCCGCGAAATTCCCAAAGCTTCGATCTAAAATCAATCAGGTCGATGCGCGCACATGTTTTTATTGATCTTGTCATCGCGTTATGAGGATATCTGAAAGCATTACGATTAATATGAAACTCGGTGATAAGGTCGTTAAACGTCGCTAACGGGTCCAATTCATTAAGACCGATATTCATATGACTTAATGCGTCATATCAGTTATAATAGGACCATACATTGAATGTTGAATTCCCCATATTGCTTCTCCTCCTTCCTCAACAAAAACGTCCAAGTAATTATCGTTAAATACGTCGTTTGCATGAATATTAAAACGCGAAACTATACAAGACCTGTGTTGTGTTACAAACAGGTGCATATATAGTTTATACTCAAAGAGTTCAAAACCGACTTCGTAATCTAGTGGGCGATGTCCTTTTCTCTTCTCTGCAACCGCTTTCTCAAGAAGAGACATAGCGAGCTTGTCTCTGCTCTATCGTTGTTTTCATAGCAAGTGTTCGACTGAGCTCCAATCTATGTACCCCCTTTCTAATATTTCACAAAAAATATCGTCTTGCAAAAATTACTATCAAAACTTTCCCCCATTCTCTATCGGTACCTAAACATAAACGTGGATTCCATGAACAAAGAACTGCTCACCTGTGGAACTCTGTTTAGCTCGTCTGCTTTCCAACTGATTACAATATTGGCGTTTTCAAGTCCAACGTAAACAAGTTCTTATTGGCCGGTACTCTAAATAATGTAATTGTACCAAATTTCCACTACGAACGATTACTAAGCTTTTGTCTCAATGACTACACACGTTTACCCTTATCCTCGAGAGGTCTACGGGCTTTGACATGTGGTTAGCCTTTGTAAAAAAAACAGTCTCTTTAAATGTTATCACGACGACACCAAATCGCGTATGTTACGTACTACTGTGCTTTGTAAATAAAATGACAATTTTTGTTTATAAAAAAAAGGCCGACTTTATTCCACAAATGACGTGTGTTTTGAGCGGGAGAGAGATGGTGAGGTGGCAAGCTTTGATAGCGACGGCAAAATTCAGTCAATACACTCCTGTCTGCCGGGCAATAACTGTATTTCGTTCAAACTTATTTGTCTTTTGTTTTTTATTTAGTTCACAGAGACCTCCGAATCGTGATTTTCAATTCATAAATTCTTTTATTATTATTTAAGTTTTGGCGTCAGAGTTCAAAGACCAGGACGGTCTTTTGTTCTAATTTTCGTTAGTTTCGGGAGATTTGTCTGTTGATGTTTGATTGCTGCGTAAGAGGTCAAATGCCAGGATGGTCTTTTTTTATATATATTTTCGTTTGTTTCGAGAGCTCTTACCCCATTATCGAACAGTCAGTCATTGTAGAAACTCGAACAGAATACATACATGACAAGGAGATGCTATATTACCATGGGTAAAATGATCGGGGATTTTGCAATATATACAGAACTGAAAAAGTGGTAAATAAACAAATATATAACATAAATGTAAACAATCAATGCCGAGTTTATAAGTTAAACCGATAACAAGATGGCCTACCAAACGTGTCGTCTTTAGGGTTTCAGTAATAGCTCAAAACTCGAAAGGAAACAGAATACTAATTGAAATCTACGCAATAACTGTTTCGTAAATAAATTCTTTAAAGTGTAGTATTCTGTTCTGATGCTACACTAAGTTAATTTGCCCTTAGTCGGTGAAGGAGAAACCATTCTAAATTAAAGCAATTTTTCTCCGAATTCAAAGTGCCCATTTCTGGGGAGCTGGATATTCCCACATATTAAAAACGACCTTGTGTCACATTTTGCTCTCGTGGGGAAGCAAATAAATATGATAAGTGTGTATTTTTATTGACTATCGTTTACTTTAAACCAGGCACATAGCTACTGATGCATAAGGAGATACTGTGAATTAGGGACATCCTAAGTGAAGATTTGTGCAGCGAGATATTTGTTCACATAACATTTAAGCTTTGCATGTTGGTACACAGCTTATTTGTTCGAACTACTAGTAGAAAGCTTATTTTCATCTGCGGACCCCCAATGTAACCGATTTTGCTGACTGATACGTTAATTACATCGAGAGGCCAACGATGCAGCAATTTCATCAATATCTCACTTTGATTTTTGTACGTGGAGTATGAGTAAGTTTTTGATTCTCAGCAGTTCTCTATCTGACGGGCTTTTATGTTTACATCTATAACGTGACCGTTACACTTTACCCGTGTCGTAACATTTCTACCACTCGAACCCGCACGTTGTTTGGTACCGTCGCAGGAATAAAAAAAACTAGGAAGGACATAAAAAATACGACTCAGTATTTTTTAAGTGCAAATGAAAAGCATTTATTTGTAGTTCTTCCAACAGTAACGAATTTCATTATCTTTCAAAAGTGTTTTCGCACACCTATGTGTTTTACAACGCTATGCCATATAGCATTTGCTTTTTAAAAGTCTCTCTCGTCGCCGTTTGACGCCGGTCCTAGCCATCGCTTTCTCGCCCTCGATTTTACACGTCCATGTTCCCCGATACACACTTTTCTTCTCGTCTTGCTCCACCACGTGCAGTACTTTTTCTGCCTTTTTCTCTTTCTTTCCATGAGGTCAGCGCTTGCACACTTGCTTGATTTTCATATTTGCTAAGACGGCTGCTGCTAATATTTTCGCTAATCAGCTATCCTACGGCTGCTGCTGATTTTCTCATGTTACAATTTTTGCTGAGAGGTTCTGAAGAAAAGGATTTGTTTTTACGGTAAACTACCAGGATTTTTTGGTTTACTATGCATTTTTGTTAAACAATTGTAAACCCGGTCGTTTTTATTTAAGTATAAATTAATATTAAATGATATAATAATATATTTAAATATACACATACATTATATATGTGTACGTGTATGAAAAGTTATTTTGTAGTCTTTTGTTTCCGGTCAGACTTAAACGCGAGTAGATGCAGAAAATAGGTGCTCGTCCCAATCCCTAATGGATGTCTCAGGCAAAAATAACGCTATAGTCTAGGATAGGGACAGCTAATTCTTATCTCGCTATCTCTTTGCTAATCTATAACTATCTATATATGTGTATATCTGTTTCTCACTCTAATTTCTATAAATAACATATGGACATGTTTCCCATGCGAATAAAACTATAAAATTAAATGCCCTGAAATTAGCAAAAACTACGTTTTTAATGATATCTAATACTGACTTTTCATAAGGTTTTAAAATTCGTAAAAATCGTTTACACTACACGGGTTTCGCTATGTTGCTTGGTTTATGTGTGTTTTATTGTTAACTAGTCTGTACTTTTAATGTTCAAAAATCTCTTCCAACTCGGCTGCATGTCGGTAGAGAATTTCATTCTGATGTGTTTCTGATAATTGTTTTTGTTTTTAGTGTTGGAAGGCCACGAGTTGCCGAATGTTAACTATTCTGCACTTTTTACAGTTTTCTCGTGGTTAATTGTTGTTTATATGATTGCGGTTATGCTGATTACAAAGGGGGCATAACTCAAGCTTTAATGGTATTTTGTCAGTTTAAAATATTTTTCAATTATATTTGTAATATCTATGGATTATTTTTTTAACAAAAGTATTTTATTGTGTTTTAATGTTCACAGGACGGAAAATTTAAATTTCTAAATATAAGAAAATGACATTCTTATTAACCGAATGGGAATTTTAGGCAATAAACTATTCGTGCAAAAATCCTATAAAATTGACGTTAACCATTACGTAATTACCAGAATTTTGTAATGATTATGTCTCACAGAAACACTCAAAAAAAAAAAAAAACTTCGATCGCATTCGCCAAATTAACTCGAAAGCAGCTTCAATTTAGTTATTTTTCTCTTTTCTCTTCCATCTCTTTCTCTCTCTCCCTCTCTCTCTCTCTCTATCTATCTATCTATCTATCTATCTATCTATCTATATATATATATATATATATATATATATATATATATATATATATATATTAACGTTTTATATGCTTAGTTACAAATGTTTCGGTTACCGAATCGTATCAACGACCCAGTAACTTCGTATGTATATATATATATATATATATGTGTGTGTGTGTGTGTGTGTGTGTGTGTGTGTGTGTGTGTGTGTGTGTGTGTGTGTGTGTGTGTGTGTGTGTGTGTGTGTGTGTGTGTGTGTGTGTGTGTGTGTGTGTGTGTAAGGTTAGTGAGGGATGGAGAGAAAACCAGTAGTACTTGTGCTGGTCAAAAAATAGAATATCATGGTTTTAGCGCTAACTTCTTATTGAGGACGATCTGTAAGATGTAATTAGTGCTAAAATATTCCTATCATGCTAAACTAACTGAAATAGTTGTTTTATGACAGAATGTATTTTTCATATCAATTGCAATGTCAGTTTTTGAATATTTCGTGTTTCAAAATAATAGAACAAGGCAGGTAAGTAAACAAAATAGTTTTTTTTATTAATATAAATACAAATAAAATTCATCAATATTTAGTAGCAGCACCTTTTACCTTGATAACACCACAATTCACCGGTGCATGGAATCAAAAAGCTTCTCGCAATCCTGTGTAGACACTGAATCCCATGTGTTCTTGATTTCAAGGGTAGTAGGTTTTTCTTTGCGGAGCTACCTCTTTATTTGGTCCAACAAGGCTTCAATAACGTTCAAATCTGACGAGTTCGCCGGGCATTCAAGAACACGGATAAAAACCTACTACCCTTGCAATCCAGAACACATGGGATTCAGTGTCTACACACGATTACAAGAAGGTTGTTGATTCCATGCCCCGGTGAATTGATGCTGTTATCAAGGCGTAAGGTGCTGCTACTAAATATTGATGAATTTTATTTGTATTTATAATAATAAAAAAAAACTATTTTGTTTACTTACCTGCCTTATTCTATTATTTTGAAACACGAAATATTTAAAAAAACTGACATTGCATTTCAGTTAGTTTAGCATGATAGGCATATTTTTTGCACCAATTACATCTCACAAGTCACAACACAATTCGAAACATTGCTACAGCCCCAAAACTCTGCAAGAATTGAAAAAAATATATCAGGAACGAAATAAGGGAGTTAAATCGCAACTCAAAGATTCTGCAATCTGTAATGAATAATGTTTTGGAAAGAGCACAAATATGCGAAGATTAAAATGGGCAACATTTAAATGACATTATTTTTCATAAATAAAGATTGTTTGAATTTTGCATTTATTTTTAATTTCACGATGTCTTAGTCAAATTGTATTAAAATTTCATGAATATATCATCAAAAATAAAGAATCTATTTAAGTTCAAACCCCGTCAGTGACTTTTTGGGAACCGTGTATTTAAAGTTTGGAAAAGCAATTTTACTGCTCAAAGCACGAATTAAATGGCTGCATCTTATTGTAGATATGTCTCAAAATAGCTTTGTATTAGTTTGTGTACGTCCATTACAATTTTTATTTGTTGTTACATTTACCTTTGAAATGGTATTTTGATTTATTTTTTTATTTATTTATTTACTGTTTTTTTTTGTTTTGTTTTGTTTTGTTTTGTCACGTTTAACATTCTAAATAGGATTTTCAGCCATAAAAGTGTTGATTAAGTGGACGAATTTTCCAAATATTTGCCGTGATCAGAGACACATAATTTCTTATACAGTGTGACCACAGAATGCCATTAAGTACAAAGAAACTTAACTTTATGTCTAACTTGTCCAAAAAATTCCAGCCACACAGTATTTTTTATCGCTGTTCAGTAATAAACAGACTTAATTACGAGGTGCCAAATTGTCAGTTTATACGCACACATTCATCCCTTTTTCAGGTTTTATTTAACTTTTGTTTTTCTGTTCCCTTTTTTTTTATTTCTTTCTTTCTCTTTTACACCATCTAAATTATTTTATACGTGTGCAATTCACCACTCATCAAGGCCAAACTCCATTTCAGTATAAAAGATGATGAGATGGAGTGTTTGTCAGTTGAAAGATAAATAACATTATGAGAGGATGTTAGTTTAGGGGAAAGCAGTGCCATGATAGTGTATTCCACTGACGATAGGACCGGGAAAAAGAAGAAATACTGTCTGATATTAGAAACACGGATGCAGCAATGTGTTTTTCTTTCGTTTTATTAACCAATCTCTGTAAAATATTACCCAATTCATAGAAAATAACGACGGAGTAAAAAGAAACTAGCAACGAGTAGAGAGAGACTAGTAACACCCCTATATACACACACACACATATATATATACGCACACACACACACACACACACACATATATATATATATATATATATATATATATATATATATATATATATATATATATATATATATATATATATACCAGTTAGGCGAGATGGCAGCGTTAGGTTTTTGCAGTTTTTTGCAGTTATTACAGGGAGGTGTCGACGTCCCACCCTACATACAACGCCAGAATGTGACGACGGCTAAGTGGTTAACGACACGGGATGACTACCTGGATGTTCCAAGTTTGAATTCAGTTCGTTCTGCAGAAACACTTTCACTTAGAAATATTGGTAACCTTTACCTAGTCCTTCTTGTAAGTGACCGGTGTCTTTCTAGAAAAAATTCTAACAAGAAAGATATCGGGGAAGCGAATGCCAACAATAATCATCTGATTCATATGGAATGAATGAATAAATGAATGATGCAAAATAACAACCTTTGTGATCTAACGACAATCGATGTGTCAATATGATTATGAAGTATTTGGTATGGAACATTTTTTTTTTTTACTCTTTTTTTTTTCGTTGTATTATTTTTGGAGAGGTTGAATCCTGATCAGCAGTTGCTTCCGATGTATTATTTCTATTTTTACTTTCCACCGTTATCGTGTTCGTACGCTTCTCCTGCCAAAGCACGTTGCGGGTGTGAACGGCCAAGTCGTCGTAAAACGTTCAGCCATCTTTACTTCGATTTTCATCATTCACGCTCGTGTGCACCGCCACCTTCTCCTCATCTTCGCCCCGGATCCCGGCTAATGCTGAAGCCTCGCCAACCACCACTTTACGATTTTCACATTACCATATTTATGTGAGCAATTTAACTGCGTGTTGTGTTCACTTTGCTGTTTCTGCCAACCTCGAGGGAATGTCACACTATGCGTGCATCTATTACGAGTTGTCTCCCCTTGGCAACAGTTTCCTACTCTTTCGAATAAGTTTTCTTTCTTTTTGATTTTTTCTTCTTTTTTAGCATCTCGTCTCGTTTTCCATCTAGCTCTTTCAAACGCACTCTTTCTGTCGTCCATATGTTATCACATTGTTTATCTCTTTCTCTCTCTTCTTTTTCTCTCTTTCTTTCCTTCTTTCTTTCGTTATTTATTTTCATATCAAGTATTCTCTCCCTCAGCTTCTGTGAACAATATCTGAACAATTTCACATATCTAAACAATTTCATACACCTAAAAGTCTACCTAAATCATCTCCTCTATTTACATATACATATATGTGCATGTGTCCGTGGCTATATAAATATATATATATATATACGTATTATATATATATTATATATATATTATATATATATTATATATATATATATTATATATTATATATATATATTATATATATATTATATGTATATATATATTATATATTATATATATATATATATATATTATATATATATATATATATATATATATATATATATATATATATATATATAATGTTAAAAGTCCACGAATGCTTCTAGGATAGTGATTTAAAGGTTAAACCTTTAAACCACTATATATATATATATATATATATATATATATATATATATTTATATATATATATATATATATATATATATATATATATATAGTCTTATTGATAGTATTTCGAATTTTACTGGGTTTATATAATTAAAAATTCGGTAATCGTTCATATATTAATAAGTTTTAAGTCAAAATGAGATGACTTTAACTGTAAGCTACAAAATTATCATATTTCATAATTGACCATTCATATATTGTTATAACAAAAACCAAGACATCAAGGAATAGACTGATAGCAACAAATAGTGTAATTCACAAAAGTCCATATTCTAAATTTCAAGATTTTTACCATCTTACCGGTTATTCCTTATATATTTGTTTCCTTGCAAGGTCACAGGGGAGACAACAAAAGTAGCCAGACTAAGGTTGGCCTGCTAGAACTATATACACAAATGTAGGCAAATTTGGGCCTATTATATTGGTTTGAAAATATAGGTTCTTTTGAATCAATTGTCATAAAACTTTAACCATATAATAGTGTTATACTTCTGTAAAAGTTTGCAAATTTTCATGTAGTTTCGTCTCATATAACCAAAGATATGAGCATTTTAATATTCAATTTGGCTACGAGTATAGATATATCCATATATTAGTGGCCTGGCAATGCCACAGAAAAGTCAACCAAGCAAAAAATAAAAATGAAGCAAAATTCATCCCCAAGCAGCAAAACTAAACCTGGCTTGCCAGGACACTATATATATAAATATATGCTAATTTGGGCACATTTTATTGGTTTGAAAATATAGGTTCGTTTTAATTAATTGTCATAAAATTTTAACTATAGAATATTATAATAATCTTCTAAAAGCTAGTAAAATTTCATGTAGTTTAGGCCCATAGAACTAATACTCTGAGCATTTCAATATTTAATTTGGTAACGACTATAGATATATCTTTTGGGGGCAATTTTATAAATTTGAAATCTCGGTCATTACTGATCAGGATTTAACAAATGAAGACTCGTTAAAAAGTTAATCAGCTAAATTTTACAGCGGTTTATGTGATATTTACCCTTAAGGTCGCATATTACTGTTTAATTAAGTGGTGGATTACTTTTCTATACTAATTTAACGTAAAATGAACACCTACTTTATGGCCATTTTGTGGGTGGAAAGATACTGCACCTTTACTAATATTTCAATTATAGTCATTTGTTTTCCTATTTTTGCATACGAATTACAAAATATCTGATATCTTCCCAAAACTTTTGGCTTTGATGGAGGGGGAGATTAAAACTTGCTGCTATGGTTTCCAGTGATCTGAAATAACAGCAAGGGGAGACTTGATTCCAAATATTTCTCATATGTTATATTTTCCCTCGTTAGTTTTCATACATAAAGTAAATTTCACAGTGTATAAGGATTATTTGATATTGGAGATATTCATAATTGTATCCTATTTCCAAAAGATGGGAGATGTAACATATGAGAAATATTTAGAACCAAGTGTCCCTTTGCTGTTATTTCAGATCATTTGAAACCATAGCAGTCTTCCCGCCATCAAGGCTAGACGTTTTGGGGATATATATATATATATATATATATATATATATATATATATATATATATATATATATATATAAAAGTATCTTTCGTTCAGTGCCTTCACTTCGATTCTCTACCCACCAAACTTTTTCATAAACTTCACTGCTACTATACAATAATAGGAGACAATATTGAATATATCAAATCATAGATAGAATGATTCAATTATTTCAAATTCAAAATTCATTTGCAAGCATGATGTGTCGAAACCGGTATGGTACGATGTCATTTTATTTTTAGATTTTCTATAAATTTAATCCATAGTCGCAAGACACCAATTGAGTAATATATCCTGAATTTCCATATCTTCTTAAAATCTATTACGCTTAAGTCTTAAGGGTATTAGACAAAAAGGTTTAATAGTATCATAGCTTCGTACAGAACACAAAAATGGTGCAAGCAAGTTCTCTGCGGGGAATTCATTTCACCCGTTATGAGAAAAATATTCTCCAAGTTAATAATGAAACTCAAATTTTAAATAAAATGTATTTAAAATAATTAGTAGTACCAATAAGGGAAAATTAATTTGTGTACAAAAACAAACATTAAAAAAACAACAATTTAAAAAGTCATTTTTAGTATCGGGAAACAATCACACATGTTTCCGATTTCGATAACAATTCCTATACCCTGAAGGGTTACGATTTTTCCGATTCTCGATTATATATATATATATATATATATATATATATATATATATATATATATATATATATATATATATATAATCGAGAATCGGAAAAATCGTAACCCTTCAGGGTATAGGAATTGTTATCGAAATCGGAAACATGTGTGATTGTTTCCCGATACTAAAAATGACTTTTTAAATTGTTGTTTTTTTAATGTTTGTTTTTGTACACAATTTAATTAATTTTGTACACAATGTAATTAATTGATTTTAATTGTCTCTGAAGAGAACGGTAAATAATGAAGATTCGGTATGTTATAATTAAAACAACCGTTTGTCTTTTTACCCTTCGAAACAGCTGTCAGACTAAGGAGGAAAAAAAATATATAATAACATGTCTTAAAAAATAATAAAAACAAAAATTGTGTACTACTAAATAAAAGGTGTTGTTTTTCTGATTATATAAATTATATTGCTCTGAATTCTCATCGAGCTAAACCGAGGTTAATATTGGTACAATTATCAATAAAATACCATTTAAAAGGTATTAAAATTGATTGTTAAAAAAATACATATATATATATATATATATATATATTTCATATATATATATATGAAAATATATATATATATTTCATATATATATATATATATATATATATATATATATGAATATATATATATATATTTCATATATATATATATATATATATATATATATATATATGAAATTGCAAAAAATATGCCCGGTGAACGAAGTGCAAGAGAGATGCACTTAAAGAGGCAGTTAGGGTCTTGAAAAGAAACTCGGTTGGAATGAATGAGATAATGTGTGAATGTTTGACATCCAGTAAGTTGTCCAATACCCAGCTTGCACAAGAAAATTGAAAAATAGATTTTAATTCCTTTACCAAATATGATGTATCAAACGTGTACCTAAAAACACTAGTGCTTTATAGGTGATCGTAATGCAATTTAGTGAAATATTTTTATATAAATATTGTTTACTTTTGCTTACACTCACATAGCTTTCATACTTACGTAATCTTCAGTGTAAGACATGTTAATTACAGGTGTCCGAAGAATTCCAGCCCGGGTTTAAAAGCTATCTTTTACTTTGCAGCCTGCTATTAAAACTGCTTGGTCAGCAATTTGCAAGCGAAAGAAGAGAAATCAATAATATATAATGCCAAATCGGGTAACAAACATTGTAAGCTAGGCAGAAGATCCTAGGACAAGATGCCGGAATTTTGCATTACGTTTAGAATGACTGTTTGCTATAATTCCCTTACGAGAATTCGTCGTTGTTTGAAAATATACTAAACAATATTTTTGATCTGAATGTTTTTGTTTATTTATTATTATCTACACATACACTTACGCGATCTTCAGTGTAAAAGACATCAATTACTACCGGTCGAAAGAATTCCAATCCAGTTACAAAATCACCTTTGACTTGTTCAGCACCTTCGTTAGCATGAATTATCACGCGAAAAAGAAATATTAAATCATGTGTAATGCCAAGTAATGAAGTGAACATAGCAAATCAAACACCTAAATTTTCTGTCATAGAAAAAGTATTATTTGAAATAACTAAAGAGGTTTATTTCTAGTTTATATTTAAAAAATACGTTACACACAAAATAAAAAAAATATTGAAATATCCACCAGTGAAAGGAATTATACTAGGGGAATCAGACCAACTATATATATATATATATATATATATATATATATATATATATATATATATTTATTTATTTATTTATACGAGCAAACAGTTAATAAAACATGTTAAAAAACACTTTGAAATGTTATATATATATATATATATATATATATATATATGTTATATATATATATATATATATATATATTTAATCTGAAAACGAAACACTAGATAAGTGGATAGTCCTTAATCCGCAGAGTTTCGAAGAAATACTTTCCTTCTCATCAGAGGGTAGGAATTAGCAAAATGCGGGATCGGATTTTGTATGCAAAAGTATTTGATGAAACAACAAGTAAGTCTTGACTGTTCGAGATTTGAGACAAGACTACTCTATCTTGAAAATTTTCTGCGGAAACGACCTTTGAACTTTCAGACACATTTCAGCCTAACTATGAGTGTGATATCTGTGGAAGAGCCTGTTTGTCGAGAGCTAGTCTACTAATACATGTGGTACCCCTTTGCCACAAATGGATAAACAGGAGAATATGTGCATGAACAAATGAAAACTTACGGCTTTGTGTCTCATATCTACAGAAAGACTTCATGAATTTGAAACCATATTGAAGAGAACTTGTGTACATACTAGGCAGCATCCAGTCTCTTTAAAAATATTTTTAAAAAATTTCTCCCGGGTCGCAAACAGAGGCACGCCCTCTATAAATAAAGAACATCTTTTAATAAAAATAAAATAATAAAAAAGCCGTGTACAATGGTGAATTCATATAAAAATATGGATAAAAACAGAAATACAAACTGGCAGGTCGGCATTCAGGATAAAAAAAATTTGTATACCAAGCGGAAAGAGATGTAATGGCGTAAATTTTCCTATTTCTGGCAGTGGCACTCCATACATGATAGCGATCAACAAAGGTTACCCATCAGGCCGTGTTTAAAAAGTTCCAGTTTCCTATCTCCATCTTTTGTAGCAAAAAAAGTACAAAAATAAGAGACTTGAAAGTCCGGCCATTATCTGTTGGTAAAAAGAAGGTACTGTTGTTTTGCTATCACTACTAAAAGTTTGAAAAGTGGAGCAAAACATCAAATGAAAGCTTGACCAAGAAGATAAAAGAAACCGACCTCCCTTTAAGCAAATCTGGACTGCAGAATTATATTTGTGATCTTGTACGGATTGCCTTTTTTCTGTAAAGAAGGAGCAATTATGATATTCTAGCTACAGTGTTCGTCCTCTCATGCACCCATATATTTGAGTAAATAAGCCATACACTATCCAATATGACTATGCAATAAAATACAACTACCATATTCTCTCTCTCTCTCTCTCTCTCTCTCTCTCTCTCTCTCTCTCTCTCTCTCTCTCTCTCTCTCTCTCTCTCTATCCCTCCCTTTACACACACACACACATATATATATATATATATATATATATATATATATATATATATATATATATATATAGAGAGAGAGAGAGAGAGAGAGAGAGATACTTTTTTGTAACCAAGAGTGGAGGTCCGCTTGAAATATAAAAAATAACAATAAAAGTATTAAATACAAAAAGTAACATCGTTTTTCATGCTTCAAAAACCCCTCATAACCTTTAAATCACTATATATATATATATATATATATATATATATATATATATATATATATATATATATATGTATACTAGCAAAAGTACCCGTCGTTGACTGGGTTCAAAAACAGCCTACAGAAAATGGACTCTGATGTATGAGTGTATGATAGGTTATGAAAAGGAAGAATTGTAAAGAGATAGTTTCGTATTTGGGGGTATCAAAACCAAAGCAAAATATGATGAAAATAAAAATAAAATAGATAAACCCCATAATTTATTATACCATACCTGTTCACACTGAAACACTTATCACAATATTCTGTGGATCTTTATTAAAAATTCTTGTTAAACTTTGTGGCATATTTCCATTCTATGGAGGTCAGGCGCGAACGAACACCCCATAATTTTATTATACCATATTTCTTCAAACTGAAACATAATTATCAAAGTATACTTACGCAGATAGATATTAAAAGTCTTTATTAAAGTTTGCGCCTATTTCCATTCTATGGAGGCCAGGCGCGAACGCAGACCCCACAATTTTTTCATACCATCCCTATTTAAGTTAAAACATACATATCAAAGTATTCTTATGTACATCTATATCAAAAACACTTGTAAGCGTTTTTTTTTTAATTTTTTAATTGTTTATTTCCATACTTTGTCGACCAGGCGCGTACGCAGACCCCACAATTTTAATGAATCATCATTATGCCAGATCAAACATACCCATTCCTGTGTCTCGATGCATCTTCTATCATTATATGTGATCAGTTTTCTATAATAGTCAACCGTGACCAGACACACACAGACGTTCAGCTTTATATTATAGATATATTCCCGAAATAACTAGTGTATGTAGGTATTTAAAATAAATATAGTAATATTTATGCCTGCCTCTTTAAGAACTGGGTTCTTATTGTTGAGCGCTTTACATTGAAATGAAAAAGGTCGGTCACTTAAGCCCACGTGCGCAGATCGTGATATTAAAATCACAAGATCACTCTCAGCTTTCTTGAATAACATTTACACTTTATATAAATGTTAATTTCAACTATATTCTCGCCGCGGTTAACGTTGGCTGAGCGGGTTTTTCGTTGCTAATGCAGTCAGAGATAGCTTCGTGGCCGAGTTTGAATCTCCCGACCGGCGGTAAACGTGATTGCCTACACTACTGATTCTCGAAAGGATCAAACACCAGTGTCTGTTGGTATTCAAAATAGATATAGTAATAATTATGTCTGCCCTTGAGTTCTTAGTGTTGAGCACTTTAAATTGAAATTTTAAAAAAGTCGATCACTTAAGCCCACGTGCGCAGATCGTGATGTTAAAATTACATGATAACTCTCGGCCTTCTTGAATGACATTTACATTTTATATAAATGTTAATTTCAACTACAGTTTCGCCGTTCGAATCTCCCCACCGGCCGTAAACATGATTCATTGCACTGATGATTTCCGAAAAAAATAAACACTTATGTTTGTATGTATTAAAAATAATTGTAGTAATGTCCCGTTGGTTTAGAATGTGTTCTTTATGCAAAATTGATGGTTGAATATGGTTAATTTTTTGCTCGTTTTTTGCATTAAATACTAATTGTTATAATTATTAATCTCTAACTGTACATCGAACGGATACTATAATTCTTAGGTCTCTGCAACTTATAACAAAGATCCGTACAACATTTCAGCTAAATCGCTTCAGTAGTTTCAGGAAAACATCTAGAGTAAATGTGCTATCGTTCTATTAGTTCTTAATTGTTCATTAAACGGATATCATAATACTTAGTTTGTGACACCTTTCATTAAAAAAAGCCAATACAAACTTTCAGCCAGATCTCCACTGTAGTTTACGAGAAAAAGTGAAACGAACAGATATAAACATTCCTCGTCGCTTTCCCTTTCTTCTCAACGGTCAATACGTCAACTAGTTACTGTAAAAAAGGGGCAATCACGATATTCTAACTATGTGCTCTGCCTCAGATTCTCGCATGTATTTCAGTAAATAAGCCATGCACCAGCCGTTGTCACTATGCAGTTACCTAGAAAACGGAGCTATTAAACCTGACATAGTTATATAGGACAACAAGAAGAAAGAAGCAACCTTAGTAGAAGTTAATGTCTCTAATAATGCTGAGTTAAACAGAACTGAGAGGAAAAAGATAAAATACCAAGGTCATATGTGCGACATGAAAAGAAACTGGAATCTTAGGAAGATCTTCATCATTCCAGTAATTATAGAAGCAACTGGACTCGAATTTCAAAAACTACTTAATAAATATATCCGGTGAACCAAGTGCAAGAGAGATTCACACAACTGTATTTAAAGGGACGAGTAGAATCTTTAAAAGATCTCTTGGTTGGAATTCATAAGATAGCGGGTGGATGTTAGGCATCCAGTAGGATGCCTTATCCCCAGATAGAGTTTAATTTCCTTATCAAATATGGTATATCGAATATTTCCTCTATTTCATAATCGTTTATGAAACATCATTTATTACTTTCTTTCATTCTCTCTCTTTCTCTTCCTTCCTCTCTCTCTCCTTTTCGCTCTCTTCCTTTCTCTCCTTCTATATATTACTTCCTCTCTTTCTTTCTTCCTTTTCCTTGAACTTTCGCCATTTCCCTCTTTCTATCCATCCCTCTATTTCTTTTCCTCTCCATACCTCTTTACCTCGATTCATTCTTCTCCGTCTCTGTTCTTCTCCCTAATTCTCTCTAATTATCTTCCTCCCCTCTCTCCATCACCCCTCTGCCTTTCTCTTCTTCTTTATATGATCTTCTCCCTTTCTTTCCCCTCTCTATATTCTCTTTATTTCTCTCACCCTCTCTCTCTCTCTAATTTCCTTTTGCTTTCTTTCTGTCTCTTTCTCACTGTTTCTTCCTCTTCCACTCCTCCTCTCTTTCTTCTTCTTTCTCTCTTTAACTTTTCCTCTTTCTCTATCTCTCCTCGTCTCTTCTATCTTTCTCTCAGTCTCTCCATTTCTCTCTTTTCGTCGCTCCTCATCTCTTCTTCTACCTCTTTATATCCCTCTAATCTCTCCATCTCCTTCTGCCTCTCTCCTTCTCTATATCACATCTCTCTCCCCCTCTCTCTCTCTCTCTCTCTCTCTCTCTCTCTCTCTTTCTCTTTTTCTCTCTCAATTTCTCCTTCTCCCTCTTTAACTATAAATATTTATTTCTCAATATTTCTATCCCATTTCTTCAGGACACACGACGGCGGGAAGATTTACATAAACAAACTTTCATCAACTTTTTTAATATCCGTCTATTTGTGTTTCTCCAGCTATTAATTTATATTAAGCACAAGATTAAAAGCCACGTCGCGTGCGGACATTAAAGACATCCCCTGCAAATGGTTACTTTAGTCTATATAACTAAGTATTTAGCAAAATAAAAAACACAATTTACTGAATAAACGCTAAACATAGCTACCACATTATATATATATATATATATATATATATATATATATATATATATATCTTGGAGCTCAAGGATTGGTGTGGACAAGTGTTAAAAGTATACAGATGCTCTAGAATCATATATAGCTTTTTCAATCTAATCAACCCCACGTGCACGCCGTGAATTCTGCCACGTTAACAAGCGTTCAGCGCCAGAAAACTAAATCCCCACTGCCTTGTGGGATAAGGTTTTTGACCCAAAGTTTAAGGGTGAGGTAACCCTGACAAAACCTCCAGAGAAGCTTTGCCCTGTTGACTGCGGTATTAATGACCCACCGGCGTGTGGACCATGCTCTGGTGCCCAGCTACCTAAGTCCCAGTCATGGGTAAATGACATTAGCGGGATAGAAGGAGCTACTGCAAGCCGTGGTGGAGACAATCCTTCTAGGAGAGGACAACTCTTACGAGAAATCTGCAGTCAAAGCAATTACCAGTCATCTTGCAATGGCTTGTCACTGGGTTATTGTTGCGGAGACTTAGAGAGTGGCACTCGTGTTGTACAAGCGCTTGTCACTTTAATACAACGATGTACAGATGCTACTTGAGATCTAGCTTTTATCGCTCATCTTTTTCTATTTTATCTTTATCTGTCGTTCATTTCTATTGCAAGTCTGATGGCGATGGAGGAATGGCAACGTGTACAGACTTGACCAGTTGGAGGTACACAGTCATAAATCTGCAGAGAGGCGACAGGAACCCTATCTTAACATCGTTGTTGTGCCTTCATATGACAGACGCCAATTCCGGTGGTGGTTCCTGTGACTGAGCAACCCTATTCAGGGAGACCACTGCTTACCCAGTGTCTTCGGAAAGTGCTAGAAAAGGTACACTAAAAATTGTCTGTCATACTATCACTGGTTAGTTTCCTGCGGCTTACGGTGGTTCATGTAAGCAGAAAGAAAACAAAAGTATATCTCCAAAAAGGGGTAAAATTAAATTTATGCTGTTGGAATGTACGCGTCCTTCTTTACCCATCTAACCATCCAGAGCGCAGGTCAGCGCTTGTCACTGCAGCGCTACGGAGACGATACAGATATTGCTGCTCCATCAGAGACCCATCTCTCAGAAGAAAATCAGACGACAGAGGTATCATCAGCCTACACTCTCTTCTGGATTGGTAAACAAGAGGGTATCCGTAGAAATGGTGGAGTCAGTTTTGCGACTAAAACATCCTTGGTTGGTACTATGGAATTTCAGTATCTGTGATCGCATCATGAAACTTCGTCTTCCTCTCTCACACAACAGATTCATCTCTATTCTTTCGGTCTATGCACCAACCCTTCAAGCGAATGAAGATGAAATCTTGTGTTTCCATGAGTCACTGCGCTCTGTTGTTGCATCTACACAAATTAATGAAAAACTTGTTATTCTTGGTGATTTCAATGCCCGTGTTGGGAAAGACTATGAGACCTTGAGTCCTCTTGGCCGCTATGGTATCGGTACCATGAATGCTAATGGCCTTAATCTACTAGAGCTGTGTTCAGAATTTAATCTTGCTATCTGTAGCACTTTTTTGTCGTAAACTGAAGCACAAAGCTACTTGGATACACCCTCGTTCAAAGTATGCTCACCTAATTGGCTTCATCATAACTTGGTTTAATTTACGAATCCGTAAGAAAGTTCGGCATAGTGGCGTTAAGGTGCCTAGCCGTATTGATGTCGCCAAGTTAAAGTTGCCTGAAGTTCAAAAGAGTATGGCAAAAATGCTTGATAATCTTCTATTTGATGGTACATGGGTGAAATTCAAGACTCAAGTTTATTCTGCTGGTGCTGAAGTTCTTGGCTTTAAGAGGGATAAGAACAAGGACTGGTTTGATGACAACAATCTTGAAATTAATCAGTTGCTGATGAATAAACAGACAATTTATAAATCTTTATTTCGTGAAGATCATTCTGATCATACAAATATTTTGCGACAATACAAAGAGGTCAAAGCCACATTGCAACGTGAGCTAAGAAAAATGAAAAACCAATGGTAGATTTATATAACAAAGCAGATCCAAAAGGCGTTTCACACAAATAATTCGAAGAAATTTTATGGACTCCTGCGCCAAGTATTTGGTCCTCCTAACTCTTCAATACCTCTCCTAATCTCGATAGATGGTTATGTTGTCAGAAAATATCTTGAATAAATGGCAAGATCACTTTACTGATGTGTTTCATAATCCCTCATCAGTGGAAGCTGATGCAATTGATAGCCTACCACAATGTGATGTCATATTCAGAATGGATCGTTTGCCTATTCTGGTTGAGTTGACTATCGCACAAGTCAGCAGTGGCAACGTACCTGGTTTGGATGGTGTTCCAGTGGAACTTCTTAAGATTGGAGGTGTGAATATTGCTATCCTTGGTTTTGTTGAGGAAATCTGGGAAGGTGCTCCTGTTCCACAGGATTGGATTGATGGTGTCTTGGTAACTCTGTTTAAAGGAAAGGGACAGAAGAATGTTTGTGACGACTACCGTAGGATTACTCTTTTGGAAGCTGCTGGGAAAGTTCTCGCACGACTTCTATTAAACGAGTTACTGGAGGATATTTGTTCTAATGCTATTCCAGAGTCACAAAGTGACTTTAGGTCTGGAAGAAGAACCATGGATATGATTTTTTCGGCCCGGTACTACTCTGTTCTCTATATATGTTGATGCTCTACTTGCTGATGCGTTTCGGGATTGTGATGTTAAAGTTTCGAACCACAGGACGCATTTTAATAAAACCAAGAAGATTTAATGCCAGAATCAAACTGCATCATGTCTTGGTCAAATATGCAGCATATATTGGATCGCTTTGCTGACTCCTGCACTGCCTCTGGTCTGATTATCAGTCCGTCTAAAAAAAAGGTGACGTTCACTCCTGCACTGGGCCAGTCATACGTGGAGCTGAACATCATGGTCTGTGATGCTCGACTGGGAGTAGTTGATTCATTTGTGTAACTTGGTAGTTCTCTGTCGAGGGATGGCTATCTCAACACTGAAATCCATAGACGAATTCAAAAGGAATCTGTAGCTTTTGAAAGGTTGGAGAAGAGAGCATGATCTGATCGAGACAAGACTAAGATCTGCGTTTACAAGACCTGTGTGCTAACCACACTGTTGTATTCATCGGAGACATGGACATTTCATCAAAGGCACATTAAATGGCGTGAACGATTTCATCAAAAATAATTTAGACATATCTTAAACATAAAGTGGCAAGCACAAGTACCCGATACTTAAGTCCTTGTGAAAGCATGTTGCTCTAGTGTTAAGACCCTTGTAATCAAATATCACATGCGTTGGTTGGGCCACCTGCTTCGAATAAAAGATTGTAGGCTGTCAAAACATTTTTTACGGGGAGCTGGAAAATGGTAAGCTTCCTCAACACAAGCCAGAGACTCTACAAAGAATAATTTGAAAGTCTTAAAAATCGACATCGACGCATGGGAAGAACTTACTCTGCAAAGGCCGAAGTGGCGAAAGCTTGTACGTGAAAGTTGTAATGCTCTAGAGAAAAGAAAGCAATCTGAAGCGAGAGCTTCGCAAAGGTTTAATTGGTGGTCTTAACCATGACACACAGAGCTGGGAATGCGACACTTGTGAACGAGTGCTTTTGTCAAAAGCTGGCTACATCAACCACCTTAAGTCGCACAAAACTCCTGTTCAGATCAACTTTGAACCTATTAGTCCGAACCAAACGATCTGTTTAACATGCATCAAAGTTTGCAAGTCTGTTATTGGTTTAAAAAGACGTGTGATTGTTCATAGGAATACCCTTCAACCTCCAGAGGAAGTCAACTCAGTGGAAATTACTCAATTTGTATGTCACATCTGCTTCAAGATGTGAAAATCTGCGGCGGGAGTGCAGAGTCATCGGAGATGGCATGGACGACGAGATTGGGAGAACTCAATGTGACGGCGATCATCTGAAAAGATGCAGCAATCATCATCAGATATAGGAGGGAGTTAAAAGAATAAGAATAAAGTCGATTCATAAAGAGGAAACTAATCGGGATATATATATATATACATATATATATGTGTGTGTGTGTGTGTGTGTGTGTGTGTGTGTGTGTGTGTGTGTGTGTGTGTGTGTGTGTGTGTGTATAGAGTGGCCTTACATAAGAGCAACATCAAAATTGCAGATAACAGACACCTCTATGTTTCAAAACACGTACACACATGCAGTGTAAACAGCTTCAAAATAATGCCAATCTTCCAAACAGACAATTATTTTTATTTACTTACACAGGAAAAAAACTTCATCACCAGATTCACTCCTGAACTGAACAGAACCTAATACCATCACACAAAAACATGAAATGCAAGGTACACTCGCATGCACACCCATACACATACACATATACACACCCACACATAAATCAAAACCGACACATTAAAACACACACACGTGCGCGCATACAACCACACACAGACATAACACCTCTATCTCTAATACAACACACTGAACAATACCAACCATACTTAACCTCGAAACCAACAACACTAGGAGACACCTAGAACCATAGTATAATATCTGTTCCAACACCTCGCTCCCTCCTCAGTCAGTGGAGGAGAACCCCCTCATGACTGAAACGACTATCATCCCTTCTATCATCCCCCTCCCATACCTATACCCCCTCCAATGCCCCCCTCTGAGGAACAAAATCTTCCTCACACTAGGAACCGACATGGGGAGACAAATAAATAGAAACATTAAAAAATCCCCTATTTTAAATACACCCCTCTTTCTAAACAAACATAATATAAGGAATATCCGAAAAGACTAAAACGAAAAATCACAACACTAAAATCCAAGAATCCAAAAAATAAATATCAAAATAGAATGAAAGCACCCCTACCCTTATTTCAGAAGAGCCAGTCCCCCCCCCTCCCCACACATACACATTAGTAACGATCTCGGACCACAGCCGCCTTCCTAAGAAAGAAAATAACCCCAAAATATTATAAAACAGTATACACATTCCCAAACCAATAAAAGCAAACACACACACGCACACACACACATAAACACACACACACACACACACCCTACCCCACCCTAAAGAAAAAGAAAAAAACATTAGCAGAAAGAGATAGCGACTACAGCCAGGTCAACGTCTCCTTGGACTAGCCCAATAAAAGAGCAATAAAAATTCAGCATACCAATGAATAATAAACACTTACAAGCCTCCACCCCTTGGAAAGACTTCAAATTAACTACGAAAATCGCCATTTTTACATCTCCAACACATTTGAAAATAATTTCTGACGAGGACGCATCACAGACCGTCTGAAACGCGCGTAAAAACGATTTCAATGACTTAAAAACATTATTACAATGATCCAAACATAATTCTCAATGAAAAACCAAGACACGGAATAATAAAATAATGTAAAAAAATACACATTGTTGGTGACTACTCCCTTATTTAAATATACATCTTTCTTTCGTTGGAATTTCTTAACCCATTATATATATATATATATATATATATATATATATATATATATATATATATATATATATATATATATATATATATATGGGGGAGTTAAAAGAATAAGAACGATTCTTTAAGAGGAGACTCATCAGACTAATGCAAAGCTCAACAAATTGCTATGGAGCTTATATAGAATATGAAGAAATAAAAAGCGACAATATAAATATATATATATTTATACTAATGCATATAGATTCCTTTTTTCGTCTATAAAAATCCTCACTCCTTTCCCGAAAAACCTATATATCTAAACTAATAGCTCCAATTAATAATTGTATGATTAATGTAAGACGGAAAGCATACCACCATGATCTTAACCTTAGTTTAAAGTATGCTCAAACTATTATCCCCTGTTAAGTCCCTCCCCCATAAGTAACAATACACCTTCCCCTCTCCTTCTAAATAGTATATTCCAACTGTAAAAGCAGGAAAGACTGACAGCCCAACGTTATGGATTAAAATAACTTCTTTACCAAAGGCCAATAAGCACCTAGAAGAATTTGAAAGCAACTTAATTCAACTAATCACAAAAATAAAATTTAAAAAGTCTAACAAGCGTCCCAACCCAATAGTGAAAAAAAAGTAAATGACTTCCTACATAAGGTTAAAACTAAAACAGAACTCTTTGTTCCTGCTGATAAAACTAAAAATGATTACCAACAAAATTACCAAATTTACAAATATTTAATATACAATGAGCTAAAAAAATCCCCTAAAGTTGTACCCCCTAATTCAATAATGACCAAGTAAAGAATTTGCTAACCACCCTGCATATAAATAGCCACGCAAAAATTCTAATCTCAGCTACTCCAAGATTTTCTTTCAAAGACCATAAATCAAACTTCCTATATAATCCATTTATCAGACTTTTTCAAATCAGACTTGGCCAAAATAAGTACAATTAGACAGAATCATCTCCACTATAAAAAAGAAAATAAACGTTTCCCTTCTGGCAATTTTCTGACAATGTACTCGAATGGTTCTTAAATCTAAAAAAAACAAAAAACAATCTAAGTTAAGCTTCATAACTTTTGACATAGATAACTATTACGAATCAATATTTCCTGTCCTATTAAACAAGGCACTCATCCTAGCAAAAAACAATTCAGACCTCTGACTTAGAAATTAAGCTAATATTAGTAGCCATCAAAACACTAATACAATTTGAAAATAAGCTTTGACCAAGAAAAGACACTTCCGATTACTTTGATATTGTAATAGGTTGCTCGGAATCTGCCCAGTAACTTATTTAGTTGAATTATTCCTATTAAATGAGATAAGATGTAGATTTAAAAAATAATGATTTACATATGAGCCTATATAAGGATGACGCTCTACTAGTAACTAAAGCAAGACCTCGGCTATATAATAGGACACTTATTGAATAAAGAATTCTTTGGTAGCTTTGGCCTTAACATAACAATAGAAAATGAGAAAAAGACCTCCAACTTTCTACATGTATCTCTTACCTAAACGAAGAATTATATTGCCTTTACACTAAACTTAACCTATCATTACACTGTCCATAAAACCTCCAATCATTCTAGATCTATATGTAAACCTAGAATCAGTAGTGAATAGAATATCCAACCTATCCGCCAACTATAGTATATTCGAAGAAAACTCTAACTTTTACAACACCGCACAAGCTAACTCAGGATACACAGACAAAATAAAGTACAATACAAATAATAATAATAATAATAATAATAATAATAATAATAATAATAATAATAATAATAATAATAATAAGGAACCTCTAACCACTCCCAACATAATAACCCACAATATAACCAGATGCAAATATAGACAAAAAATGCAATAACACTCAACATCATCAAAATAAACATCCAAATGATAATGTAGAAAAAGAGCAGCCCCCTACACACACACAAAAAGAATTAGAAGAAAGGACATCATTTGTTTCAACCCACCTTACAACCAAATATTAACACCACATCAAATATTACCTATCTTAACTGTAACTGCAATGACCTCGAAAATTCCGCACTGGATAATGACTACATATACTCGGACTTTATCTACTTATGCGCAGTCACCGAATTGCTTCTTACCACAACAGATAAGTTGTCAACCCCCAATAACCAACACTGTCCAGATTGATACTCATAACTTAACAGAAAAATGACACAATTACCGTACGACCTATCTCACAGTTAGCAAGAATCGACCTAGCAGAATCACCCTATACACGACTCCTTGCATACCAGAATTTAACCACGCCTCCTACAGATATTAGATCCCTGAATATACTACAAACTACACTCAAAATACGCACGTACATAAGACTATCCGCTTTTCCGATAAAAACTCGAATCTCAAACCACTTAGAAGCGTTCTCTAGCGAGATGTCTAAGGCGAAAACTACCCTATCTAATCTAGTAAGAGACTTAAATATGATATTTTAATTTGTGCAGATTTCGTATTTATTTTCATAAAGCCAATTCTCTATCGGTTATTATACTGTACCTCATATATGCTAGGGATTTCAAAAGTACAAAAAAAACTACTTGAATGCCATACACTAGAGTCAAAATAAAAACAAATAATTGTCGAACTTTATTCGTTAGCCTCTGAGCTACATCCATACGCGTATATATATATATATATGAAAAGTACAAAAATAATGTTATTTTACCTACAAATTTATATTTGTGCATGCGTAGTAGAAGAGCACTTTAAGTCGATTTACGCCTGCCGAGTTCAGTTATTTTTTTTTTAATTTTAACCTTTTAGCAGCTATTTATACCGACTAAAAACCAAATCTAATTTGTTCCACAAGTTGAAATCCCCTATATATCAAGTTTAAACCTGTAGGCCAATCTTTGATGGAGAAGTATAGTAGAGGCCGCTCGTAAAGGAGATGGACAGACAGCAGACAGACAGACAAACAATGTTGTTTATATATATATATATATATATATATATATATATATATATATATATATATATATATATATATATATATATGTATGTGTGTGTGTGTGTGTGTGTGTGTGTGTGTATTAAACTTTTATGCACATTGTTTAAATAGTAGCATGTGCGTTTTTTGTTTTCTTATTTATTGTTTCTTTTAGCGGGAGGAGTAGCTATCGAAGTAAGATTTACCATTATCTGATTATCTACGTAAAGTCATCCCCCTTCTCTCTCCCTTCCTTCCTCTCTCTCTCTCTCTCTCTCTCTCTTGTCCCTCCCTCTTTCTCTCCCTTTCTCATTCACTCTCTCTTTCTCTCTCACACACAAACATACCATCGAAATAAGATTTTACAACTATTTGATTATCTATATATGCCATCCCTCTCTCTCTCTCTCTCTTCTCTCTCGCTTTCTATCTCTCTCTCTCTCTCTTTCTATGCCTTTCTCTATCCCTGTTTCTTTTTCTTCCTCTCTCGTCTCTCTCTGTCTCTGTATTTCTATTTCTCTTTCTTTCTCCTCTCTCTGTCTCTGTCTCTCTCTCTGTTTCTTGTTCTTTCTCCTTCTCTCTCTCTTTCTATCTCTCTCTCTCTCTCTCTGTTTCTCTTCTTTTCTCCCTGTTTCTCGCTCACACACAAATTCTCTCTCTCCTTTCTCTTTTCTCTAACTCATTCAATCCCTTTCGCTAACATTATGCACCCAATCATTAATTCGCTCCCAACATCTTTTGCACGCACAATGGCCAATAGCTGCTCTTCCTAATCGATGAAGAGAACGAATCCACACACCTACCATCGTACTTACCAATACGAAGATGCAAGGAAACGTTAAACGTCGCAACTGAAAAGCTCATAAAGGCGGGCCGGGGGCAGAGCATACAGCGCAAAGCCATACTTCTAAAAATGACTTTCGCGTTTCTCAGACGTCATCTACATCACGGGATCCCATGACCCCTTACAATGAATAATTAGGATGACTGCTGCAGGACAGAGTTAGGATGAGGATGCAGAGACTGGGAGAGATGCTCTCACCGACCTGCGGCGTCAACAAGCACGGCCTGTTGAAGACAACGGTTTTAAATTGATCGAGACCACGAGGCTCTGCTGCGCTCGAAACGGTAACGCTACACATCGACTCTCAGTGCATTTTTCGTGGATATGCCTGGTTCGAAAGACGAAGTTCATTTGTTCGTAGATTGTCATGATCTTTCCCTCAAACTATTGCAAAAGTTCCAGCATCTGTTGTTTGACCTTTGAACATCTATTCTTGCCTATCGAGTCTTTCTTCACCTAATTCTGCGTGATTCAATCTTTCTGGATTTTCGATCGACGAACTGTTTCTTTTGAATGTGGTTTTTCGACTTTTATGATTTCTATTATTCTCTATTTGAGACTAGATCTTTGACTATCCATTTCTCTCACTGTCTGTCTATCTCTGTCTATCTATCTCTATCTACCTATCCGTCTCTCTCTCTCTCTCTCTCTATATATATATATATATATATATATATATATAGAGAGAGAGAGAGAGAGAGAGAGAAGAGAGAAAGAGAGAGTCATCTATCTATTTATCCATCCATCCCTATCTATCAATCCATCGCTATGCGTCCATCTGTCTCTCTCTTTCTTTCTTTCATTCTCTCTCTCCCTCTCCCTCTCTCTCTCTCTCTCTCTCACTACACACACATATATATATATATATATATATATATATATATATATAATGTTTATACGTTTATATATTTATACGTGCAGCATCAATCCGAAACTAATTAATCGATTATTATGAATCTTGGAACACAGTTGTTACGCGTAAGGCTGTATAATGTGGGATGGTTTTTGTTTGATTCAGTTTTATGCAAATGGTAAAAAAGTGAGAAGTCCTTCATGAAAATCCAGGTACCATTCCAAAATTAGAAGGTGTATTCATTTCACACTCATAGTAGCTATATGTTAATATGGTATGTCGTACACGTGTTTCGCTTAATAGTGGAAATTCACCAAATTCAGAAACAGATATATGTTCCTCGGAATAAAAACAGCTTTGTTGCTTTTTTTTCCTTGAAACAAAAAGGAGATAGTGAAGGAAACATGTTGATAAAAAGAAAATGGAAATATTTTAAAATTCGCAAAATTCATAAAAAAATGAATAATAAAACATCTCTTAATTATTATAGAGTATATAGGCAACCTCTTAAAAAATCAGGCTTTATTTTATAGCGCCATATTTGATTTACGAAAACCCTGCCATATTTCTAACGGTTTCGTATTTAGGTTCAAGATTGAAAGCATGAGGTTATTCACGAACATTAAGAGATGCCATTCGACAAAATATTAATAATAAAAAAAAACACCTTCAGTTTAATCCGATTCAATTCCCTATTATAATAGATTCGCCTATCGATTTCGACGTATGAGGTCCGCACTACCACAAAATTGTTCTAAATCCACACGGATGATTTGTTTATAGTGGTGAAGACTTTGTGTAAAGCCATCAACACGTTTTGGAACAACAGCTAATCTCAGTCGGTGCAATTGGAAACCATGGAGAGTATACAGTAGCTCTTTATTTTATATTAGAGTATACTTCTGGATGCATGTTTTAACGAAGATGCTAACCTGGAAATGTCTACGTTTCGCGCAGTGCAAATAGTTCCTAGTATTTCCAAATGGTAATCCTTCTTGTACCGACCAGACTCAACGTCGCTTAATTTCGGTGATCTAAAATGAACCGTTGTGTCGACGTGATTATGGCACATATATGGAAACAATGGTTTAAGCAAGAATTTGTATATGAAATTAAATCTGTTAGATTATACGTTTTGTAAAAAACTTGACAAATCAATACAAGAAACATTTAAATGGTATATATACACTTATGATGAAAAATTTAAGACCACTTTAAAATCTTTAAAAAGAAACCTTTTTTAAGGATAGATTTTAAACTCTTTTGACTTAATGTTACTAATACAACAATCTAAAAAGTTACGGAAACAAAAAAGCTAATTCCAAAAATTTTATTTAAAAATTTGCATTTTTACTAAATTAGACTTTTTACACATCATCAAAATTATAAGACCAAGGGTATAAATTGTTAGATTTGTGGGAATTCTAATATTTTCAGTTCAGTTAGAGATTAGCAATCACTGTGTAAAGGTATTACCATGCCTAAAGCAAGAAAACTAACCGAAGTTGAGCGCTCTTGAATTCTAGGATTTCCTGAACAAGGTTTGTCATAGCAAGCGATAGCAGCTCAAGTAAATCGCAGTAAAACTGTTATTTGCAACTTTCTAAAAAACACTGAGAATTATAGAATAGAAAAATCCTTTGGTAAGCCCCTCAAAATTTCTCCTGCATTGAGTAGGAGAATCAGACGGGTTGTTATGAATGATAGAGGACTTTCTTCTAGTCAAATTAACGCCGTTACAGATCCTGACTGCAATTCAATAACCATCAGACGATACTTACAAAATAAATAGCGTAAATAAATTCTTTGATTGCTTCCGTGTCACAAAGTGGACCACTTAAGATTTGGTCGTGAATACCAAAACTGTCGTTGAGAAGTGGAAGAAATTCCTGTTTTCTGATGAGAAAAAATTAATTTAGATGGTCCAGCGATATTGGCATGACAAAAACATTGTAATTTTTTTTCACACGTCATAGTGGTGGAGGGTCCGTAATGGTATGGGGTGGCTTTTCTTACAGAGGGACGATGGAGATCAAGGTGGTGCAAGGTCGTCAGACAGCAGCTGGTTATGTTAGCATGCTACAAAAAGCATCTTTGATGATGAAGGATCATCGTTTGTGTGGGGATGGATCGTTATTCAAACAGGATAGTGCTGCAATCCACACTGCAAGATGGACCTTGAGCTTTCTACAAGAAAATGGGTCCATCGCTTGGGACATCCTCCATGCTCACTCAATTGAAAATGTTTGGAGATGAATGACAAGAGAGGTTTATTAAAATAACAAACAATATTCAACAAAAAATGAACTTGGTGAAGCCATCTTCAGAAACTAGAGCAGGATCCCCAGCACCTTAATGGAAACCCTTATTTCTAGCAATCCCTAAAGAATTTTTGAAGTCATCAAAAGCAGTGGAGCTAGAACTCATTATTAAGTTTGATTGTTGAATGTGTTCATAAATTTTTTTATACAGTTTTTGATCATGTGTAAAAAGCCTAATTTAAAAAAAATGTACATTTTTAAAAATACATTTTTGGAAAGTAAGTTTTGTTTCCTTAACCTTTTAGATTGTAGTATTGGTAACCTAAAGTCAGTAGGGTTTAAAATTTATACTTAAAAAGAGGGCTGTTTTTTTTAATTTTTAATTGATCTTAAATTTTTGATCAGCAGTGTATATATATATATATATATATATATATATATATATATATATATATATATATATATATATATATATATATGTGTGTGTATATATATATGTGTGTGTGGGGGGTGTATATATATTCAAGTAAGACCAGTAACGATATTAGCTCAGAGTGTACAGGGTTGAATTATCATGAAAGGCAATGACTAATATCCAAGGTTTTAATTTTGGGGAAGGTACGCTACTGTGTCTAGTCACACTAAGTCTTATCAAGAAAAAAAACTATTTGTAGATGATTATATATATATATATATATATATATATATATATATATATATAGTTTAGAAATATGTATAATAATTAAGCTACACAGAGTTTACTGCGTTTTATCCTCGTGAGGATTTGTCGGGTTATTGCATGGAACTGATATTGCTTCGTGTTTTATATATCCCCATAGATCTGGGTTTGCTATTCAGCCAATGAAATTCTTAGTTAATTATGCACCCATTTACTGTGGCCAATAAGCATGCGCACCTGTTCCTTTCTAATGTTTGGCGAGGTTTTCCTCTTTACTTTGTGATTGAAGTTTTAGTTTAGATATTTTTTACATTTTTATGCTAGAGTATTTGTTTCTGCATTTGTTTACTTATTAATCATTTTTATTTTATTTTTATTATTATTATTATTATTATTATTATTATTATTATTATTATTATTATTAAGATGGCCCGAAAAACTTTCAGAGGAGACTATGTTTGCATTCTGTGGATGTTCAGTGTAAATGAAGACCGAAAGCAAAACTTACGAAGAATTATTGGTAAACTTATTTATTACAAGAAATAAAAGTCCATAACAATTAAACAACAGCCACTCGGATGTAAGTGTGACACACAAAATAAATAAGACACACGCTATCCTATTAATATATAAATTATTATTATTATTATTATTATTATTATTATTATTATTACTTCATCATTTTTTCGTTATATTAGGGTCAAGTTTATTTGAAGTGTACACACGTTTGCTATTTCACTTTTGCAGTTTAATAAATTTTAGGGTTCTTTAAAGTTTAGTATAGCTAATTTCTCATTTAAACATAGTCTCATTTTAACATAGGCATTCAAACACTGGTCGTCTAGGTTTCCGTATTATTTTCCACTCAATTACCGGTGATCCTCCACTTTCTTTTAGCTACTAGTAGTGGTTCACTAATGCTGTTTATATTCACCGTTTTTCGTATTTGAATGTATTAATTCAAAAACAAGAAGATATATTTTTGGGGGTGAATGTATTAATTTATTTTGGAAGCTCGATGTATGCTTTATTTAATCTAAGAGCATATGTCAAATAGATTAGAAAGCAGCTATATTCAAAATTTCAAGATGTTATTCATCTTACCATAAATTTTCTTCAATATGTCTAAACGTCCACTTTTTAAACGCTGCTTGGTAGCGCAGAAACAATAATATAATTATTATGACAATGATGAATATTTTCCGCACAGATTATAATAGAAATTTTTTATCTTAAAATATAATAAAACAATTGGGTATGATCAATAAATCCAAAAAAATCTGAAGAATAATTGCATCGTGTGTTATGATATTAGATTCATGTTTAGGATAGGAAAGCTTATATTTATATATATATATATATATATATATATATATATATATATATATATATATATATATATATAATTCTAGGTGAATATTTTTCAGAAGTAAATGAACCACTTAAATTTTAAGGAGATTAATTCAATTGTGCTCAATACTGAAGTAGGGGAGGTTATACGAGGTTATTTTTTTTAATCTTATATCTCTTCGATTTTTCTAATATTACTTTTAATTAATTTTATTATAATTTCATTATTCATAATTTTATTTGAATGATTTTATTGTCTCACATACACTATGTATATATTTATTAATTATATTATTATTTGCATTCTTTTTATTATTTTTTTCCTTCCTTTCTTTTTCCTTTATTTTCCATCTCTATATTTTGATATACACTTTTTATTCTTCCCTTTTCTTTTTTGTCTTCTTCGCATATATTAAATGCCGTTATTTTTTTTTATTCTGAATTCCACCTGATGTGATCTCCTGAAAAAAAATGTTTGGTGCTTGTAAACTCCTGTAAATTTTTCATTATGTTTATTGTATAAGCAATATCGCCCGAAGAGGCTCCTAGTTACTTGTAACTGGTTGACCGAAACATGCTCATGAGTGTGTAGTGATAAATTAATGCTTATATAAAACGAACAAAAAGTATATATATATATATATATATATATATATATATATATATATATATATATATATATATATATATGGCTTAGTACGTTAGAAGAAAAGAGTGAGCTCGATTCTAGAAGAGGAGACTTATCTGGACAATATAAAGCTCAACAAGTATACTTGGAGCTTCCATAGGAGAACAAATAGGAAAGGGAAATGCAGTCACAAAAACTATATATTGGTAAATATAGATTTGTTCATTTATTTAATAAGAGAATACAGACAATTAGTTGGAGGATAGAAGGGACTTGTTTACGTAATCTCTAATATGTCGCTACACATTCATGTTTCGGTCAACCAGTTACTCGTAACTAGAGACCTCTGCAGGCGATATTCTCTGTACTAAAGTTTACTCCGTAATGAAAATTGGATCTACCTGAGTTGTTTATACAATGTTCAGGTTTCGTCTTGAAATAAAGTATTATGAGTAATTGATATAGACTTTGATTTAGTAATTAATTCAGTAATATATATATATATATATATATATATATATATATATATATATATATATATATATATATATATGTGTGTGTGTTTTAAACAAATGAGTAGCTCCACTCTTGTTAAGCGATGGGACAGTGTTTATTTAATAGGTATTTGATGACACATTTATGAGCACCGATCTGTTCTCCTGCGGTTAGAGCTGTCGACTGTCAATGCTATGATTGTAGGTTCGACCCACGGCTAGGGAAAGGTGCTAAACTAGCAGCACTGATGAGTTGTGATACAACGAAACAGTACTGTATATGGATGACCATATATATATATATATATATATATATATATATATATATATAAATATATACTAGCAAAAGTACCCGTCGTTGACTGGGTTCAAAAACGGCCTACAGAAAATGGACTCTGATTTATGAAAGTATGATAGGTTATGAAAAGGAAGGGTTGTAAAGAGATAGCTTCGAATTTGGGGATATCAAAACCAAAGCAAAATATGAGGAAAGTAAAAATAAAATAGATAAACCCCATAATTTATTATACCATACCTGTTCACACTGAAACACTTATCACAATATTCTGTGGATCTATATTAAAAAACCTTGTTAAACTTTGTGACATATTTCCATTTTTTTATATACCATATTTTTTTATTATACAATATTTCTTCAAACTGAAACATAATTATCAAAGTATACTTACGCAGGTAGATATGAAAAGTCTTTATTAAAGTGTGTGCCTATTTCCATTCTATAGATGCCAGGCGCGAACGCAGACCCCACTATTTTATTATACCATTCCTATTTAAGTTAAAACATACTTATCAAATTATTATTATGTACATCTATATTAAAAACACTTGTAAAAGTTTTTTTTCTTATTTTTTAATTTTTTATTTCCATACTTTGTGGACCAGGCGCGAACGCAGACCCCACAATTTTAATGAACCACCGTTCTTCCAGATCAAACATACCCATTCCTGTGTCTCGATACATCGTCTATCATTATATGTAATCAGTTTTTTAAAGTAGTCAACCATATAGGAGCCTGTTTGTGACCAGTCACACTCACACACACACGCACACAGAGACATTCAGCTTTATATTATAGATATATATACACACACAACTGGATAAGTCCATATCAATTAATCATAATGATTTATTTCATAATTACAAAAACAACACCATAAAAGGGAAAAGTCACATTCGAAAGAAGTTTTTTTGCAAGGGCAAATAGATGTTGTTTTTTTTCCTTTTATTTTATTTGAAGAAGTAAATTTATCTTTTAAACAATTCATCTGCTGTGTACAATATTCACTGAAGTCATTTCATTCCCATTTGCTCAATCAATTCAAATTCCATCGCACTTATATGTAATCTTTTCAGATCAATACCTCTATCCTTAATGGCCTTGCGCCTAATTTAATTCGATAAAATGTACGATTTAAATAAATAGATTCCATTTCAATACTCCATCTTTATTCGCTTCCACGTGTACATTCAATTCAAAATTGGGAAAAAATTAACTTTTACACAGTAGTTTTTTTTTATCATTATTCAATTTTCACCCCAAACAAGGCATAGTGACACTTTGAAGTAGGGGGCTACTATTGGGGACATGATTTGCGGGGGGGGGGGGTATTATGAAGGGAGAGGAGTAGCAAGATGTTTGTTCACATTACACTTGAACTTCTGCATATCAGTACAGTTGGGAAAGCAGAATCCAGGTAGGGAGTTCCAAAGACTTGCAGTTCTGGCGAAGAAACTATTGGAGTAAAAGGCTTTCTTACACTTAGGGATCTCTACTGTAAAGGGGTGGGGCTTAGTTGCTTGTCAGGTTTGTCTGGGACAGTCACGTCGAGGAGGCTCAAGTGCTTGCAGTTCAGTCCATCAGAGCACTCACCATTAAAGTATGTGTAGAACAGGCAGAGGGATGCAACATTTCGTCGATGGGACAGAGGCTGAAACCTAGATGACAGTTCATGACCTATCAAGTTGGCGACTCTCTTTTGAACCCTGTTCAGGAGTGAGAGACAAGCAGATGCACCAGCCCAAATGTGACAACAGTACTCCATACATGGGCGAATGGTTGCTTTATAGAGGTACAGGATACTTTCAGGCGTAAGTAATTTTCTAGCACGGTAGAAAGAGCCCACCTTTTTTACAGTATCCACGGTGAATCTAGGCTATTATGGCTGACTACAACGTGAGCCAGAAGCGCGAAAAATATGAAATACATTACTAAATAATGATTTAATTATTTATTTACTTATAGATCTATTTTAAGAAAATAATGTTCTTAATATTGAATATTTAGCTTCGTTTTTATTTTGGAAACTATATCCTTTTCGAAATAATCTAAACTCTACATATTTGCTTATATGCATATATAGTTAAACAATAGTTATTCCTTTATACCTACAGGCACTAGTTCTATGCTTTAGGAATCATCAGTGTAAGGTAAAAAATTCCTGCCGGTCATGAGATTCGAACCCAGCCACAAAACCACCTATTTCTCCATTTGTTAAGTCTTTACCTCAAGGCCAAAATTAATTGCCACGAGAATTAAGAACTATTAAACGCCAAATACGGACGAATACATTAGACAATCTATAATGTTCTAACGGGAGGAAGTCATGAACATTGCGTAGACTAGTTGACTGCCTTTTAGCTATTATTCCACAGACAATACCTATCCGAAAGTATTCTTTAAGGAACTTCATAATTATAATTAAATAATAATAATTATTCATGCCTGCAGACTAGTGTTTCATACCTACGCAATGATCAGTGTAGGGATGATAATTCCTGCCAACCATGATATTCGAACCAGCCACGAAGCTGCCTTTTGCTACATTTTCTAAGCCAACAAACAATTTCCAGGTGAATTAAAGGAATAAGGAACTATTAAACGCCGAATTCGGGCGAATACATTAGTAAATCTAGAGTGCTCGAACGAGCTGAAGTCGTGAACATTGCATAAATGTTAGTTGACTGCCTTTTAGATAACAAATTCAAAGATCATAAATAAATCTATATGTAATGTCTTTATTTGAAAGGTGAATATCGCATCGTTGAAACCGAAGTCAATGTGATATTATCTCTGTTTGAACTTCTTCATGATCGATAGCCTGATCGATTGGTTTTAACCATTTATAACTTTTTTGTCTGAGTCAATATTGACAATATTGTTTGTATTGATCCGATTTAAACGCGATTAAGCGATGTAAATGCCTTATAACGTTATAATCTGGGAGGATGCGGAGGGGGCAACAGTGCCTGTAAAAACTGAAGATGCTTATACAACGGCAATACTAAACTCGAAAAATCGTATGACTTTATGATAGAAATAATCATGGATAAAAGGCGAAAGGATGTCTGTAGATAGAAACAACGTAGTAACTACTGAAAATCCCTAATAATTCCGCTTCAATACTAAACTTGGGAACAATGTTCTCGTCATCTGAATTTCTTTACGTAGCATTCTCTTTTTTTTTTACTTTTTTTTCTTTTTGAATATTAATTTCTACCGCTCAATGATCTTAACCTTTCAAGTGCAAAAATACAAATCACAACGTCATTATGATTTAATCATTTTCGTAAAATATTCTACGAATTGAAGCGCTTTAAACTAATTTATTTTGCTCAATTTTTGTAAACACAAGAAAAATGTTGTATTAACTAGAATCACTATCGGGAATTTCCCTGGGACGTATTCATAGATATTAATTACCGAAGAATTTAAATAAAGTAGAACCTCGGGATACGGTGGCCCTAGGTTTTTTTTTTTCAGGTTACGATGTGGAATACGATGTTTCCCGGTCTCTGGTTACGATATTTGCCCAGCTTTACGGTGTTATCTATAATGTTATTTGATAATATACATGTGTATTATATTTTCTTACTAATTTCATGTGTACAGTATTTTGTTACTAATTTTTAATGCCGTATCCCAGGGTTCTACTGTCATCGCAGAAAATTGTTGGAGTTACTTTTCTTTATTTTACTTTGCGTAATTATTTATTTGGGAAAGTGGATAATATCATGAGAATCCGAAAAACAAGTATGTCAATCAAAGGGAAGACCTTTAATTGAATATATACTATTTGTGATGATCTACGGTAGAGAAACATGGGCTCTGACGTCTCGCCAAAGTGAAATCTTGGCAGCGCCACAAAGGAAGATGGAGAGGATAATGTTGGATATCACTCGACAAGAAAGAAAGACAAATATCTGGATCCGCCAACAAACGAGAGTTATTGACATCAATACTGGCATCAATACTGACATCTTAACACTGATGGGTAGGGCACGAAGCCAAACAACATGACAACAGATGGTCCATCAGGACAACGGCACGGACACCTCGTGAACATAAGAGGCCAACAGGAAGACAAAGCACAGGGAGAAGACCTGATGCAATACATAGGTCCCATATGGCAGCGGATAGATCGAGATATAGATAGTTGGCTAAAGTCTAGGGAGGGGGTCTTCATTGAGTTGATTAATTGAATTATTTATTACTAAATGGTCTAACCCATTGTAACGCGGAAAAGTTATGGCCCGTTATCTTAGAATGACTGCTTTAATATAAATTTATAGTTGAATATGGTTAAATCGGTGCTCATTTTTGCATTAAATCCTAATGCCTATTAATACTTAACTGTGCATCAAACAGATACCATAATACGTAGTTTGCTGCACTTCATCATAACAAAGGTCCACACAAGATTTCAGCCAGATTAACATGGTAGTTTCCGAGAAAACTCTGCTGTATTGTGGTAACTCATCTCTATTAATCCTAAGTGTGCATGGAATGGAAACCATAATACTTAGTTCGATAACATTATTATAACAAACGTCCATGCAAAATTTAAGCCACATTAGTCCAGTAGTTTCCGATAAGTGTAACAGACAGACAGACAGCAAACTAAAAGAATATAATATAGATTTCTTAACTAATAAATTCTTACGTTTCTGAATTTTAGAGATGAGGATTGGTTATTCGTATTATTTGGATTCTCCGGACAACTATGCTTATCTTGAGTGTGATTTTTCACAGCGTTTTAATCGATGTAATCGCCGATCTTCTTCAGGTGGATCTTATCGACTTAGGGAATGCTTCTGTATGAGTTTATTATATTTAAAATTATTTTCTTTTTAATTAGACTAGTTTATTTTTATTTGCGTTGAGAGGCGTTCATTTTGTCAATCTTTTAAAACGAATTCGTCATGAAGGGTTAAAGAAATCAAAGAAAAACGGGAAAATCTATATAAGCATTTGTAAAATAAATAAATAAATATATAAATAAATAAAGAGAGATATCATTGTCAGAGATTAAAGAATTTTTTCAGCGGTTCATTTTTCACTTGCCCTGAATCTAGTAATTAGCACTTGAAATGCACAATTCCGATTTCATAAAGCTTTTCTTAAAAATATTAATTACCGAAGAATTCAAATAACTGCAAAATGTCGCTTGACTTACTTTTTATTTCTTTTCAGAAAAAGTTTAGTAATTATAAATAAATATTGATTTATATATTTTTCATATAATCGATCCTTTGATCAAGTTAATTACATTTTAAATTGCCCTCGGTCTAGCAATTAGCATGTGGAACGATCGATACAAAAGTCATAAACTTATTATTAAGAAATAAATGATAAATCCGTGAACTATTCGTTTCTTTGAGGTGTAACCATCTTATATATTAATACGGTAGTACCTTTAACGTACATACGTGTGTTACGGTTCCCAGATTATAAATCATTCGATCGGGAGATCCTATTTATTAAAAAAGGGGAATAGAAGGTTTTAACATACTACAATCATTACACTAGCATATAGATACACTAATTTAGTGTTAGTAGTATATTATCACCTGCTATCCTCCTTTGGAATAAATATGGTCTATTGATCACCGAAGATGTAATGTAAGAAAAACAAAATGATTTTTTTAATGATGTCCTTTTTGGGGGGCTTTACGTGAAACTAATACAGATTAGCCCATTTAAAAGTAATCTCTAATCTTTCTCTAATCAATTTTTTATATTAAACGACCCACTGAAAAGTAGCTCGATCTCTCTAATCTTTCTCTTAACGACCAACTGACACCACAAGACAAAATGCAATTCTTTTTCCAAAAAGATGGCGCTACATGCCACACGTCTCACAAATCACTGATACGAGTTCATGACATGTTTACGGAAGAGAGAACAATAAGCAAAGGATTGTGGCCACCACGTTCCCCAGACTTGTCATGTGATTTTTATCTTTGATGTGCTTTAAAACAAAAAGTTTATGCAAACAATTCTCACAATCTAGACCAACGAAAGGAGAACATGACCAACGCTATCAGGAGAATCGTTAGAGAAGATCTACAGGCTGTATCTGCAAGCGTTCTTTAAAGTGCCTGTCCAGAATTGTATAGATGTACACGTGGAGTACGTCCAGCATCTTTTATAACACTACAGGTAATTTAAACAATGCTACAGGTAATTTAAACAATAAAAGAATATTCCGTAATTTAAACAATAAAAGAATGTTCTTCCTCTGGGTTATTTTTAAGTGGGCCACCCTGTATATACCTTCTTGGTCTTCTGACTTAGATCCAAGGGTAGTGTATGTTCTGTCTAAAGATGGTACAATGATATTGCGGGGTTTCTGTTGACGCTTGGCGTCCATACAATGGAAATATGTCACAGACTCGTATAAGGATATAGGAGATAAACCATAAAAGCCATATATATATTCTGACACTACATTAACCATATTACTTAAATAAATACTTTTACAGTTTTAACAAAACGGCTACAATAATATTGCGAGTTCTCCATTCACACTGAACGCCCACAGAATGCCCAGCAGCAATATATTACATACTAGCGGGGGTACCCGGCGTTGCCCGAGTGTTTGTTTCCGGGACGGGGGGGAGTTTTAAAAAATGTTATGGTAGGTAAGTAGGAAGGATCAAACCCGGAGTCATGAGTAAAAGTAGGAAAATAAAGTGTGAAAAATAAAATCTGCAACGTTAACAATTCGGCCACCAAGAAAAGTTCATTCCAGTTGTTTAGGAAAAAAAAAACGACTACGGTAGGTCGGCGCGAACGTGAAAATATAATGTGAATTGTCCAGCACGCTAACCACTATGCCACAGAGCACTGCAGCTTAGTTTGGTGATTTTAAATAACTTTACATGAAAGAACTACAAAGCCAAACCGGTGTTCTCTTCTCAACTGTTCCTTGTGAACGATCCCCAAACGGTGTTAAGTGGTGGCAGGGGGAGGAGGAATTTATTAGAGAGAAAATATTTTACCACTTCCATTGATCTTAACCGATTTTGGCCGTGACTTCTCAGCAGAAAAAGTATAGAAATCTAAGATTATCGAGGAAATTGAGAAATAATAAGCCTATAACACACCTCAGATATTGTTCTGCCGTTTGTGCATATTATATTTGCATGAAATATCTTGATTTTTCATCCTATTAAGGTCAAAATCCGACGGGAAAAAATGAGTTCATTTTATTTATATAGAAAGAAGATATAGATAGATAGAAGATAGATAGAAGAAGAAGAGAAGAAGATAGAATAGAAGATAGAATAGAAGAGAAGATGAAAGATGCGGCTGTGAAAATTCCACAGGTCCCGCTAGTATATACGAATAAGCTAAGACATTCTCTATGTGTATTATTTTATCTAACTCTTACATGCATTTATTTTAATGATGTTGTCCAATTGTCTACTTTGATATGATGTCTTCAGTACAGCATAATCGCGTTGCCACATCGGTTCTCGTTAGATCACCAAAGTTAAGCAACGTTGAGTCTGACCAGTACTAGATTATTGACTATGTTAGAATACCAATCACTGTAGAAGCACAATGCTTCAACAAGCTTCTGACATTTACCTTCATCCCTGATCTTATATCCAATCTGTTGCCAAGGTTGCTGAAAAAAATGGATGCATCGTTCTACTGTTGCAGAAGGTATCTCACTCTTGATATAACCCTTTATCTCTATAAGAGCCAGATACTCCTTAAAATAGAATGATTCTGCAATATTTGGGCAGGGGCTGCTGGGAGTACTTTATCATGCCTTGACAGAGTTCAGAACTGGTTTCGAAGCCTGTTGGGTGATGCCCTTTTCTTCCCCTTAGAACTTTTTTTTTGCGAGCCTGTCTTCTCTATCATTATTTTCATGGCAAGTTCTCGTCTGAGTTTCAGTCTATGGTCCCCTTCCTCGACGCTAAACTTTCATAAAAAACTTTCACCTAACTACAATCACTCACAAGAATTTCCCCTTCTCTCTATCTGTACCCATATCTAAACGCAAATTTCATGAACAAACAGTTTTTTTCCCCTAGAACTGCCTGCCTGTTGAACTATGTTCCCCTGAAATGCTTTCCACCTGACTACAATATGGCCATCTTCAAGTAAACAAGTTTCTGATGTCTCATCCTCTTAAATATTCGAATTTTACCCCACTTTCGCCAGTAACGATCACTAAACTGTGTCTCGGTGACCGTCTTACACTCAGTAACCCTTATCCTCGAGTGTTCTCCGGGTCTTGATATACGATGACCTCATTTAAAAAAAAATGTAGAAGGACGTCGACACTTCCAACAGTTTCTGCATTCCATCTGGCCTTCAGCTGTTTTGACCTTCTTCTGCTGCTGGATCAGGCTGGTTGGGACGAAAGAGTGAGGCTGGCTCTGATCAAACCAGCTTCATTATTAAATAAACTTTCCAGCGTGTCATCCATCATTCCCTAGGTTGATCAGATTGTCTTCGACGTTCTGTCCGACGAATTCCCCTCTCTCTCTCTCTCTCTCTCTCTCTCTCTCTCTCTCTCTCTCTCTCTCTCTCTCTCTACAATAGCATTGCAATCTACGTTCCATTAATTTACTTTGTTATGCGATGTACATTTCATGTTACAATCAATATGGCGACTCTTAAAAAAAAGTCCAGAGAGAATTCTTGGGAGGTTGCTATTACCACAGAACAGATATTATCCCTTCCAAAAAAAAGGCAATTCCCTGGAGGATGGCCTCATGACAGCATATTAATAGTAGATACTGAACTACAACTCCCCATATATACTGCTCTGGTGCTATGATATAATCCACACAAGGATTATATTCTAGTTTCTGGAAAAACAAGTAATATTCATTATGTACTACAAAACATTACTTCCTTCTTTTTATGGGAAAAGAGTGTAGTATCTGTTCTGTGGTCATAATACCATTCTCCCAGTGATTATCTTCTCCTGTTTATTAGAGAGGGCTTATGCAATATCTGTTCTGTGCTCAGATACAATCCTCCCAGGGATTACTTTCTATTTTGGGAGGTTGTGTAGAATCTATTCTGTTATCATGATGCCACCCTACCAGGCAATATATCCTCCTATTTTAGGGGCCGTAGTTCAGAATCTACTAGTATATTACTAATATATACACTCGTGAGCAAAAATAAAATGGGCCAAAAAAAACTTATACATTTTATTGCACTAAAAGCTACATTGAACAACGAACAATTGAACAAGGAAACTTAAACGAGACTAATAACGCAGAATAAGACATTTACTTTAATGAATGCTTAGGATAGAATCGCATTCCCTTTTGATTTCTTTAAAAGATAGATCATTTTAGACATTCTCTCAACCAAAGTGGAACACTGTGAAGAGGAGATGCTATTCCATTCGCTTTGAACAGCTTCCCACAGTTTGTCATTGTTCGAAAAAGTTCTTCCATCCAATACACGAGCTATTATGGACCAAATATTCTCGATTTGGGTTTAAATCGGGGCTTTGACCAGATCAAAATAGCACATTAATTGAATTATCAGAAAATCATTGTGTACAGGGGCATTATCGTGTTGAAAAATAATGTTCTGAGATATTCCCAGCTTCTGGATTCTTGGTAACAATCCTGTTTCTAATATTTGAATGTATTCCTTTGCATTGATTAACTTCTCACATCTAATAAGTTCTCCAACTCTTGCTTCAGTAAAAGTTCCCCATACCATTATCTCTCCATTCCCGTGTTTAACTGTCGTTTTTATGCAACTTGGTGAAAAATCATTCTCCAGTTCTTCGATTGCCCCATTCGAGGGCATCGGGAGCATCAATAGCAAGACAAAATCTTGATTCATCTGACCAGAAAACATTCTTTGCCGTAATACGAGAAAAATCTCTTTCTATCATTAATGTTCTTCTTAGATAAAAATGGCTTCTTTGCACATCTTTTAGAAGAAACTTCCATTTCTTTCATGCGTCTAGATATTGTATATCTAGAAAGAGAATTTCCAGCCCCTGTTTTGAATTCTTTGCTATGGTCAACAAGTTTTCTTTCAATCTTTCAAAACAGTTAATTTAAACCTGTGGCCGACCTTCAAATTAATGCTCTAAGGTGACCAGATCCAAATTTCCCCTTTACCAAGCATTCGACTTAGAACCTTTGACCAATTCGCTTCACTACAGAAAGAGATGTTTTCACTTTCTTTTCCTAAAATATCAAAAATCTGCTTGTAAGTCATTTTGGACTGCCTTAATCCTGCAATTCGTTTTTTTATATCATCATCAAGATGAAGTCCTACCATATTTAGGATTCATTTTTCCACTTATTATTATATGCTATAGTAATAATAATCTGCAAAATAGAAATGTTCAATTAAAGTTAACAAAAATTCATGTAAAAATATTTCTTCTTTCTTTAACTCTTGGCATATTCTTTTTTTGCTCATGAGTGTATATTATATATATATATATATATATATATATATATATATATATATATATATATATATATATATATATGAACAAATGATTAATAAAACATGTTAAAAGACATCTTGAAAAAGAGTTAAAAACATATTTAATTTTAAAAAAGGAAGCACAAGATAAGTGGATAGTCCTTAATCCGCAGAGTTTCGAAGAAATACTCTCCTTCTCATCAGAGGGCAGGAATTAGCAAAATGCGGGATCGGATTTTGCATATAAAAGTATTTAATGAAACTACAAGTAATCACAGATCTTACTTGGTTAAAAAAAACGGTGAGCTAAGGGGAATAGGAGGTAAAAGAAAAATGATAAAAAGATTTCACATGAATGGATAGTCCGGTGAAGGGTAATATATATATATATATATATATATATATATATATATATATATATATATATATGAGAGAGAGAGAGATAAAGGGGGAGCGAGAGGGAGAAAGAGGACGAATAGATGTACACAAATAAATTTTTTTACTCTATTTTGTTACAGTTAGTGTGTCTAAACTTCTGATTGACAATGATCCAGTGGACGATCGTTATAGAGACTACTCGGAATTATCATTATCTTCTTTTTTTTTGTATTCGCATTAATGATACACAATTCCAATGACTAAATCTTATACATTTTTGCAAAATTCAAAGCAATTCGGATTTTGCATTACACAAATATTGTATATAGACTAGGTTAGTGGATGTTGGTGTCATTTTGTTCATTATATATGTTAATTTGTTAAATTTTGACACATATGTTTACCTTGAATAGTTAGGGCTATGTATATAAATATATACACAAATATGCATTTTATACACTGTATATTTACTTACATATACAAATACATATATCACAATATATCTATTCTTGTGCGTTTTGATTTTTTATGGAAAAAAATTTCATGCTTTATGATATGACTTAAAATAAACATTAGCTCAAAACAGTCGTAAACAACTTGACTACTTTTGCGTGTGTTTTTTATTTGGAATGTTCTTTTGAATATAATTTAACAACGTCAGTTTTAATGAAATAATGCTACCTAAATACACACAATGTACAAGCTAATGTATCCTATATTTTTTTTATAAATAAAAACATTGAAGAGCGACGAATACGGGGGCGGTACAATTAAAGCGATCTTTTGTGCCCCAGAATCTTTTTTTCGATATTCTTAGTGTACTTTTTTGAACGGTAAACGATGGATGTGAGTATCGTCACTCACATCCTTTTTGCCTCTCTGAAATCGACGAACCCATCTCCTAACTGAGACTTCATTGGCTTTGTAAAATTTCGACGTGCCTGTTACTGTTGACCGGTTCATTTTTTTCTGCATGGAAGTATTCAATGGCGCATCTCTGCTTCTCACACACGTCCATGGTAGAGGTTGCTTTCTTAGATTCTCACACCATCAATACTTGTAACAGAGAGATGAAACTTTCAGGTCCTGAATGCATAAGTTCAGTCATCATAACCGTGCAACTTGCAATCCACTCTAATCTACTCGAGCGGAATAAAAAAAAAGGTATCACTTTTGCAACACGTCTCGTGTTTTATGTTGATGTCTGTTTGTGTGTTATGGAGATCGATATGCTAATAGGACATTTTAAAAGTTTCAATTAGGATTACATTGTTCACAAAATCATAAGACACCTTTGACATTTCCTTTGATTCAATCTGGAGTCACAAGTGGCAATTATTAGAGGCATTTATAATAGATTTTCTCTGTTTCAAGATATAAAATTAACATGTGAATATCTCACTGAAAAAAGGTATTTAAGAAAAGGGTTTGAACCTTTTAAAAATTATTTGTATTAAGACTCGCAATAAACGAATCCAATTCGTTAAAGCTGTTTGATATTTTACAGTTGTTTGTAAGGTAAGAAGAACACACTTGAAAAAAACACCACCGCGCTTAAAGTTTTTAATAACCTGACCTCATATTGCAAATCTTTTCTTTTGAGACAAACATATATATATATATATATATATATATATATAATCCGCCCTCAACGAGTATTCTTTCTCATGCACACATATATATATATATATATATATATATATATATATATAGTAAGTTATGAAAATATATATGGCAATTTAAGCTACACATATATATTCTGCGTGTCATCCTCGTGAGAATTCGTCAGGCTTATGCTTAAGCCTGACGAATTCTCACGAGGATGAAACGCGAAATATTCTGTTTAGCTTAAATTGCCATATATATTTTCATAACTTACTACCTAGCTCTACCTATGCATTGAGCATTATGTATTGAGAAGTAAATACTGAAAATATACGCATAAAATTATACCTTCTTATATTAATTTATGCGATTAAACGAAATAGTCATATATAATATATATATATATATATATATATATATATATATATATATATATATACAGAGAGAGAGAGAGAGAGAGAGAGAGAGAGAAAGAGAGCTAGAGAGAAATATATATATATGAGAGAAAGCGAGAACAACGAAAACTGCAAAAATATTAAGGAAACCTTATAATGTGAAGACTAACACACACGAACTACAGACACAATTTTTTTCGCTCCAGCTATTTGTTTTTTGTTTGTTTGTTTGTTTGTTTTGGGTTTTTTTTGTTTTTGTTTTTGTTTTTTTGCACATTTTTTTTCGCTCCAGCTATGTTTTTTTTTGTTTTTGTTTTTTGTTTTTTTTTGTTTTGTTTTTTTTGCTTTTTGACACCTGAAGAATCGAAAGTGCTAGTGATACTTGTGGTACATTTTTTTTTTTTACTTTCGATACAAAGAAAAAGATTATTAAAAATTGTTGTTGTTTTTTTCAAAAAAAAAAACGTATAATTAAGCAATGGAATTCTGCAAACATTTCTTGCAGATTTCTTTTGCTTTATTATAGTTTTTATTCTGGGTAAAATTATTTCCTCAAACAAAATAGTTTTGCAGCAATTGTATATTCCATTACGAAGATTCAGCAGAATACAACTGCGGAATTTCCACATACCCCGCTAGTATAAATATAGTCATTTATACTTTATTATTTCATTATCTTAACAGGAAATTGTCACTTTTATTTTATTTATATATTTATTTTTTGTAGCAATTGAAAAGAAAAGAAATTGAAAAATCTTCTGTCTTCTTCGAAATCGAATGCTAAGCAGATTAGAGTAATCTCCCCTTTTACAAAAATGTTTAAATTGTATTACACCTCTCTATGTTGCCATTTAAATTTCGCGTGGGCTTATCTTATTCGTTGCTTTCTTTTGGCTTCTCACATCTTAGATATGATTACTGAAGATAATTAACGGAATAGTATATTTAATGAGAGTGTCTGGCTAAACTCTAGGTTTAATTCATGAAAAATATATACGATCTGTAATTTGGTCTGACGTATACACTAAAACAGATTTGCTATTAACGGGGGAAGCTGTTAAGGCGATAATTAGTCACAGAAAGAAGTGAATCGCTTTAAGTTCTGCAATAGAAAAAAAGATTAGAATATAGAAACGGTGAATAATTTTCCCGACATTCATTCATGATTTGATTTTTGATTGGATGATCAAGTGGGATGCTTAAACTCAGGCTCGGAGCTCGGGGGGGGGGTAATAAATTTAATGATAAGAATGATAGAAACAATGGACTTAAAATAAGACAGAAGAAAATAGGAAGAAATAATTAAACGGTTATATAAACAAGATATACATATATAATAAAGAAAGAAACTAAAGCTAATTAAGTGACCGAATATAGTCGAGGGCGACACGGGAGCTCCCTTTTCATTATTTGCTACATGGAGCTGTGGGATAAGTCGCCACTCCATTCCTAGTATTACTCCACTTGCTCTTGATCCTCATCTTGTAATGCTGAGTTTTTTAGCAAGAGGACTTCAAGTATTATTTTTTAAGATTTTGATATGACTGAATGGAGGATTGAACCCGATTCTCCCGATTCAGTATCGAACATTTTAACGTAAGAAAAAGAAGAAAGGGAAATAAAAGATTTTCTAGACAATAGAAAAGCAAAATAAGTTAGTACAAAAAGATTGAAATAGAAATAGGAGAAAATTATATTAATAAATTAGATTAATAATTAACTCCACCATGAGAACAGTTTTGCAGCAATTTTAATAATTCGCAGCAATAATAATTCGATCACTTCATAGGCTACTTGGAATAAATACTATTTTTTCTGATCATTTTTTATATGCGTATTAATGATGCTCAATTCCAATGACCAAATTCAAAACAATTTCCATTTTTTATTATGCAAAACGTGCATATAGATTTGGTTACTGGAAGTTAGTCTCATATTATTTATTTATTATTTATTATTATTATTATTATTATTATTATTATTATTATTTATTTATTATTATTATTATTATTAATATTATTATTATTATTATTATTTATTATTGTTCATTATTATTATTATTATTATTATTATTATTATTATTATTATTATTATTATTTATTTATTTATTTATTTATTTATTTATTATTATTTATTTATTATTATTATTATTTATTATATATGCCCGGTTGCTAAATGTTAACATTGATCATGTTTTACTATTTATTGAAATTATATATACAAATACATTATATACGCTATATAATATATGTGTGCGTGCGTGTGCGTGTGTGTACTAAATATAACGGGAACCTTGTGTGTGGTAGAAAGTGTGAGTTCCCTATGAACTCGGGAACGGTTTGGCCGAATTTTTAATTTCACATGAATGTGCTTAATTTGTTTGGGAGTGTTCTTACGTAGGCTTTTCGTCGGATTGTTTTTGATAAGTATCCAAAATAGATAACCAAAACAATCCGATTAAAGAAAAAAGTCTGATTTTGAATACAATTAACTCTTTTATGCAGCCTAAAATCACAAGTGCTTTTGAGAAGTTTTATTACCGCACAAGCAGAAAGGTTCAGTGTATAAAATTAATCTGATATTGTTTTGTAGGACAGAGGCGCGTTCAAAATGAATGTTTCTTTTTTAAAGCACAATTGAAACATGATGATTTACTTTTATACGTTTAACTTTAATTCGCGTAATTATGTAAAAATAATTTCATAAAATCAACAGTATGCTCTTTGATAAGACAGGGGTTCGTTCAAAATGAATTTTTATGTTTAGAGCACAACCGAACCATGATACATTACTTTTGTCGTTGTAAACTTTTTATAAAGCCATTGTTTAAAAATAATTTTATAAAAATTATCAGGTTCTCTACAGTGCAATACAGACTAGAATGCATTGTAAACTAAATCATAGCGGGGAAGCATGTGAAGCTTCCTCTCAGTACACGATTGGAGTCCCCAACTAAAGCGGACAATCAATTGATTTGATTATAAAAATGGGTGATTTCATCGATATTTTTTTATATATAACATTTTCATCTCAAACAAGGCACATCGCCACTTTGATGTAGGGGGCTACTATCAGGGACATAAGCTACAGGGGTACTATGTAGGGAGTTGGTCAGCAAGATGTCGGTTCACGTTACACTTGAACTTCTGCATGTCAGTACAGTTGGGGAAGCAAGGTCCCGGTAGGGAGTTTCAAAGTCTATCCATTCTGGGGAAGAAACTACTATTTCAATGACAATAAAAAAATATAGGATGTTGGAACATCTGTTGATCCTCGAATTCCGGGCAACGTCAGGCCTCTCTGCTAGTATATTATAATAGACACTTCCTGTATTTCGTTCTAGTTAGTTCCTTGCATCAAGTAGTATAACAAATTAGAAGAAAATGTTCACGTAAGGCACGTGTAGATAATGATTAACATCAATCACAAATGGAAATGATGAAGACGGATATGGACGTACAGATAAATTTGAAGAAGATTTCCTTGTGGCATCAAAGTAAACCTTGCTGTGTAAGTTGAAAATTCAGCAATGATGCTTTCCATAAATCGCCGGCTCTTCAGCGTCATTTTCAACAACTTGGGAAGTTTCCTGAGCTTGGAAAATATGCGCAACCTGAATGTGTCTGCGGGTTTACAACTCTCAATTTTCGGTAGCATTTATCAAAACTTGGGGAAAAAATGAATAAAAAGTGTATGCAGAAAAGAAAAAAGTAAAGAAACAAAGAAAGGCGGGAAAAGAAAGGGGAAAACTGAAAAAGAAAGAAAGAGTAACTAGAAAATGGTAGAACACTGAACAAATAGAAAAAAAAAACAAAGGAAAACTGAGAAAAGGAAAGAATAACTGAAACGGTAAGAAAACTAAACAAAATAAAATAACTAAAAAAAGTTGCCTGTTTGAGCGGACAGAGATCCTTTTACGTTTCAAAGAACTATTTTTTTGACAATTATGTATAAACTAGCGGGGGTACCGGGCGTTGCCCGGGTTTTTGGGAGGTATGTGTAAGGGGGTAGAGCAAAAAAAACGATGTTAAACTTCTTTAAAAAATCGGCGAAACCAAAACCAAAAAAAAAAAACAGCGAACAAACGTAAAATTTCCTTAAAAAAGAAATCGGAAAAAAAACAAAAAGCAAAAATCAGGGAAAAAGTGATGAACAAAAAAACAGCGAAATGCGAAAAAAAAATGGCATAAATAACCCTTCGTTTCGGTTAAGTCCACGGTACGTTTCACTGAGTAGAAAGCATAGAACGAAATGAACGTTAAAATTCCATTCACGGTTTTTTAAGCCACTACAAAGTAAAAAAAAAAACCAAACCGGTTTCCTTCGTAACGATCTCGCAACGGTGTAAGTGATGGCGAGGAAGGATGAATTTATTAGCGAGAAAAAATTTTACTTCTTCCATTGATTTTAACCGATTTTAGCAGTGGACATTCAACAGAAAAAAAATAAAAATCTACGATTATCGAGGAAGTGGATAGAGATTATAATATAAAAATCCGAGCATGAAAAGCAATATGGTTAAGCTTAAATATGGTTAAGCCTAAATATGGAAAAGTAAAGGACTATTTTAAACTGGAAAAGAAAAAGTCAAGTTATTAAAGTAAAAAATATAATAAATTTATAACTCAAAATATTGCAGAATTAAGAATTGATTGTATGATGTTATAAATTTAATTTGTAATTCTTACTTCTGCAATATTTTAAGTCATAAATTTATTATATTTTTTACTAGAATATCTTGTCCTTTTTTTTCCAGTTTTCACAACTAATCCTGTACTTTTCCATGTTTAAAACTTAACCATATTACTTTCATGCTCGCATTTTTTTCAGGCTTCCAATAAATTCACTTGTTCTTTGTTTAATTTTAGTCTTATTTTTGTTTTTGCCTCACTAAACACATAATAATAACAATTTACGGTACTCGTCTGCTTTCAATAACCCCCCAATTATCTCCCTTTCATACTTTCATTCTCTCTGTTTCACTTGTTACTTCTCTTTTCGTGACAGCAGTGAACTAGTAGCAACAGTAGTCGCTAAAGCGATGGGGTTGCTATGGAAGTCAGTCATTAAAAACGTCGCTCACCTCATTACGTTTTTTTTTACGATTTTGAACATCAGAAAATTCATAACTTTTGTTTTACTGAACGAAAATTGAATTTTTTTTTCACAATATAACTGAGAAGGTGATCTATTAACTGTAATAATTGTTTGAAATTTGGTCGAAAAATTGGTGAGAATTGAAGATTTAAAGCATTTCTAAATTATTAAAACTGACACTTAACCATATATTCAAACACGGTAGTGTTTGAATAATAAAACATGAATTGGGTTTCGACATTACTCATTCATTCTGGATTAACATTAGTGTTAGGACGCTTAATCAGAATCGGACTCGGGAATCGGAAAACTCTGAATTTTGGGAAATATCGGAATCTGTATCGAAATCGGAAAATGTATGCCTATTTTCCGATGCCAAAAACGATTCCTGTAATTATATTTTATATTTGATTTTGTTTAATACAAATTTTTCCTATGCTCGTAGTAGTAATAAAATAATGATTATTTATTGATTTTAAACTACCAGTCAAACTAAAATCTATAGGTCACTCCCAAATAGATTATTTTTTCGTTTGAGAATATATATGCATATTTATGATGCGCTTTTCGGAAATATATAACCATTTTATAGTGAAATATTTAGAAATTCATAAAGAATCGAAATTGGAATCGGTAATTGGATCGGAATCGAAAAAATACTGGAATCGTCCCATCACTTATTAAAATAAAAAAAGACACTAATTGATTGCATTTCCGTATGGTTTAATCAAAGTAATTAATGTTGGGTGCTTTTATTCTGAAGAAAACGTAAGAATACTCGTCGATTAGAAATACGTTACCGAAATACAAAAAGGAAAGCAATATTTGAGAATGAAAAACTGAAAAGAGGAAAGAAACTGAAAATGAAAAAATAACTGAAAAAAAAGAAAGAAATGAATGAGGATAAAAACCTGTAAAGAAGAAAGAAAGATATCTTGAAAAATAATAACTGACGAAATGGAAAATAAATTAGAATGAAAAACTAGAAAGAAGGAAGAAACTGAACATAAAAAATAACTGAAAAAAAGATTAAATAATTAAATGAGAATGAAAAACTGAAAAGAGGGAAAAAACTGAACATGAAAAAAATAACTGAAAAAAACAAATATTTAAATGAGAATGAACAACAGTAAAAAATGAAAGAAAATTTTAGTTTAAAAAAATAGGTATAATTATAAAATAAATAACAAAAACTGAAAACGAAGAAACATATCTGATAGCACTATGAGGTAGAAAGAAAGAAAGAAAGAAATGAAATAATGAAGAAAGAAAGAAATATAGAAATTCGAAAAGAAATCAAGAAAAAAAGAAATCGAGATAGTAACGAAAAGAGCAAGAAATATAGAAAAAAAAATTGATTGAAGAAGACGAAAAGCTACAGAATTTGAAAAGAAAACTAAAATAAAAAAATGCAAAAAAGAACACCATATAAATAAAAATAGACAATATAAATAAAAAATAGACCATATAAATAAAAATGATATATAGACACACACGAAGAAAGCTTTCAGATGATATACTACAAAAAGTAATTGGCAAAATAAAATATAAAGGAAGAGACTATGAGGAACGATTTGTCAAGATAAATAAAAGTGGACACAGAAAGGCCGTTTTTAGTCCCTAGTCACTTGAATCAAAACGGTTTTGCCTATCTGATGGGGGATAGGTTTCTCTAGTCATCTTAATGTGTTAACCCCACGGGTCAGCAGACATTAGCAAACATTAATACAGCCCACAGTACTCCACGACTTGAGACGGATTTCTATCGTCTGTTTAATGCACATTAATACACTCTCATCGCCAGTAATGGCTTCATGCCGTTAGCGTGTAGTCAGAGATCACGGTGGGGTTGACAATTCAATCCCTCGTGGATTGGCGACATCACTCATTAACTCGAACTTTACGACAGATAAAGTGACAGCACTGCTCTATGACTTAAATGAAAAGCATATGAAGACCTTAAGCGAAGCATTATCTACGTGTTTCCGACTGTTTAACCCATCTTGATTACTGCTGTTTTCGGACGTGACGATCGATTTACTCTCCAACCGTTTTTTTGTTTTTTCGTGTGCCTTTTTTTACTATTGTCTCTTCACTTGTAAAGGCCAAAAGTCAATCGAGTATAAAAGTTAATGAGATAAAATAATTGTTAGCTGAGAAATGATTAATACTATGGAATTGTTAACATTGATCAAAGGTGTGAAATGAGTTTAATTACATTTCTGAATTTTTGAGAGAATGCTTTGTTATTCGGATTATTTAGAATTTTTGGACTACTTTTCTCATCTTCAGTGTCACTTTCACAACGTTTCCGTCGATGTAACCTCCGACCGTCTTCAGGTGTATCTTTTCGAACTCGAAAATATTTCTGTTGAACTTGGGGATTTGGACTAAATTTGGAACGGGACCCTTCATTTACTTCACGGGGGTAGCATGTCTTCGCCTCGTCAGTCATGACTGGATAGATGTCTTAAGTAATTCGCAATCCTAGTAGATGGAGGGTCAGCTGATGGTCTATTTGTATTGCATGTCTAATATTCTGCATACCCACTTGTTCACCACCCCTTACCTAAACTGAAACGCTTTAAAAAAATGATGACAGTAAAATCTAAAATTACGCTTAAACCAGGACAACACTCAAACAAAACCAAATTGCCTCCTCCCTTGAGGCTTGTATTTACGAACAGCCGTGGGCTTAGAACTAATTTAAATGATATTGAAGCATTTCTCCTAACAAAAACCCCGGATATCTTAGCACCTACACTCCTCCATCCCCTCTAACTACTTTAACATGCCCGGATATCTCCCACTCTTCCGTAAGGACTCTGACAGACATATGCACGAGCTTGGAGTCTATATTCGGAACACCCTCCCCTTGACTAGAGAAACGAAACTAGAATCGGACGGTCAAGCCTTTATGTGCTTTAGACTTAACATGCTACATAACATCAGTGACGCCTCATGGCGAAATATCTTTTCACTTCCTGCTGAACAGTGCCCAAATAAGACCACTGAGTGATTCAAAACAGCAATTGAAGCACATATTCTCACGCGGAAGTTTTCTAGTAAGCCCCACTCTCCCCAATGGATTACTTCTACTTGTGCAGCTGCCATCGCGCAAAGGCAAGCATGCATACCGCAGATTTAACCGACATAAGTCCAGTTCAAACAGACAGAAGTATATAAAAGCCAGAAATAACTGTAAGAGAGAAATAGCGACAGCTAAGAGAGAATTTAGTGAAACCACTAAAAAACGCATCGAAGCTCAGAAATTAGGAAACCGTGACTTCTGAAAAATCTACAACAGTGTAGTAAATAATGGGCAATCAACGATTCCCCGACTATCCAACGAGCTCAGCAACTGAGAAGGTTAAAATGCTTGCCAGTCGGTTTACCTCCAACTCCACACTGGACCCTGCTAATCACCCTCTCCCTGACTTTCCTTTGCGGACAGACGCCACACTAGGCGATCTGAAAATCACCCCTTCTCGTGTGCATGCTATCATAAAAAATCTTTACACTTCAAAAGCATGTGGACCTGATCTCATCCCGGCTGTGCTATTAAAAAAAGTGCTCCGAATGTGGGGACCTCCTTGTAAAAGTAGCTCCGGTTCTCTCCAAACATTACAACAAATGCCTTAATGAATCTTGCTTTCCTGCCTGCTGGAAAACTGCTTCTGTGGTATCAGTTTTCAAGAATTCTGGCAAAAGTAATGACCCAGTAAATTACCGCCCCATTAGCCTCCTCCCACTTTTCGCCAAAATATTTGAGTCCATAATTAACCAAGATCTAGTCCATCACCTTACAGATGCTAAACTTCTGACCGACCAACAATATGGATTTAGACAAGCCCGTTCCACAGGGTATGGCATGAAGGTCTTCTCAGGAAAATCAGATCATACGGTATCACTGGAAGAATACTTAACATAATTAAATCCTTCTAAGATAAGAGAAAAAGCCAGGTTGTCCTCGATGGTCGTACATCTAAACAATATGATATAAATGCGGGAGTGCCTCAGGGGTCTATCCTTGGATCTCTATTATTCCTAATATTCATAAATTACTTCCCTGACAAAATTGTCTGTGAGATGGGTATATATGCTGATAACACCACGCTCTATAACAGACACGACAGGAAAACAAATGCACACATATCCAAGGAAATGGCAGAAACACTAGAGGACGACCTCCAGTCTGTAGTGGAATGGGGACAAAAATGGATGGTCACATTCAATGCTGCCAAGACTAAACTTGTTTCCTTCAATAACTACAAGGAACTTTCTCTACCACCAATAGCAATGGCCAAAGACTCTTTATCTGAAAGTACATCCTTTAAACTCATCGGCCTTACGTTCACAGGAAGCATGAGTTGGAAAAATGACATTAAGAGCATTGCCAGGACCGCTGCGAAGAAGGTAGGTTCTCTCTACTGTGCTAGAAAGTTACTAACGCCCGAAAGTATCCTCTACCTCTATAAGGCCACCATTCGCCCATGTATGGAGAATTGTTGTCATGTTTGGGCTGGTGCATCTGCTACTAGTCTCTCACTCCTAGACAATGTTCGAAAGAGAGTCGCCAACCTGATAGGTCCTGAACTGTCATCTAAGCTTCATCCTCTAACCATCGACGAACTGTAAGATCCCTCTGTCTGTTCTACAAGTACTTTAACCGTGAGTATTCCGACGAACTGCAAGAACTTGTACTTCCTCAACGTAAATACCTCCGACAAACCCGACAAGCAGCAAAATCCCACCCCTTCATAGTTGAGATCCCTAGATATAAGAGAGACTTCTACTCCAGTAGTTTCTTCCCCAGAACTGCTAGACTTTAGAATTTCCTTCCGGGTTCCTGCTTCTCCAACTGTACTGACATGCAGAAGTTCAAGCGTAACGTGAACCGACATCTTGCTGCCATACTCCCCACATAGTACCCCTGTAGCTTATGCCCCTGGTAGTAGCCCCCTACATCAAAGTAGCAATGTGACTTGTTTGGGGTGAAAATGTAATAAAGAAAATTGTATTATTTGGTCGCCCACGCTGAGAATTGAACCTTCAACATTCAGGAAAATATCACTTTTACTATTGATTTTTCCAAGTATCTTAACCACTACGTGATGGAACCTTGCAGATTACTTAGGACCTCTATCCAGTCATGGCTGACAGAACAAGAGCATGCTACCCCGGCAGATAAATAAAGGTTTCTGTACGAAATTCCGTCCAAATTCCCGAGTTCGACAAAAACATTCCCGAGTTCGACAAGATACACCTGAAAATGGTCGGAGGTTATATCGACCGAAACGTTGTGAAAATGACACTGAAGATGAGAACAGTAGCTTGATGAATCCAAATGATACGAATGAATTTGACTACTTATATGACAAGAATTTGTAGACAGTAAATCCGACGACGCCCGGGTTGGAAATAACAAGTAAGCTATAAAGTTTCTGTTTTTTTTATTCGTATTATTCGGATTCTTCAGATTACTGTTCTCATCTGTAATGCTTTTTTCATAACATTTAGGTCGATGTAACTACCGGAAGAACTCGTGGCGTAGTGGATAAAATACTTGGATAAACTCAGTCGTAAGTTATACTCTTCTGAATGTTGGAGGTTCAATCCACAATGCTAGCGACACTCAAAATACAACTGCAAATTACTTAAGACTTCTACCAATCATGGCTGACAGAACAAGAGCATGCTACCCCCATGAAATAAACAACGTGTTCCATTCGAAGATACGCACAGATTTTCGAGTTTGAGAAAAAAATTTCGAAGTCTAGAAGATACAACTGAAGAAGGTTGGAGATTACATCGGGCTAAAACGTTGTGAAAATAACACACAAGATGAGGATAGTAGTCCGAGGCATCCAAATAATACGAACAATGAAGGTGCTTTGCAGTAATATGTTCTAAAAGTGGGGAGACCTTGCAAAGAAACTTTTCCATAGAAATTTATCGCGACGTTAGACACATGCAGGCAGTATTACGCTGTTGCTTATGCCAGGCAATGCCAACCAGGCGGAATGGTGTTTTGCCCAATCCTGCATCACGTGAAACAATTAATATAACTAGGCCGTCTCCAGGCCTTAAACGCAGGGGCTAACCCCAAGTCCATGTGGCTACACTTTTATCTTCATCTAGTGATGGGCCCTTTAAGATTAAAATTTCCTCCCCTGTTGTTTGGAGATTATCTTCTCTTCTCGTATTATCGCTTTCCTTCTAAATCTATTTTCTTTCTTTTTCTAAATCTATTGTCTTTCTTTTTCTAAATCTATTTTTTTTCTTTTTCTCTCTAAAATTCCTTTTTCTCGTTCTTTCTCTTAATCCATCACTCTTAAAAATTCTGCCACCCTCTCTCTCTCTCTCTCTCTCTCTCTCTCTCTCTCTCTTTCTCTCTCTCTCTCTCTCTCTCTCTCTCTATCTATCTATCTATCTCCTTTGGAGATCTTTTCGTCTTTCAAGTTAATTGTGACCTAACCAGCTACGATGGTTGGAGATTGCCTCAGAGGGAGGGAGGCTAATGAGAGCAGAATTAGAGTCTTTTAGTTAGGTGGCAATCCCGGGGAATTTCCGAGTGACCCTGCTGGTAAGAAAGAGCAACGGCTTGGTCATCGATGTGAAATACATTTCCTTTGTAAAGGAAAAAACAAATTCGAGAACATTTTACAAAATTGTTTGGTAAATGACTGTTTTGAGTAACCATGTTTGGGGTAGGAGGTGATCCTTTAAAGGTCAAGGCCGAAGGTTGGCCGATGTATGAGAAACATGTTGATGGTATTATTTATCGCTGATGGAAAGTTATGTAATTGGGGTGCATGGGTGAGGTGTCTAATTATCCAATCAGGGCGAACCAGATTATGACGTAACGTACAAGGGTTGGTTAGATGGGAAACTCCATCTTAGCCAGACTTAGGCCACCCTTCTATTTAAAAAGAAATGCAGACCAGAAGAATGTCAGTCTGTTTGGAGTTTTGGAGAGAGTATTTAAGTTTGTGAGTTGAGAGTTCGCGTTGTCGGCCACTGCCCCACCCCGCGTGAAAACACTCATTCACTGACTGACCCATCGGGTGTTAAAAACAAGAGAAAAGCTCCGTTTGAATAACCACTGAAGAATACTAGAAAAAGAAAAGTATATTCCATATTTTTATTTTTATCTTTCCTATTTTTCAGTTCTTCTTGTAATAATTAATCTTTATAACGAAAACTAAACTCAAAGTTTTTAGAAAAAAAAACATTGAATGATCTTTTTCAGCAAACAGCCGGTGAGAAAGAGGATCGTCAAACTACCGCATCTAGCATCCGGGCCGCAGTGTCATACAAACCCTATCATTATAGAAGCGGTTGAGAATGTGCCGTTGGATCACCTAGAACTACCCTCGTGTATAACTAGTGACCGGCTGTTATATAACATTTTATGTTATATTGGTACAGCTGGTCACCTCTCATGTTGTATTGGTTCCGTTTGACCAGTATATGACCTGTAACTGGGTGGACACCACGGTCTTCCTTGTGTTACCTCTTAACTGAGAGAGGTCGGATCTTCGCACTTTGTTATATAATTATTATCACCTGCAAGGTGGTCTGTCGTTTAAAGTAAAACACGTGGTTTACTGTTGATATCTTCATGAGTGCCAACACCTCACCTAATCCTTAGTCTGCAAGCAAGGTAATTTGTACTGCCCGGCGCATGCAACAGCGTTAAAGAAGAATGGCAAATCTTTTCTCTTTTTCTTTTGTGATAAAAAGATGAGTACTTGTTGGAATGAGTTTTGAAAAGAGATCAGAGATTGGAGCTCAGCCGAGAGTTTCCCATAAAAATAAAGACAGAGAGAGAGAGAGGGGGAGAGGGAGAGAGAGACTAGCAATGTCTCTTCTGTGAGAAAAGGGGCTACATGATCATAAACACTAGATTTTGAAGTCGATTTATTTTTTAAAAAATGAAAAAGATTCTATGGGAAACATTCTGGTTTTAAAGGGGGCTCTTTAACTGATCAAATAGTTTTCATTTTTTTTTTTATATGGTCGTCACTACTTATTAAGGCCCGGAAGCCACTCGGGGATAAGGGTTATTGCGTGTACAGTAATCAATGGGATAATATCCTAGTAATCGTTAGTAATGGAGATTTGATAAAGTGTCTTACTTAAGGGGGCGGTTTATCAAGAATTTGTTTATGTAGAAATTGAAGACATCCAAGTTGTAGGCAGGTGGGAAACAGGCAAACGGAAGAGAATTCCACTGGCGTGCACTTCTAGGAAAGAAGCTTTGTTCATGGAATCTACGTTTTGATTTAGGCACAGATAAAGAATGGGGAAAATTATTGATAGTAGTTTCAGTTAGACGGGTGTTTTTCGTGAAAGATTGGCGAGGGGGGGCAGAGATTGGAGCTCCGACAAGCACTTCATTAATCTTAAATGATCGGATTACGTCTATCTACCATATTGATTGTTTTTGTTCTTATTTGTGTGCGTCTTATATTTAATTTAGGGCGATGTACTCAGCATTAATTGAATGAGAGATGATGAAACTAAAGTGACATTTAATTCCATCGATGCACACTCGGCATGTTCTAAGAATAAGTTAATACCTCTGTGATTACCTAGAACCTCTTATTAAGAATTTTCCTTGTTATTTTTAATTTCTATAATTTTTGAAAATATAAATGAAATAAAATATACTGTATTTCCTTTTTACTGATAACAATCATTAGAATGCATTACTTAACGTTACACCCCCTCCCATATATCGCAAGGCTATATAGCTATATAATCTGACTCACGAGGATGAAACGCGTGAAATTCCGTGTAGCTTAATTGCCATATTTATTTCCCAAACTTACTATATATATATATATATATATATATATATATATATATATATATATATATATATATATATATTTAAATATGTATGAATAAAAAATCAATACGAAAAATATATAAATTTTTATATCTTTTCTGTATGTATTTCTATGTGTCGACGTGTAGGAATAAAAAAGGTATTTTAAAAAACAAGAATGTTTCCTTCAAAAGCACCATAATTTTTTACTGATCCTTCGATCTTCCTCAGTGTGAATATATAGTAGTACTCACTACGTAGCTCGAACTATGTATTGAGTACTGTTGAAGTAAATACTGAAAATTCGCGCATAGAATATCTTCGTATATTAATTCATGATTAAATGAAGTAATCATATATATATATATATATATATATATATATATATATATATATATATATAGTAGCATTTCAGCCCGGCGTTGCCCGGGTATTTGGAGGTGTATGTTGACCACAACAAAAAGCGGTCAATTTTTTTTAACTTTGACCCCTATTATGACCCCTTAAAATTTTTTGTTTGGGGCTTAAATCAAGTTATTAAGTTAGATCCATGTCCAAGGAACCTATATCTAAAATTTCCAGTGTTTAGACCAAAATTTGTTGGAGGAGTTTGGTAGAGTTCTCAAAAGTCAAATCGTTGAACTTTTACCCCTTAATCGCTAAATTTCTGGCCGAAATTCGGTCACATCGATTTTTCCAAATCTCAGTACGCTGTATATCAAATTTCGAGTCTGTAAACTAAAAATTGACAGAGTTATTGCGTATGGAAATGTACACAGACACACACACACACAGACAGACACTTTCACTTTTATATATATATATATATATATATATATATATATATATATATATAGAGAGAGAGAGAGAGAGAGAGAGAGAGAAATGGTGAGAGATTAATAATTGTGAAATTTTCAATCAAGTTTTCATAGGCGGAAACATAACGAAATTATATTGATATGTACGGTCGTTTCAGAAACGATATCCTTTTATTCATTCGATATTTACAAATAGAACCATCGAGAAACAAGTAAAATATTTCTGGATATCGTCTCCTCATCAGCATAAATGGAGAGGGAGGGGGAGAAGACACCAAATTTTAATCAGCTTATTGAGGTAAATATAGTTTGTGAACCTAGAATTTTTTTAAAAAATTAACTACAATTTATTGCTAACAGATCGATTTTATAGCATAAATGTATATTTGCGCATGCGTAGAAGATACATGTTTGGCCGACTTACGTCTGCTAAGTTCTAACCTTTTTTCAATTTTTGACCTATTAGCACTTGTTTTCAATGGCTAAAAATCAAATCCAATTTATTACACAGGTCCAAATCCCCTATAGATTAGGTTTCAAGTCTGTAAACCAAAAATTGACAGAGTAGTTTAGTAAAAACTGTTGTTCACACAGATAGACAGACAAGGTCACTTATATATGTATATATGTGTGTGTGGGTGTGTGTATGTGCGCACGCACGCGCGAGCACGTGTGTGTGTGTGTGTGTGTGTGTGTGTGTGTGTGTGTGTGTGTGTGTGTGTGTGTGTGTGTGTGTGTGTGTGCAGTTATTGAAAGCTATTTTCGAAAGTTTAGGCCACGGACAGACAGACTGTAAACATTTTATAGATATAGGGAAATTTGGCAAAATGGATATCATCACATACTTTGGAATTGACTATATCAAGTTCAAATCCTGCGGGATCTGTTGCATGCAATTACAGTAGCTTCATTGTTCCGTCTTATGACGTGTCTGAAACTTATCAAGTTGGGATATTACATCACGAGTCAGGTACTTTCTGTAGCGATAGAATGATCCAACAATTTTTTTCAGCGTCATTAGCAACAGATTGGATGTACGTTTTCCATTTTTTAACCCGTAGTGAAAATCAGTCAAAGGGGTTTGTCGAATGAAAGGACTTCTTTAAGGAAAGAACTATTTCTTTTAAATTCAGTTTTTGTGTTATACAATAAAAATCCTGCAAATCGATCTATTTCAATACCGGGGAATTCAACTTTAGCCATCGACGATGTGGCGGAAAGCTGTGCTCTCTGAGTCCATCTCTTTGAGCAACCTTACAAGTTATATAACTATTTTAGATGAAGGACTCCTTTTGTTCTGATACGAATGATACGGCTGTTTACTAAGGCGGGACGTTTCGCTAAATTAACGATCAAGGTAGCGATAGGGTGGGAGGGTGATGTTCGGCTGGCAAGTGTGTCGGCGGCTTTTTATTTATTTATTTTATTTTTATTTATTTTTGAAATACGTAGTGGCCGGTCACTTATTAAAAGGGCGGAGTGAGGACATGGGCCGGCGAGCGGTTGGTATGTAAACGAAAAAGAAGGAAAAAAGAATCTAGAAAAATGGCTTCTTTAATTGGAGAGCTCTCTGGCTTGTGCTTTGACCCACATCAAACGAGATATTAATCATGCACGCTAACCCCCCCCACACACTTCTTTCTTTTCCCCTCCCCTCTCTCTTTCTCTCTCAGACGCACATCATATCAATCTATCTTACTGTATACGCTGTTTCGCTGCATCATTTGATGTGTGGAGACTGCTGATGGTCCGATTCCAATAGTTTTCCTGATTCCGATACAATTACTGATTCCGATTCCGATTCTTTATGAATCTCTAAACATTTAACCATTGGTTAATTTTTCTTGATTACCATAAAAGCACATGTTAAATGTGCATGTATTTTCGCAAACGTAAAAAAAATACACTTTTGGAAGATGATGTATAGATTTTAGTTTTGCTGGTAGTTTAAAACTAATAAATATTTATTGCTTTATTAATAGTACAAACGGTGGAAAATTTTGCTTTAAATAAAATGTAATTTTTTAAAAATGAAAGAATCGTTTTTGGCGTCGCGATTCGGATTTCGATACCGATTCCGTTACATCAAAAGTTCCAATTTTTTTCTGACTTCTAATTCCGATTCAAATTAATCGTCCCAACACCACTGGAGACACGAGCCAGTGCTGCAAGTTGACATCCGTTTGTTGTCATTGTTCCTTCTTTTTCCTCTTCCTTATCTCCTATTTTTCTTTCTTCTTTCATTCTCTCATTATTTCTTTCCTACTTTTTCTTCGCCTTTCTTCTGTATTTCTTTTTCATTTGTTCCCTTTTTACTTTCTTTAAATTTTCGTCTTCCTTCCTTCTTTCCTTCCTCCCGTCCTTAATGTTTTTCTTCTTTCTTTATTCGAGTTTTTTCATTCGTTCTTTTCTTCCTTTCCCCCTTTCTCTATTTCCCTTTTCTTTTTTATTTTATTTTTGTATTTCCTTGTTTATCATTTTTTTTAAATAAAATTTCTAGATTTCCATTTTTATTGTTGCTTTCTTCTTCCTTCTTTTCTTTATTTTACATTCTTCACTATCCTTTTCATTCTTTTTCATTCTTTCCTTCCTTTTCCATATTTTTTAATCTTACTTCCGTCTTTCTTCATTTCTATTTTTGTCCGTTTTTCCTCTATTTCTTCTTCATCCTTTTTTCTCCTTCATTTTTTTCTTTCTTTTTCGTTTTTCTTTTCGCCTTTCCTTCCCGTTTTCTATTAATATTTTTCATTGTTGCCTGTCCTTCTTTCCTCCTCTCCTTTATCCCTTTCAATCTTTTCTATTCCTCCTCTCTTTTTACGGCATAATCATGTTTACACACCATTCTCCTTAGATCACCGAAGTTAAGCAACGTTGAGTCTGGTCAGTACCAGATGAGTGACCAATTTGGGAATTTCAGGCGCTGTGTGTAGAAGGACGTCGACACCTCCTTGCAAGAGTTGCAAAACCCTAACGTCGTCATCTGCCCTAATGGGGATATACATGCGAATGGGGACCGCTTGTGAATTTCATACTACCATGGAACTTCCTCCTTTGGAGAAAGTCGGTTAAACCCGCGTAGGGTTAGTGCCGTTTCCATTTTCCTCTCTGTTCTTTATTGTTATTCTTTCTTCTGTTTTCATACTCCCTAACTTGTTTTCCTTCCTTTTTTCGTTTCTTATTTTTTTAGTTGTTCTCTTTGTATTTTTTCTTCCTTCTTCCCCCCCCCTTCATCCATTCGTTCTCTATTCTTTTATCATTTTTTCTTCCTTCTTCCATTTCTTCCTTTGTTTCTTCTTTTTCTTCTACCATTCATTTTCCTTATTTCATTCTTGTATTTATATCCCTTATTTCCTTCTTTCTTTCATTTTTCTTCATTCCTTTAACCATCCAATTTGGCATAATGGCCACAGTGTTTCAGGAGAGCGAGGTTCAATTCTCGATCAAATCATACCAAAAGTTTTTAATAAAATTTTTAATAAACCTGATGCCCTCTTTTAACACTCGGTATTGTGAAGGAAAGATCAAGGGCAAGGGGAACTATTCTGACGTATTTTCCTACACCTCGTTGTAGCAGGTAATGAAAAAGAATCCTTCGGGGCGCCCTCGACTATAGTAAGTCATTTAGCTTTTTGTATTCTTTCTTTATTTCAATTTTTGTCTTCCATTCTTTCTTTCCCTTCTTCTTCCCTTCTCCTCTTTCCCTAATCCATTTCCATTCTTTTCCATCCTTCTTTCTTTTTTCCTTTTCTTTTCAAATATTTCTTGTTTCCTTCTTTTTCCCCTATTTCCTTATTTCTTTCCTTATTTTTATTATTTCCTCCTTTCTTTTCTTTTATTTAATGCTTATCTTTCCCTCCTTTTTCTATACGTTCTTTTCTTCCTCATGTCTTACAAGCCAGCCATCTTTCGAGACATGCTTACAAAAACAACGTAGGTGGTCATGTTTTACATGAACTAGCCGTCTGTTTATGATGTTCCGTTTCAGATTCGTTGGCGTGCCAAAGGGTGAGTGCGATGGTTGGGTTGAATGAGGATCGCCCCTTCGTGCCAGCCGGCATCTGCAACCACTATCAACGCCGAGTCTTGAAAATGGCTCGTTAGTGAAAACAGCTCTAACACTAACTCGTTTATTACTCATATCTACACGCATCAACTGTAAGTAAATAAGGACTACATAAAAAGATATGAAGAAAAACAAAAAGTAAATATACGAAAACAAAAATAAATAGGAAAAAATAGACATGAAATTATTTAAACCACACATTTAAAAGCATACGCATCTTCCACATACATGTAAATACTTAAATGCTTTTTTTACAATGGGGGTCCCCACATTATCAAGGCCCGAGGACCACTCGAGGTTAAAGGTTACTAATCCTCAGAACAACAGTGTAGTAATCGTTAGTAGTGGGACTTTTGTATAATTTTATTATCTAAGGGGATGGTTCAGCAAAAATTTATTTATATTGGACTTGAAGACAACCATATTCTAGTTAGCTGGAAAGCAAGCCAACAGAACAGAGTCCCACAGGCGGGCAGTTCTAGGAAAGAAGCTTACTTCATGGAATCCACGTTTAGATTTAGGCACAAATAGAGAGTGTGGAAAATTGTTGATAGTGGTTGTAGCTAGACAAGTGTTTTTGTGAAAGTTTTACCATAGGGGACCATAGATTGGAGTTCATACGAGCAGTCGCCATGAAAATAACGATAAAGCAGAGTCAGGCTAGCAACGTCTCTTCTGTAGGAAAGAGGTTGCAAAGAAGATAAAAAGGCATCACCCGCCAGTTTTCGAAGCCGGTTTTTAACTCTGTCAAAGCAGGATGAAGTGATCTGAGCAGATTTGGCAACAGTATTCTATTCTAGGAGTTTATATATCTACAGTTTATTTATCACTTTTAAAACGGACAAAACTTGAAGATCCTTAACATAGAATGAAGGCTTTGTGTAAAATTGATGGTTGAAATTGTGCTTATTATTGCATTAATTACTAATCGCTAATAATCCATATTAATGTCTAACTGTGCATCGAACGGATACCATAATAGTTGATTTGCTGCACATTATCATAATAAAGATCCATACAAAATTTCAGCCAGGTCGGGCCAGTAGTTAGTTGAGGATCAACATTTAGAGCGAATATGCTCATTAACCCATATTAAACTCTAACTGTGCATCGAGCGGATACCATAATACTTAGTTGGCTGCACAAGATCCATACAATATTTCAGACAGATCGGCTGATAGTTAGTTGGAGGGTAAACGTTTAGAGTGATTTTATATGTTATTATGTAGTAAACTGTCGACAGGTGTCTTCAACTACCAGAGAAAGTGAGAATAAAAGTGTTGGGGAAAGAGTGGCTGATAGAGGATTGAGAGAGAATAATATAGAGATATGATGGCTAGAGAGAAGGAGAGAAGTTTCAACGGAAAGATGTTGCACACAGATTCTTTTTTATTGTCCATTCCCCTAGGCAACGTCAGGTAATCATGCTAGTCATTAACATATTTCATTAAACAAAATGGCGAAACTGTCTATTCACTTAATCCAAAACATGGCAACAACCTTTTTTTTTCTTTTAAGTGAATACGATCTTCTACTTTTTTTTTAACCTACAATACCGTATGGTCAAGATCAAAGTGTAGTATCTGTTCTTCAGATGCTGCACTTCATTTTCTTGTTCTCTTTCGGTGGAGGAGAAATCCTTCACGGCTGAGACACTTTTTATTTTTGTACCTTTTCTCCACGTTAAAAAACGACCCTGGTGTCTAACTCTGTCCCGTGGGGAGGCATAGTAAATAGGTACAATACCGAGCCGTTCTGTGGATACCAAAAATCACATGGATTGGTGAACTCTCAAGTTGGGAACTTTGTAGTAAAGCTTCCTATTTTTTAAGTTAAAACTTGAAGACTTACGAAGACAGGAATGTTGTTTTCCTTTCTTTTTTTTTCCTTTTTTTTTTTTTTTTTTTGCTCTCGACATTATGGGCGGTAGGAGTACCAAGTAGTTTATATTATGTTTTTATATAGTATCGCATGTATTAAGGATTGAACCTAGCGAATAATTGTGTGTACAGTTCTCAGACTGACCTCAAACTGTGCACTTATTATCTCTATAGACACACAACGGTACTTATCTATGAAATTCTTTATTTGGCCAATCAGCTCTGTTGTTCTAACTTCCTTATTTCCTCCACACTTCACATCATCTCTCACAGACGCCCTGCCTCTCTTGTATCTCTTATTTCACTCAAAAACTGATGCTCTATCCATGTAAGATGGTCCAAAAGCAGTTTAAAGCATTCCATACGTTTTGTGGAATTTTTCCCACATTTTAAAACAAATATTTTTTGCATATTGTTCTTTTTAAATGTCCTCACGCCCAGATTGCATTTTTTAGATTTACTAGCAGTGACAATCAGGCTTTAGTAGGGTGTCTTCCAATTCCTGTCGTAGCTGTTCCCTTAAACCTGAAATTATAAAATTTGGTCAGTCATCTCATAAGATGTATAGTAATAACATACTGAATTTTCAAGAGGCTACAACAATTTTAGATGCTTGTACAAAATGTCTGGGAGCTTATTGAAAACACCTCGTATAGACTTTACACAAACTTTACAACTTTACTTTCTCTCTCTCTTTCTCTCTCTCTCTCTCTCTCTCTCTCTATATATATATATATATATATATATATATATATATATATATATATATATATATATATATATACTAGCAAAGTACCCGTCGTTGACTGGGTTCAAAAACAGCCTACAGAAAATGAAAGTATGATAGGTTATGAAAAGGAAGGGTTGTAAAGAGATAGCTTCGAATTTGGGAGTATCAAAATCAAAGCAAAATATGATAAAAGTAAAAATAAAATAGATAAACCCCATAATTTATTATACCATACCTGTAAACACTGAAACACTTATCACAATATTCTGTTGATCTATATTAAAAAACCTTATTAAAAGTTGTGACATATTTCCATTTTATGGAGATCAGGCGCGAACGAACACCCCATAATTTTATTATACCATATTTCGTCAAACTGAAACATAATTATCAAAGTATACTTACGCAGATAGATATGAAAAATCTTTATTAAAGTTTGTGCCTATTTCCATTCTATGGAGGCGAGGCGGGAACACAGACCCCACAATCTTATTATACCATCCCTATTTAAGTTAAAATGTACTTATCAAAGTATTCTTATGTACATCTAAATCAAAAACACTTGTAAAGGTTTTTTTTTTTAATTTTAAATGTTATATTTCCATACTTTGTGGACCAGGCGCGAACGTAGACCCCACAATTTTAATGAACCACCGTTCTGCAGGATCAAACATACCCATTTCTGTGTCTAGATACATCTTCTATCATTATATGTAATTAGTTTTTTAAAATAGTCAACCATATAGGAGCATATTCGTGACCACACACACACACACACACACACACACACATCCAGCTTTATATTATAGAAGATATATTTATATATATATATATATATATATAAAAGCGAAAATGCATGTATGTATGTATGTATGTTTGTATGTCTGCTAAAAACTTTCGACCGACGGAACAAAAATTCATAAACTTGGTCTCATATTAAAGCCCCACCCTCCGGACGACAAATATCAAATTTTTAGTCCATTATGACCATCAGAAGTGCGTCAACTGATCGATTTTCTGCAGGGGGCGAAAAAAGTGACATTTTAATGTTAAACATTACATATTTTTAAATCGATTTATAACTGTCAAAAAAATACGGGCGCCAACTCTTCTACATAAAATATACACGGGGCCCTTTATTTTGGGTGAACTTGTATTTAAAACCCGCTGAGTCATGCCACGTGATCTTGACGTCAGCAAGCTTTAATGGCAGTCTGAATTTAACAAACACTGTTGTTATCGGTAAAAAAGAATTTAACCCTCACAAGCTAAACTATGAACTTCTACGCTATGACAACGTTACCAAAGTTATTAGCACGTTCAAAATAGTTAGATACGATAGTTAAACGAAAAATAACAAGCCAAAAATGTGAAGTAAAAAAAAGCTTACAAAAAATATTAACAATCGAAGTTTTTACAAAAGAAAAACAGCCAGACGCCATTTTCTTTTTTAGTAACACTCTTTAGAGTAAGTAAGACGAAGTGAGAGAGAGACAAAGAGAGTGAGAGAGAGACGCAAACAGAGAGAGAGATGTCTATACAGAAAACGAGAAAAACGTTAACTTTTTCACCCCGAAATCGACAATTTTCGACAGGGGGGGGGGGCAACAACGCATGCGTCAGATGACGTCATGACGTCGTGACCTGATTTACTTTAAATAGTTGATAAACCTAACAAACTTTATATACGTCGCTTTAGCTCAGGTAGTTAAGGTCTTGGTTTAATATCTAAACGATTTGGGTTCGAATCGTGGTGTGAGATGTTTTTTTTTTTCGATTTTTTTTTAATTTAAATATTGAACCCTATATTATTTAGGCCATTTTTCACGTAACGTTCGTTCGTTTTTCTGTTTTAATCGTTCGTTTTCCTTACGTTATTTTTTTGTGTTTTACCCCCCCCCCGCTTAATTAAAACGTTGTTTTTTTTTTCTTACTTCGCTTATAACAATGCTTACATCGTCATCGTCGTCGTCGTAACGCTCGACGACTTTCAAACATCTTTCACTTCTGGCTGGCCGATTTTATTTTCAAACTTCGCCTCAGGGCTTCGGCTTCGATCCTTCCCCCCCCCCCGGTTTCTTTTTTATTTAACACCACACACACCTACAAACACCCGGGCAACGCCGGGTACCCCTCGCTAGTATATATATATATATATATATATATATATATATATATATATATATATATATATATATATATATGAAATAAAAGTTACAATTAAATTTACCAAAATGATCCAAGATGGTAAAACTAAAGTATATTATCAATATTAAAGAATTAATATTTATAAAGTAATCTTAACCAGATGTAAAAGCTCGATAAAACCAAATAGGCGATAGAGCTTATAATAAGAGCAAATAGTTAATAAAACATGTTAAAAAACACTTTGAAAAAGAGTTTAAAAAACATATTTAATCTGAAAAGGAAGCACTTAATAAGTGGATAGTCCTTAATCCGCGGAGTTTCGAAGAAATACTTTCCTTCCCATCAGAGGGTAGGAATTAGTACCCTCTGATGAGAAGGAAAGTATTTGTTCGAAACTCCGTTGATTATGGACTATCAACTTATCAAGTGCTTCCTTTTTAGATCAAATATGTTTTTTAAACTCTTTTTCAAAGTGTTTTTTAACATGTTTTATTAACTATTTGCTCTTTTATATATATATATATATATATATATATATATATATATATATATATATATATATATATATATAAAGATAAAACTTTGCATTTTCATTACAAAGCTCAATCGTTTTTTTTTTTCTCATCATCCTTTCCACACAAAAAGTCGTATTTCCAAAGAAACACCATCTTACTTGATAGGATCTCTACACTCTCTCCTTCGCCATAGAAAAGGTTCTTTGCAATTAGGAACACGATGATATGGTATTAAATTGCGAGATTGCAGTCAAAGTAGAAAGCGACTCTAAAGTAGGCATTTTAATTACCATTCCTGGTTTCTCCCTAGACACGACTACCTTTCTGCAATTCACTTTCATCATTGAAATTTTAACAATACCTGTAATTATGCGAGTCGGTCAGAAATGAATACCTGTTCTTTCTTTTTAATTACGAACACATTTCAAGGTATACACCAGACGTGAACAAAGAACGTATACCAGAATAAAAACGTTTTGATTTTTGTTTGTTTTTTCCTACTACGTTACTTTCAACATATTGGTGTTTTTAATTTATACATAGCAAAATATTTTTTTACCGCGTAACAGTTTTATTGACTGAACACATGGCTGATTATCGAAGTCAAAGGAAACGTGTAAGATAAGAGCGTGTATCTACAAACCAGTATACTTATTAAGTGTTGGGATAATTAATCGAAATCGGGAATCGAAACAATTGTAATTTTGGGGTTCAATGGAATCTATTGGATTCGGAAAAATTTAAGCCTAATTTCCGATTTTTTAGCTCCAGTTTCTATAATTGGTACTTAGGAATGGGCGATGTAAATATTTTTCCCGATTCTGATACAATTACCGATTCCGTACTAAATTCCAGATTTCCATACAATTAAAGTATTCCGATTCCAGTCTTTATAAATCTCTAAATATTTAACTATAAAGTTTTTATTTTTCCGATATATTTTATCAAACGTAAAAACACACTTGTCGAAGAAGTGATCTATAGTTTAAAATTTATTGTTTAAAATTTATTGTTTAAAATCAATAAATATTTGTTATTTTATTATTACTTCTAGCAGTGAGAGATTTTGTTTAAAAAAATCAAATAAAAAAGATAATTGAAGGCATAGTAAAATAGGCATTTTTTCCCGATTCCGATACAGTCAAAAGTTTCGATGTTTCCAATTCCAATAAAACGTACAAACGGTACTAATGATGAATCTCTGACAATTTTAAATGCCTGTACAAAATGCCTGGAAACTTATTGAAAACACCTCGTATGAGCATATACACAAACTTTACTCTCTCTCTCTCTCTCTCTCTCTCTCTCTCTCTCTCTCTCTCTCTCTCTCTCTCTCTCTTTCTCTCTCTCTCTCCCTCTTTCTTTCTTTCTTTTTAAAACAACCAGTAAAAATAAAATCTATATATATATATATAAAAGTGGGAATGTGTGTGTGTGTGTGTGTGTGTGTGTGTGTGTGTGTGTGCGTGTGTGTGTGTGTGTGTGTGTGTGTGTGTGTGTGTGTGTGTGTGTGTGTGTGTGTGTGTGTGTGAAAGGCTTTTTTCGCCGGGATTCTCGGGGGGTACTATTTCTTATAACTTTTTATATGCTATCGAGATCATAATATGTAACACTTACGAAATGACGTCGTAAAAATCTTTTATTTCAGCGACTTTTATCTTACAAAATTCGCGCTGTGAATTCGTTTTCTCTCTACTGCTGCTGCTGCTGCTGCTGCTATGGCATGAGATTTGACCTAGAAAACCACCTGGGTTTATAAACACTTATTTTCGACTCAGCTAAAGTGACTGCCTTCGCGGTATCCTATTATGTCATCAGATTATTAACTTCAAGGCTTTGAGCCTACCTTCGTCCTAAAACTTTGTTCGTTTTTTGAATATTCAAACAGGGTTATTACTTCGCTTATTCTTTTGTTTTGATTTACACACCATCCCAACACACACACCTCTAAACACCCGGGCAACGCCGGGTACCCCCGCTAGTCTATAATATAAATCACACCTGTCCGTTTAAATGTATGTATGTATATATGTTTGTATGTCTCGCAAAAACTTTCGACAGAGTGGACGGATTTTCACGAGATAAGTATCATTTTGAAGATCGACCCTTCGGACGACAAATAACCAAAAATTGATCAAAAAACATTAATTCCTTCACCCTTATCTGGGCACTTTTCTACATGGAGGGGTCGCTTTTTTTCGCCGATATTTTCTAAAGCCATCCCCTCTTTACGATTTTCTAGCCTTAATTTAAACGTACGTAAATTCCAGTTTGGCGATGGGCGTAACAGCACAGACATCACGTTCTTTTCCTCCTTCGCGGTACGGCCTAGCCTGCTTACTACCACTTTTTTTTTTTTTTTTGCTCAACACACACCTCAAAACACCCGGGTAACTCCGGGCACCCACGATAGTTTTTAATAAAAGGAAAATGACACATGTAGCAGTGGCACAAGTAGCAAAATAGAACAAATGGAACAGCGAAATGATATAGATTTTTAAAAAAACTGGTTCGTTTCTTCTGTTTTACGACGACCCTTTTCAGGTTATTTAATATGGAACCAAGTCATTTTTTATTTAAAAAAACAATTCTTTGCATTTGTATTCATTTTTTTAATTCAATTTTCTATAGTTAAGAACTGAAGATAAAATGATATATATTTACTGGTTTTAAACAACCAATAAAACTAAAATAATAATACAAAATAGCAATAAAGGTAGCAATTGCATCGGAAAAATCGCACGGTAAAAACGGCATATGTAAAAAAAAATGGCATTGAAGGTAAAATAGAAAAAAAAAGGAGTGGAAAAAAATAGAGATGTAAAAACAACTCCCTTAATACGGTAACTAACTTTATCGCATCATTACATCTGAGATAATACAATACCTGTAATTATACGATTTTAACAATACCTGTAATTATGTGAGTCAGTCAGAAATGAATACCTGTTCTTTCTTTTTAATTACGTAAACATTCCCAGGTACATACCAGACGCGAAATAAAAACGAAAACCAGAATTAAAATAAAACTTTTTTCTTGTTCTACAACTAGAAAACTCAGGACAAAAGAAGGCGAATCTTTAATATTAATTTTTTTTTTTTATTTCAGACTATTATTTTCATCTTTATTAGTTATTGGTTTTCATCTTTTATTAGTTGTTGTTTTTTCACGACGTTCGGCCAACTATTCCTCTGGCCTTCTTCAGGTGGTAACCGCGACGGATAGGAACCTCGAATCTCCTAACTGTATTCTCAGCAATCACTGCCATCTGTAGTTGTTGTCGTCTTACCACATTTTGGTCAAGTAAACCTCTGGCTGGCTTTGGGTAGGATTGAAACCGCTATCTTCAAACAATTTCTACCTGGAACCATAGAGATTCAGCGTCTCTATCAACTGCGTCACGGGCAGTTAGGAGATTCGAGGTTCCTATCCGTCGCGGTTACCACCTGACGAAGGCCAGAGGAATAGTTGGCCAAACGTCATGAAAAACAACAACTAATAAAGATAAAAAACAACAAGTAATAAAGATGAAAAACAACAACCAATAAAGATGAGAATAACAGTCCGAATTAAAACTAAATTAATATATGTAATGCTCATCTCAAAAATGAATTCCAATTAAGGAATAATATATATATACGAATCTTTAATGTTTTCATTTTAATATTGGGTGTCTTTTGGAGTAGATTATCTCCTATTAAAAAATTAATCTCTATAATTTAGACAAATCGTAATTATCTATCTATTTATCTATAAAAGTGAAATTGTGTGTGTGCGTGTGTGTGTGTACATTTCCATACAAAACTATATATATATCGATATATATATATATATATATATATATATATATATATCGATATGGATATTTATGTAAACTTTTCTCGCACTTTCTCTCTCTCTCTCTCTCTCTCTCTCTCTCTCTCTCTCTCTCTCTCTCTCTCTCTGACCTCTGCGGTCTCTACCAAATTACTAAGCCAATTTCTGGTCTAAATATTTGTAAGTTTTACATAAAAGGTATTCAGAGATAAGATAAGCTTTTTAATCAGTTTTGATCGAAAATATGTGCTGCCAAGAGGTCAAAGTTCAAAAGATTTGACCTTTGCGGTGTCTAGCAAACTACTCAGCCAATTTTGGGTCTAAACATTTGAAATCTATCAATAACGGTTAGTCAAACATTCGGCAAGCATTTCAGTCAGTTTTGGGGCGAAATTTTTGCTGCCAAAAGGTTAAAGTTGAAAGAGCTGACCTTTGCAGATTCTACCAAATTTCTCCGCTTCTTTTCGGTCTAAAGACTTGAAATTTTAGATGTAGATAACTTGGACGTGGGTAAAACTTTGTATTGTGATTTGAGACCAAAATAATAAATGTTTAGGTGTTAAAATTGAGGTCAAAGTAAAATTAAAAATTGCCCTCTGCGGTCTCTATGAAATTACGCAGCCAATTATTGGTCTAAACATTTGAAATCTTAAATAAAGTGTATTCACACGTAGAGCAAATTATGAACCGCACATAGGGCCCGAGCAAAGCCGAGCTGAACTGCTAGTATATATATATATATATATATATATATATATATATATATATATATATATATATATATATGCGCATAAATATATATATATATATATATATATATATATATATATATATAAGTTTGTGTTTCCTATAACATTTTACGCAAATATTGCGCAAGTATAAATCATGTAGAATATTTGCATGAATATAATTACACGTAATAGTTAACTAAAGATGGTCATCCTATAAGAAAACAGAAAAAAACTAATAGGGAATTAATTAAAATGAATCTTTAAAATAATATGCAAATTAGCTAAATATTTTGCAGATGAATACAGTTACACGACTCATATATAACAGTTATATTTTCTTTAGAAAAAAAATTTAATATGAATATCAATACATAAAAAAAACAAATTTATAGGAGTATAGAATTTTCTTTTTTTATGAAAATCACTTCAGAAAAGGCATTAAGCCACTTGACCACCAATTAAGCCACTTGGTGTAAGGATTCAAAAATATAACTTCAAGGTCAAACACTCACCAGTGTTAGATTCTGACCAAACAATACAAATCGCAAATAAAACACTGTTGAGATATTATTTTTGGCCCCCTGACAAAAGGAGGATTGACCTGTAAATTCATCCTTGTCCGTTCGTCTGTCCGCACTTTTCTCAATAACTACGCCTTGGAATTTTTTTAAAAGTTTTGCACAAACATTAAGCATGATATGAATAAAAAAAAGTAACAGAACGTATTTTCCGGGAAAACTTCGGTTGCCCCCCTTAAGGGTGCCTTTCGTATTAAAATGGCTAAAATTGACACTTTTGTGCTTATTAAAAAAAAATGATGCCTTGGATTTTTATAAAACTTTCTGAAAAGTTGTAACTGACTGTATTTCTATACAATTTTGTTTGTCTATATACTTCGCGATAACTCTTGGGTGTGCACCGGGGTCTCTTTTAGGGCTAATAAAATCACTCCATTTTTTGGACTATTTTACTATATTTGTCCAAAATTTTCTCTGTATGTCTATTTAGCAGTTTTGCATGGTGCTGAACTCAAATTTGAATATGTTAAGGCCTTGGTGGATTTTGAGGGCTAAATGGGGAGCAGATGATGGACAGTCATTTTTTTTTTTTTTTGCATGGTGCATAACTCAAATTTACATATGTTAAGGCCTAAAACTGCATCGTTTGTTCATTTTGAGCAGGATTTGATGTCCCATGGGATATTTGGGGCCAGATGAGGGGAAGCAAATGCTGAATGTAGTCATTTTTTATGCCTCGTTCACTGTGCATTCACGGGAGACCATGCATACTTTAGATATATATATATTTTTTTGCATTTCTCCATTTGTGACGTGGCTCTGCTACAAAAGACTCCTAATTCCATTCGTACACATGTTTCGCGAGGCATACCATTTTAGGGGTGCAAGGCTATTTCGAAGTTAAACAAAATAGACAGCTCGACAAACATAGCATCTCACAAAGATGAGTAGACATGCATCTGAAAAAAAAAACATAAAAAAACAAAGAAAGTCCAGTGTTGCGAGAGAGAAAAAAAAAACGTCTGTTGATTTATCTACGCGCGAAATGCTGCTGTGATGTGGTTACAAAATGTGAAACTATTTGTAATCAATAAAACATTTTGAAAAATATAAAAAATAAAACGTTTTGAACAAAGTGAGATTAAACCAAAATATTGTACAAGTAGTAAAAGAGAATCAGTTGACATTTTCTTTGAAACGGACATTTTGTTTTTGCTTTAACACCAACGAAACATTCATTTATCAAAATCGGACAGCCATTAAAAGAATAAAATCAACAGAATCTATCGATCGAACTATTTATTTCATGTATACGTTTATATCTATATATTTCGTACATAAGTTAATATCTAAGTATTTCGTAAATAAGTTTATATTAATCTCTTTCGTGCAAAAATTTATACATATATATATATATATATATATATATATATATATATATATATATATATATATATATATATGTATGTATGTATGTATAGTAAGTTATAAAATATATATTGCAATTAAGTTACACAGAATATTCCGCGTTTTATTCTCGAGACAAATCGTCAGGCTTATGCTATGAACCTGACGATTTCTCTCGGGAATGAAACGCGGAATATTCTGTGTAGCTTAATTGCCATATATATTTTGATAACTTACTACCTAGTTCTACCTATGTATTGAGCACTGTTGAAATAAATACTAAAAATTTACGCATAAAATTATGTCTTCGTATATTAATTTATGTGATTAAACGAAGTAGTCGTATATATATATATATATATATATATATATATATATATATATATATGTATGTATATATATATATATATATATATATATACCCATTTCGTAAATATATCAATTTCGTACATATGTCTATTTCATACATAAGTTAATATAAATATACTTCCTAAATAAGCTGACATCGATCTATGTCGTAAATAAGTTTTACAAATATATTTCATAAATAAGTTTATATCAATCTATTCTGTAAATAATTTCATTTTAATTAATTTCACAAATAAGGTTATATAAATCTACTAGCGGGGAGAGGAGGGCTTCGCTCGGGCGTAAAATACGCTCAAATATGATATTTTAATTTTTGCAGATTTCGTACATATTATTATAGAGTAGTGATTTCAAAAGTAAAAAAAAAATGTTTGTTTGGATACCATCAGCTAGAATCGAAACCGAAACTACAGCATGCGAAGCTGATGACGGTAACACTGCACCAACGTGACAATCTATTTTGCAAATAAGTTTATATTAACCTATTCCGTACACATATTTATATCTATTCAGAAAATAATATAATATTTATATATTTCGTAAATAAACTCATATCAATTAATTTCCTAAATAAGTTTAAGTTTATCTATTTCGTAAACACGTTTATATCTACCTATTTCGTAAATAAGTTAATATCTATTTATGAACTAAGTTTAGATTCATTTCCTTTCCTAGATAAGTTAAGATCTGTGTATTTCGTAAATAACTTGTATCAATCTATTTCTTAAATAGGTTAATATATTTCTGTTTCGTAAATAATTCTACACAAATCTATTTTGGTAAATAGGTAATATCTATCTATTTCGTAAATAAGTTAATATCTATTTCGTAAATAAGTTTATATCAACCTATTCCATGAATAAATTAATATGTATCTCTTTTGTAAATAAGCTATTTTATTTCTATTTTTAAATAAGCTATTTTATGTCTATTTTGTAAATAAGTTGGAATCTGTTATGTGAATAAGATTATATCTATTTCGAAAATTAGTTAATATCTACTTCGTAAATCGTATTTTGTAAGCAATAATTTAATTTTAATACATTTTGTATTAATACCTATTTGGTAAATAAATTAATATCAATTTGATATCTTACGTTTCTGAATTTTTGAGATGCGAGTGTCATTTTCACAACGTTTCGGTTGATGTAACCTCCGACTTTCTTCAGGTGTATCAATTGTGAAAGTGATATTCTCCTGGAGGTTTATATCCTCAGTGTGGGCGATCGAAAAATACAATTGCGAATTGGGGTCTCTATCCAGTCATGGCTGACAGAACAAGAGCATGTATGGAGTATTATTGTCATATTTGGGCTGGTGCATCTGCTACTAGTTTCTCGCTCCTAGACAAGGTTCAAAAAAGAGTCGCCAATCTGATAGGCCATGAACTGGCATCTAAGCTTCAGCCTCTGTCCCATCGACGAAACGTTGCATCCCTCTGCCTGTTCTACAAGTATTTTAATGGTGAATGCTCTGACGAACTGCAGACACTTGCTTGTGCCCCCACGACGTAGACACCCTCGACAAACCCGACAGGCAGCTAAATCCCACCCCCACACAGTTGAGATCCCTAGATGTAAAAGATATTTCTACTCCAGTAGTTTCTTCCCCGGAACCGCTAGACTCTGGAATTCCATTCCAGGTTCCTGCTTCTCTAACTGTACTGACATGCAGAAGTTCAAGTGTAACGTGAACCGATATCTTGCTGCCCAAATCCCAACATAGTGCCCCAGTAGTTGCTGCCCCTGATAGTAGCCCCCTACACCAAAGTGGCAATGCACCTTGTTTGGGGTGAAAATGTAATAAAAAAAAATTTTTAAATGCTACCCTCGTGAAGTAAATAAAAGGGTTCCGTTCGAAATTCCGTCCAAATTCCAAAGTTCGACAGAAACATTCTCGAGTTCGACAAGATACACCGGAAGATGGTCGAAACGTTGTGACAATGACACTCAAGATGAGAACAGCAGTCCGAAGAACCCAAATAATACGAATTTAATATCTATTCAATAAAATAATTCATATCTCTTTTGCAAATCAGTTAATATCTAATTCGTAAATATTAAACTTTATTTTTAACAATCTACGAGGGGCGTGCAATAAGTAATGCCCCTGACCCGCTTCCAGTTGTCTGATCTAGCTGAAATTTTGCATGTACAATGATTTATATGTCTACGCGTTATGTGGCAAATTACAGCTCTGAACTAATTGTGGTTTCTGTTTTACAGGTGTTTGAACTGAGTCAGGTGTGAAATGGAGCCTGTTGAATGTCGAGCAGTGATTCGGTTTTTGTATTTGAAAGGACGCACACTACAGGCGACTTTTGATGAAATGAAAGAAACTTATGGTGATAATGCCCCATCATATGCCCTTGTAAAACGCTGGCATCGTGAATTCAAACATGGCCGGAAGTCTGTGGAAACAGCTCCCAGACCTGGTCACCCCTCTTGTGCCATTGATGAGGCATCTGTCCGTCAAGTTAAGGCTGCTATTTTGGAAGATCGGCGCATTACTATTCGCCAAACAGCCCAAGATGTCAAGATTAGTACAAGGTCTGTGGAAACTATCATTCAGGACCATTTGCATATGCATAAAGTGTCTGCCAGATGGATTCCCAGGTTGCTCACACCATTCCAGAAGCGAGAACGCGTCGAGTGCTCGAGGATGAATTTGGAGATGTGCCAAGAAGATGAGTCAAAGTTTTTCAAAAGACTGATTACACAGGATTAAGCCTGGGTCCATCACTATGATCCAGAGACCAAAGCCCAGTCAATGCAGTGGAATCACTTGGACTCACCACATCAAAAGAAGGCAAGTGTGCAGCCCTCCGCTGGCAAGTCCATGTTCACAGTCTTCTGGGACCAGGACAAAGTAATGATGACAGATTTCCTGGCAAAGGGTACCACAATTACAGGAGCCTATTATGCTTCACTTTTGAGGAAATTAAGGGAAGCTATCAAAATCAAGAGGCGGGGCAAGATCAGCAAAGGTACCCTCCTCCTGCAGGACAACGCTCCGGCCCACAACTCGCATGTCGCCAGATGAGAAGCACAGGCGTGTGGTTATGAAATCCTTCCCCATCCTCCCTACTCTCCTGACCTTGCACCCTCTGACTTTCACCTCTTCCCAGCCATGAAGTTGTTTTTAAAAGGAAAGCGTTTCCCAGATGATGCAGCCATGATTTCTGAAGTCACGTCGTGGTTGGAAGACCAACCTGGGGTGTTCTACAAAAACGGTCTCCAGAGCTGCATCAAACGATGGGAGAAATGCATCTCTGGGTGGTTACTATGTAGAGAAAGACTAATAACTGTGCCAAGTTTCGTTGCTCTACTGCTATGGGAAGTGGGTCAGAGTCATTACTCATTGCACGCCCCTCGTATCTTAGTAAATCGGAATCTTTAGCCTTAAGGATGTCACATTAAACGCCAATCACTATCGATGGGTCTCATTTTATTAATGCAGTTAGAAAAATGATAAAATACGTTTATGAACTGCCTTGGCGTATTATTATAGACATATTAGTCTGTCGTCGGCCAGATATGGAGTGATTATTCAAGACTGATGCAATTTTTATGGGTTTTATTTTTGTTTTATTTTACCCGCCACTTGGACGTAAGGGACTATGACTTAGGATTATGCCTAAGAAAGATTAAAAAGATGTTGGTTTGTGTTACATTTAAACTTCTGCATATTAGTACAGTCAGGAATCAGGTAGCAGAAAGGGAATCCCAAATTCTAGCTATTCGAGGGAAGACTCTATTAGAGTAGAAATCATCCTGGCATTTAGGGACTACAACAGTGAAGAGTTGTGATTTTGTTTCTAAGAGGGTTTGTCGGGGATATATACGTCGAGTGAGCACAAGTGCGACAAGTTCATCGGAGCACATTCCATTAAAAACAGACACAGGGATGCAACATTGCGGCGTTGAGACAGGGGTTGAAGCTTAGTGGACAAAGCGAAACCTTTTAGATTGGAAACTCTTTTTGGATCCTATCCAAGATGGAGAGACTAGTGATAGATGCACCAGTCCAGATGTGGCAACAATAATCTATGCATGGCCGAATGGTGGCTTTGTAGAGGTAAAGGATACTCTCAGAGATAAGTAGTCTTCTAGCACGATAGAGGGGATCCACCTTCCTTGCATCAGTCTGCCCCCCCCGGGGCACCTTTCTGGCCTTTTGGCCAATATCAAAGTGTAGTATCTGTTCTAGCAGTTGCTGCAATCAAAGACCATTTCCCTCGTGGCAATTTTCTGGCCCATGTAGGGGCAACTCTATATACCAGCTGGCTCTCATTATCCAGCTCCCATTTTCCACCTCTCGGGAGCTGCTCCCCTTTTCCATCCCCCCTCTCTCCACATTAAAAAACGGCCTTGTGTCTAATTTGCTTAGTGGAGAAGCAAATAAATACAACCCACCTTCCTTGCAGCAGCCTTCGCAATGTCCTCCATGTATTTGTTCCAGTTTATATTTCTTGTGAACGTTAAGCCGAGGAGTTTGAACGAAGAATTCTCAGGTAGGGTGCTATTTGTTATGGATATGTTTGTTGTCCCAATCCAGATTTCCCTGTTCTGTGGAGCTGGATTTTCTTTACTCTCGTGAAGAGGCAAGTAAATAGGAAATATACCGATATTGTTACATGTTCTTTGAAGATAAACGAAATCATGATGTGTTTCGTCAACTTTTGCCATAGACTGTTCATCATGCCGTATAACCCATCGGGCCAGAAGACTCTTATTTGGACTTAACTTTCAAGACGACTTGACCACCAAAGAATGCTTCTCTTTTTTATCTTCGTAAATACATCCTTTTTTACACAGAAATCACCGCTTATCAAGTCCCGGAGGCCACTCGAGGATAAAGGTTAATGGGTATACATCAGTCAATTTGATTATAGCGTAGTAAACATAAGTAGTGGGAATTTTGTAAATTGGGTTACTTAGAGGGACGGTTCATCAAGAACTTATTTACGTTGGACTTGATTGTAGTTAGCTGAAAAGCAGGCAATCGGAAGAGAGTTCAACAGACGTGCAGTTCTAAGAAAGAAGCTTTGTTCATGAAATCTACATTTAGGTTTAGGCACAGATAAAGAGTTCGTCTGGATACTTTCTGATCGTTCCTCATCTATACATAAAACAACATATCTAGCTTGTCAGTCACGTCGTCATAACTATGCTTTATGCTTTATTACTGACGGCCTACTTGGCATGTTAAGAATTAGTTCATATTTATCCGTGTGTATGTACGGGCGGTAAGGAGGCTTCCCCTTTCTATAAGGTGCAATACGGTCTGGTCTAGTTTTTTATGGTTATATCGTTATATCACTTGTTTTATTGCGTTTTTATACTTTGTAACGAATACCAGGTCTGCTCTTGCCAAAAATATGTTTTACGACAGTTGTAAAACTGCCTGATCGATCGCGTGAAAGGTGAAAGGGGCAGAGGAGGACGTGTGGTAACAATCTGGTGGTGGCAGGGGACGCGATTTTATGCTTTTTCCTCCTGAAGTAATACCACATGTCTGGATAGGAAATGAAAGCATCAGAATCTTAAAAGATCTGCGAATATGATTGCCGTCAATCTGAGTTTTCGTCAGCGCAATATGTTTTTGATTGTTTGGAAGTATTTTGATCTGTAGCCTTTTTTTCGTTTTCTAAGGAGAGAGAGAGAAAGAGAGAGAGGAGGGGGACTGTTGGAAGCATCATCTGCAGCGAATGTTGTTTTTTTTTTGTTTTGTTGTTGTTGTTTTTTCATATCGACGCTCAATCGAACTTGCAGTGTAATGTAGGAAAGTGGAACCTGGCCAGTGAGGATTGAGGATATGCGTTGCATGGAGAGAAATAATAACCTCAGTCGAAGATTAAAGCTGGAGAGTAAATGATGCTGTGTATAACAGGAGACTTCAATGGGATGGACATGTTGAAAGAATGGATGAGAGATCTTGCTTTAGTAGATGTAGAACAGTTAAGGTAGCAGGTCCAGTTCAAAGAGGAAGGAAGAAGAAAACACGATAAAAATTGATAGAAACGCACTTGAAAGAAAGATGGGTTAATGAAACCTGTCTTGAAATTTCTAAGATTGAGAAGTCAGTTTGTTAAAACATGTAAAGCAGACGTTAAGCCGATGTTAATGATGGTGATGACGACGACAATGATCATTGCACTGAGACAATGATATCTAACAATGTTTTATGCAAACATTGACTGTCACTCCCAAAGTGCTCCATTTATTTATATAAAAAGAGTTTGCGTTAGGCTAAAGCAGTAGAAGGCGATATCAATAACCGAGAGTGCTCAACTCCAGAAAGGGGGAGGCTTATATAGTCATCAACTGACAGACTGTTTCACAGCTATGAATTAAAATATCATGTTTACGCGTATTGTACGACCGGAAAACAGTGGGCGTCCAGCTAGTATATATATATATATATATATATATATATATATATATATATATATATATATATATATATATACTAGCTGGACGCTCCACCGTTGTCCGGTCGTACAATACGCATAAACATGATATTTTAATAATAATATCATGTTTACGCGTATTGTACGACCGGAAAACAGTGGGCGTCCAGCTAGTATATATATATATATATATATATATATATATATATATATATATATATATATATATATATATATATATATATATACTAGCTGGACGCTCCACCGTTGTCCGGTCGTACAATACGCATAAACATGATATTTTAATTTATGCAGATTGCGTATGTATTATTATGGAATGAATCCTCTATTGAATATTATATATCACGAGGAATAATTTACCCAGTGGATTAATTCGTAAAGAAATAAAATGAATAATAATGATATAGTTCATCAAATTCTGTCTTTGTTTATAATATCACGTCAGCTGATATTTGGGCTTGACAATGAATGCTCTGGATCCTTCTGATTAATGTTTAGCTTTAAAATATGCAACCAAAGAAATTATTTGCGGCGATTTTAAACGGTACCTCTTCTTTCATCGCAAATTGAATTGAAAATAAAATGGTGAGGTACTATTGGGCTTGAACACGGAATCATTCGATTAGTAGCCGAATGTTCTATTGCTGAGCTGTATATCCAGATGTCAACAAACCTGTTTTATTTTCTAAGAAATTATTTTTGGAGATTTTATTATCTCCCTTACCGGTGCAGCCTAAAATATTCCCCTGAAAAAAAATTTTTATCTATTAGAAAGACTACTTTTAGGATCGGAATTTTTCGATTTTCGATACTTATCGAATTAATTTCTATACAAAATATATCTAAGACTACTGCCAGATATATAAATTACCTTTGTGTGAAATTTGCTAAGGATAGGCTCGGCCGTTTCGGAACCAATAAGGAAGGAACTCACACACACAAAGTGACTTATATATATATATAAAGTTGATTTATTCTCGCTCTGACATTGATATTAAAAGTTCACATTTTTATATTTTAAAATTATTAAAACGAACTTCTTGATGTGCTCATTCGTTAATATGTCAGCAACTTCATAAAAATTAACTAATTTGCATATACATTTGAAAAAAAAAACATTTATTAATTAATTGTTCATTTTTATGGTTTCTTATTAGATAATTGGTTTCATTTAAATATTAGGCTCAGTTCTATTCATGCATTTTTTTTTAGATTGTGCATAATTGCGTAGTATTTAGGATAAAATGTTCTCGAAAACGCACATATACTTTCGTTAAGTTTTGGTTAAGATTCTAGCTGATGACACCCAAGTTATGCTTTTTTTTTATATAATCTTTGAAATCATTACTATATATTGGATGCAATATAATAATCAATAGAGAATTGGTTTATGATATTAAATACGAAATATGCATGAATTACAATATAATATTTTGCGTATTTTACGACCGAGTAACGCCGGGGTCCTGCTAGTACATATATATATATATATATATATATATATATATATATATATATATATATATATATATATATAGCCGCACTGATGAGCTATGAAACAGCGAAACAGTACTGTATGTGGATGACTATCTATATATATATATATATATATATATATATATATATATATATATATATATATAGAGAGAGAGAGAGAGAGAGAGAGAGAGAGAGAGAGAGAATGTAAACGATATTTTTAAAGCGACATTTTCAATCTGAAAGTTAGTTGTTGTACTCTTTAGAGTTTGATTTTCCAGATTAGCCATCTAAAAATATTTAAAAAAAAAAAAAATGAGTGCCAGTATAGAATTTTACCATAGAATGGTTACTGCTGAATTGTTTCGCGCCGGACATAAGATGCTGCTATGCTCCTAGGACTGTTTATCGTTTTGTAGCGAACTTAATGGAAGGTAAAGACATCCGGAGGAAATCTCAGTCTAGAAGTGATAATATCCGCACCAGAAGGTTTTTCAGTGGCTTGAAACGGTCCATTGCAACACATTCATCACAGTCAATGGCTGAACTAGCGAAATAGCGGAATGTGTCCAAAATGACTATTATTGTTATAGTATGGAAAGCTCTTGGGATAAAGTCATATTGCAGACGACGTCGTAACATTCTAACAGTGAAATCTAAGACAATTCGTAAAGAGGGAAGTCCCTTGCTACTCAATCACCTGAAACAATATGGTGGCACCGTACGTATTTTTGTGGAAGAGAAAAAGGTTGTGTGATAGACGAAGTCTCCAACAGTGGAAATTTGTGTGTTATCGCTAATGACATTTCTGGTGTTCATCTAATCATGCAGAGTAAATACCCTGCCTCTGTCATGGTGTTTGGAGCTATTGCCAGGGATGTGAAAGTCATGCCCGCTCACTTCATTGTTGTTGACCTGAAGATCAATACGGCGGAATATATGAATATTCTATAGGAAGTTCTCTTACCCTGGATAAAGAAGAAATATGACGCCAAGAAATTGATGTTCTTCCAACACTCTGCACCTATTCATGGTTCAAAAACAGTGCAGATCTTTTTTAAGAGAGGGTTGCTGTTTTTTGTGTCCTTAAATACCTGGCCCTCTAGCTTGCCAGATTTGAACCCCTACGATTATTGGCTATGAGTCGATGTTCAGAAAGTCTCACGTCTATCACAGCGTGGCCTCCCTGAAGACTTCAATAAAGCAAGCATCCCGTGCTATCAAAAAAAGAGTCAACTGTCAAGGTCTGTTGTGCTTTAAGCGCTAGCATTCAGTAAGTTTTGGATGCAGAAGGTGAATGCATAGAATAAAATGTTCGTATTTGTTTCTATTTAATAAAACAGTGAAATAAACATACACAAATCTTTTAATGTCTTATTTTTATCACGGTTTAAAGTCCTCAAACTGCCAATTTATCGTCGTTTGCGTATAGAGCACTGTCGTAAATAATCTCACCCGCTACTTAATTGACTGAAAAATGCGAAGGTCGTTGTTTGTTTGTTTACATAGGCATTCCGACAGGTTATTTGCGGGCGTCGCTTCCGCGGTCGAGTGGGAGAACTGACGACTGTCAATACGAAGGTTCTAGGTTCAATCCTTGGCTTGGAGAGATGCTAGTCTAGCGGCACTGATGAGTTGTGATACAACGAAACTGGACTTTATGTCGAGTTCTACAAATACATAATATATACTATACAAGAATATATATATATCTTGAAGAGATATACTTAAATATTTGAAGAAATTTTGTGATACACCATATATATATATATATATATATATATATATATATATATATATATATATATATATATTTGTAGTCATCGACATACAGTCCTGTTTCGTTGTATCACAACTCATCAGTGCCGCTAGACTAGCACCTATCCGAAGCTGAGGATCGAACCTAGAACCGTCGTGATGACAGTCGTCAGTTCTACCCCTTCACCACGGAAGCGGTGCCCGCAACCAATCTGTCCGAATGTCTATTTAAATAAACATCCGTCCGCTACTTGTAAAGTGCTCAAACGCTTGTTTGTAAACAAACCGCGAGCTTCGCATTTTTCAGCCAAATCCGAAGCTGAGGATCGAACCTAGATAGATAGTGTATCACAAAACACACCTTACATTTCTTCAAATATTTAAGTTTATCTTTTCATGGGACAATACTGAAAATTTGATTTTTGGCACAATGTAAAGTAGTCTGTCTGCAGCATATGTAAGAGAGTTAATTCATTTTCCTTCCAAAATAAATAAAAATATCGCCATTAAAAGCTAAATCCCTAATTTATTACTATAATAATTTTTAAATACCTAAAGACACTAGTGTTTCATTCTTTCGGGATCATCAGCTTAGGGCATCACTACTATAGCAAGGAACAAACTCATACGGCATAATTTTATCGCGAGAAATATTATTAAAATTTAAACATTTACTTTTAAATGTCGAGGCATCCGGCCATAGGGTATCTAATAAATATAACACACACACACACACACACACACACACACACACACATATATATATATATATATATATATATATATATATATATATATATATATATATATACGTTTTATTTTTTATCACCGTATCTTTCTGTTAAGTTACATTATTGTTTCAGCTACTCGGCCGTTTTTTTTTTTGGCCGTCTGAAGCTTCCTCAGACTTTTACAGAAATGGAACATTTCTGTAAATGGAACATTTCTGTAAAAGTCTGAGGAAGCTACAGCCGGCCAAAAAAAAACGGCTGAGTAGCTGAAACAATAATGTAACTTAACAGAAAGATACGGTTATAAAAAATAAAACGCATATTTGCTCTACAACAGTATTGAGCACTTTCTTCAGTTTTTATTAATTAACATTTCCACTATATATATATATATATATATATATATATAACATAATTATACATATAATGTTTGCACCATCCAAAAAGAATTTTATATAACCCATCCACCACGTAGTGACAGCGGTATTATTCTAACACTAATATACGCATGATTGGCTACTATTTGGGACCAAATATACAAGGACAATGTAGGGAGTTGAGCAGCGAGATGTATGCTCACATTACACTTCTTCGACCCGGAAGGGAATTCCAAACTATTAGTTCGAGGGAAGAAACACAGTAGAAAGCTTTTCGGCATCTAGGAATCTTTATAGTGTAGAGGTGGGATTCTGCTGATTGCCTGATTAGTCGGGGGTATTTACGCCGAAACGCATACAAGTGCTTTAAGTTCGTCGGAGCATATTCCGTTGGAATACTTGTAAAACATGCATAGAAATGCAACAGTTCAGCGATGAGATAGAAGTGGAAGTTTGGTTGATATACATGCATATTAATATATATGACTGTGTGTGTGCGTGCGTATTAATGTAGATATAGATAGATAGATAGATAGATAGATAGATAGATAGATAGATAGATAGATAGATAGAAATAATGTATTATTTAGCAATTATTTTTTTTACAGGGGTTCACCACCTATCAAGGCCCAGGAGCCACTCGGGGATAAGGGTTACTGTGTGTACACTAATCAAAAGGATAGTATCGTAGTAATAGTATTGGGGATTTGATAAGGTGTCATTACTTAAGGGAGCGGTTCATCAGGAATTTGTTTGTGTTAGACTTGAAGAAATCCAAGTTGAATTCGGGGGGGGGGAGGCAAGCAGCAGAGAGTTCCACAACCGTGCTGTTCTAAGAAAGAAGCTTTGTTCATGGAATCTACGTTTTGATTTAGGCACGGATAAAGAGTGGGGAAAATTATTAACAGTGGTTTCAGCTAGTCGGGTGTTTTTCGTGAAAGATAGGTGAGAGGGGACCAGAGAATGGAGCTCAGACGAGTACCTACCATGGAAATAACGATAAAACAGAGACAGGCTCGCAAAGTCTCTTCTGTGGGAGAGAGATTGCAGGGAAGAGAAAAGGGCATCACCCACGAAGCCGCGAAGTCTATTTTGTACTCTGTCAAGGCAAGATAGGCGGTTTGTTGCAGCTCCTGCCAAGATATGGCAGCAGTACTCCATCCTTATACGTACTTGGCTTTTATATAGATAGAGAATTGCTTCATTAGTGAGATATCTTCTGGAGCGGTAGAAGGATCCCACCATTTTCCCAGCGACCTTGACCACAGACTTGATGTATATGCTCCATTTCAGATCAGGAGTAAAGGTCAAACCCAGAAGCTTATCAAAACATGGCGCCTCCCCTAGACGAGAGCCATTCATTTCAATCGGTGCCAGATGGGGATCAGAGCCTTTATGATGTAATGATAGGAGCTTGGTCTTGGATGCATTAAAGGTAACCAGTCACCTCTTCCCCCACTGAACCACGCGCTCAAGATCTGAGGAGAGAGAATCAGAGAGAACGTTGTCATTTGCGACCTTTGATGTGTTGCCATAGATAGTCGTGTCATCAGCATAGATGTCAACCAATGATTTTAGTATGTGTTTTGGAAGATTATTGATGTACATCAAGAAGAGATTTGGGCCCAGGATGGACCCCTGAGGGACTCCAGCATTAATACTGTGGGCCTCTGATATCTGCCCATCAACAACTACTCTTATGAGTCTATCAGAGAGAAATGATTTAATGATAAAGAAAACATTTCCATTTATACCGTAGCTGGAAATCTTGTGAAGTAGGCCTTTATGCCATACCTTGTCGAAGGCCTTTGATATGTCAAGAGCAATTGCCCAAGAAATGAAGCCTTTGTCGAGAGATTCGCTAATTCTATGCGATATAACTGTTAGCACGTCTGCTGTAGATCTAGCAGAACGGAAGCCATATTGCGTGTCACTAAGAAGGTTATTTCTGCTGAGGTGGTTGACTACTTCTCTATTTAATATGGATTCCAGCAACTTACTCATGACACACAAGAGACTTATTGGTCTGTATTGAGAGGGAGATGACTTATCACCTTAATTATTAAATACAGGGCATACTGAAGAGGTTTTCCAGGGTGTTGGAAAGCACTTCTCCTTAAGGCAACGCTTAAATAGTTTCGTAAGTATGGGGGCAAGTTCTGGTTGGAGCTTTTTTAACACTATATTTGGAATACCGTCAGGGCCAGTTGCTTTACTGGAATCAAGGTTCTTGATTAGCTTGGTGACCTCATGCACGGATATTTGTATGTTACCTAGCGTGTTGTGCGTTGTAGGAGGAAAAACGGGGATTTGATGGCCTTCGTCGCATAGGGTAGAATTTGCTGCAAAGTTCTTGGCAAATAGTTTGGCCTTGTCGGATGCTGACGAGATGACCTCTGGACCATTGATGATGGTTGGGATAGACGCACGCTTCTGTTCAGGATCCTATTTGCTATTTGCCAGAACTGGTGGGAACCAAGCCGCTGCTCAGCTACTTTGGATTTAACGGATTGAGCATATAGCTCTCCTGCATTTTTTATTACTCTTTTAAAGTGGTTTCTGGCGGTCCTGAAAGCAGCTTTAGTCTCAGTGTATCTATTACGTTGGTAGCTATGGGAAAAGTGATTTCTGTAGCACATTTCGGGGAGAACCATGGCTGGCTGTTAGGTTTTTGTTGGAATTTTTTGGATGGTATGAATTGGCTTATGCCTACAAGTAACCATTCGGTCAGCTCTGATTCTATAGAGGACACATCCTTTTTAACATGGAATGGAGAGGTAGATCAGATATGAATGTACGGAAGCTATCCCAGTCAGCCATAGAGTATCGGTATACAGTACGGTGGAAAGGTACGTCTGTAGACTTATTATATTTCATTTTTATCTTAACTGATACAACAGAGTGGTCGGAGGATCCTAGAGGATATAGAACGGCACATGAGCATAGTTCAGGGGAAGTGGAGAGAAAAAGGTCTAGAAGGCTTGCATCCTGCCCGGTAGTATCGGGCACACAGGTGGGCTCGCGAACAATCTGAGTGAGGTCATAAGCAATGGAGAAATCATGACAGAACCTCCCCTCATCATCAGTCTTATTTGAGTGGGTCAGCCATTCCACATTGTGGGCATTGAAGTCACCGCAAATGTGAATGTTAGCCGCGGGATAAGCAGACAGGATGTGGTCAATTTTCTCAGATATGCTCTTAAAGATAGTAACTCCGCTGTTGTGGGAGCGATAGAGGGCAAATGTAAATACAGTGGTGTAAGCAAGTGCAACCCGAAAGCACATATAAGGTAAATTAGGATCTTCTCTGGAGATATCCCTGCCACACGGGAAGCCATCTTTAATGTAGGCAGAAAAAAAAAATTAATTTTTTTTTCTTTTTGGTCTTTTAAATTGTACTTTTGTTTTCTCATCTGACGTTGTTTTTGTTTGTTGTTTTGGTTAAGTTGAAAAAAAAAGATGGAACAGCAAATCTTTTCAAATTTCGTACAGGGCTTAACCATGGAACTTAGGAACGCGGTGGGGGCCATCTCAAAAACTTTACGAGGTGAGTCCCTTCTAAAGAATATAAGAACTTTAGAAAATAGAAGGTACGGTGGATATAGGGTGTGGTTGCAAGAGTTAGAAAAATATTTTAGAATAGTCGGTGCCGAGGATGAAGAAAAATGTCAGGCAGCACTATTGACTACTAGTGGCCAGGTTGGACTCTTCATTAACGGCTTAATGGCAAATAATGAAGGGTTAACTTGGCTAGAATTGAAACGGGCCTTAGAAGATTATTATGGAGTAGTCGCAAATCCTAACAAGAACCTAATAGAATTAGCTAATATAAGACAAGGTAGAGACGAAAGTATTCAAGACTATATGCAGAGAATAGTGAGACTAGCAGAAGGAGCATATAGTGCTATGTTCTAGGGTTTTTTTATAGAAGGCCTCAGAGATAAGGATGTGAAAATGGCCGTAATGAGGGATAAACCTACGGATTTCCATGCAACTTATGAGAAAGCTTTAGCAGAAGTTAGATGGAAAATTCGGCTAAACGCAAACCGTGAATACAATGATGAACCCATGGAGGTTTGTCATGCGAGACGACAGGTTAAAGTCCAAGCTGTAGGTCCAGCAAAATTCCCAAAACAAGATAGGTGGAAAACATTAGAGAATAGGGGGCCTGTATATAAGACTAGAGAAAAGGAAAAAACTAGATAGGGTATAAGGTGTTTCAATTGTGGTAAGGTGGGCCACATATGGAGAGATTGCAGACACCACCCTCTCCACCTACACTATCTCCACCACCACCTCTACCGCCGATTATGTGTATATGAATGTTTATTAAATAAACAAAGTTGTTTTATAACAAAACGTCTCGTTATTCATTGATAAATGAACAGCGATCATTCCATTCACTAGACGACTTACAACAAACATATAGGCATAAATGTCAAACGAACTATCTCTATATCTATCGAGATATTCAAAAATCTCGGATAGTTAAAATACTAAACTAGTTAAAATAGTTAAAATTGGTGCTAATAAAATAGACGTCACCGCCATACCACCAATATATAACATTACTAGTGACCTGGCCGCAAGGATAGACATAGAGATAGAAAATTTCCGACTTCTCAGACTGCTGTTTACGAAGTACTACCGACCTGGGAAGCAGCTTTTTCTTCACCCTTTATCAGAAACATCACTCATTGGAAATGAGGACTGGCGGACAAAAAAAAGAAGCGAGAGTTACTGGAGCTGCCGATAACACATCCACAGTATTATCTACTCTCCATTAAAAAAGAAGGTAAGAGAGACTTATTAATATCTACTCAGTATAAGTCCTTTGCCCCATTCCCAGTTTAGGATAGTACTTGAAGATAGTTTCCCCTCCCATATTAATCCATGGAAGTTTTTTTTTCTTTGGTTTAGATACCTCGAGGTAGAACCTCGAGGCTTCATCTTATAGTTAAGTTCCGTTATGGGAATTGTTAAGTCGGCTTATGTTTTTTGGATTGGAGAACGTTATTTAAGTACTGGTTTAGGGTGGTACCAGCCATAATTGACAAAAAAGATTTAAAAACAAGAAAATTAGCAGAATAGGATAAGTAGAGTTAAATTTTTTCGAGTGTTAAGTCAAAAATGCAATAAGAAAAAATAAAATAAAATAAAATATTAAATAAAAATAAGCAAACAAATTATATATATATATATATATATATATATATATATATATATATATATATATATATATATATATATATATATATAGTGCACAAGTGTAGGCATTATTAGTAGTTATGGATAAGAATTGTTTAACTTAGCTCTGAAGACGCCGACCCTGTCTTCTGAGGTCATCTCGAAAAGAAGGAAGCTAGCAAGTTTGTTCCTGGTACTTAAAGGGTATGGTGGGGGTGAGTATAAGTGGGGAGTTAATGTTTCTATTTGTCTTCTTTTTTTTTCTTTGCTTTAGATACCTCGAGGTAGCCCTCGAGGCTTCACCTTATAGTTAAGTTCCCTTTATATCTTATACATGAAAAAATATTTGGAAAAACAAGTATGATTAGCTTTATATAAGGCTTTAGGCTACTTATATATACATTGACTAGTAGGGAGACCTGACGTTGCCCGGGACTGAATCATGATCAACGAATATATATGTATTGTCATAGAAATCGGTAAAATCGCCCATTTTTCAATAAAAGTGATCGATTGCCTGCTCTTATCGCGGTGCACGGGAGGAAGTTTCTCATGCCTCCCCACAGTGACTTAGACCACACTACATTGTAATCTACATTGCACTGTAGAGAACCTACTGTTGAGTTTGTAAAATTATTTTTATATAATGGCTTTAATTCAAGTTTAAAATGCAAAAGTAATGTATTATACTTCAATTGTACTCTAAGCAGGAACATTCATTTCGAACGCCCCCTTGTCATACTAAAGGACCTACTGTTGGTTTCATATGCCTGGATTGTCTGCTTGTGCGGTGATAATGGTTTGCATTTAAGTTTTTAAAAAATCAAGTACCATAGTTTACTTGCGCTCTAAATAAAAGCTTTTATTTGGAACGCACCTTTACCATATCAAAGAGTATCCTGTTGTTTTTATATGCTGGGACTTTCTGCTTGTGCGGTAATAAAACCTCTCAAATGCATTTGTGATGTGAAGCTGCATAAGGATGTTAATTTTGGTGAAAATCGCCTGTTCCTTCTTGCATAGGACTTTTTCGATTATCGATACTTATCGAAGACATTTCGACGCAAACCTTATCTAAGTACACGGCTAGACACATAAGTACATTTTCGTGAAAGTTCATAAAAATCGGCCCAGTCGTTTCGAAGTCGATAGGGAACGAACTTACCACACACACACACACACAGACACACACACACACACAATTCCATTTTAAGTAATATATATATATATAATGTTATATATATATATATATATATATATATATATATATATATATATATATATATACAGAGAGAGAGAGAGAGAGAGAGAGAGAGAGAGAGAGAGAGAGACTTATATGTAATTATACTGAGTTCGTGATGAATTTCTATCTTGGGATTTCCCCTTTCTTTCTTCTCTTCAAAAAATGCTCCATTACCAAAAGTGTGCTTATTCATAAAGTCTGAAGAAATGCTGGTTTTGAAAATTTTCAAACGACATAATGCTTGAAATTGTCGAACTGGACATGGAAACAATTGCAACGTAAATTGAAATACACTTTTTGTTGCCACCAAAACCTTGTTTTGAAGTCTTGTTTTTGCTTACACAATATATATATATATATATATATATATATATATATATATATATATATATATATATATATATATATATATATAGCATAATCACGTTAACACGCCGGTTCCCGTCAGATCACCGAAGTTAAGCAACAATTAACCTGGCCAGTACCAGATGAATGACACGGACTTACATGTGCTGTATGTGCTCTCTCCGATTATCTCGGCATTGTTTCCAAACGTCCTGGATTTTTCCTTGCCACTGGACTCAAGCAGTGTCGATTCAGGAAGAGGTATAGATTGCGGAACCCTTGCCACACAATTAAACGTGCAGCTGCCCCTATTTGGGGTATCCTTTGTCTTTCAAGACTGAAAGGACGCTTATTATATATATACATATATATATATATATATATGTGTGTGTGTGCGCGTGTGTGTGTTATTGTGTGTGTTTGTGTGTGTGTGTATAAAACTATACATTACAAATTTTATAGGTGCCCCATGATTTTATTGATGTAGGTAGACCTACAGATAACACAAATCAGATGTTAAATCTCCTCCATTTAATGAGAACAGAAACAGATAAAGTGTAGTTATGTCGGTTTGTCAAGTTGCAGTTCCAAGATGGCTTTTTCATCGCCAACCACGCAGATTGAGTATTCGTTTGTTGTTTTCTTTCGCTCGTATTTTCAATTCTAATCTGATTTGTCTGTTAGCAGAATTTGCTGACTAAACAAATTATTTCAAAAGAAAAAGAAATTTCTGAAGAAAAAAGCATCTCTTTGCTACAGGTAGGGAGAAAAGATGGAGGCGACGTAATCCGATTAAAGTTGGTGAACTGAACTCAGTCAACACCAAACAAACCACAAGACCAGACCTAATCCGTAATCTGAAGTAAAGCGATGTCTATTGAACATTAGAGTTTGTCTGGACAGTGCAGTATCGTACAGTAACTAAAAAAAGGACAGTGTCTTACAGATTACGTGAGTAATAGGCTTATTTATAGACATAACATTTGTAAGACTCTGAATATTCGCTGTAAGAAACACTGCATTGTGTTTTATGAAAGCAAATTGAAAAAGCACTCAGAAGGTGTAGGTATCCACAAACACCCAACATGATCTGAATAGATCAGGCGATTTTGTTAAATAGGTATTTTAAACATATCTAATCTACTACTGTCGCCTTTTTACAGATAAGGAAATAAAAACGGGAACTGAAGAGAGTAGAAGACCCTCTTTATATAGGTTTGAAACCAAATGTTGTTCTTATCTTCTGCAATACATTTATAAATAGATAAATATAGTAGTAAAAAGATGTTCTTCCCTATCATAATAATCCTATTGGGTAAAACTGGCGGAGAATGCTCTGTATTACGGTTGTTTTAAAAATGGAACAGAAATTAAAATTTCGTTCTGTTTTAATCTGTTGTTTTTTAATTTGGTCCCAAAAAACGAAAGTAATCGAAAGAATAACGTTCAACAATCGTACTTTTTATATATAAAAAATAACGAAAGATATTTTTTTATAAAAATAAAATTTTATTAACAAAAACGAAATAATTTAGTTTTAAAGCGAAAAAAGTATATATGTTTGTTTTTGTTTTTGCGATACGTTTTGAATGAATTCAATTATTTACGAAAGTGCGTTTTTACCTAAATGCAAGTTGGGAATAATTTTCCCTTTAACCAATTCGGTAGTCCCATATGAAATTATAAAAATATAATTACCCACTGACACGTGTTCGTCGTTTACGACTCATCAGAGTGGCTGAATCTGGCGAGACTCGAAATCTAGCGTGAGATCCTGATTTCGAGTTTCGTTAGATTCAGCCACTGTGGTGAATCGTAGACGACAAAACACCTGTCAGTGGATAATTACATTTAAAAAACAATATATATATATATATATATATATATATATATATATATATATATATAGTGCAAAATTTTGTTGAAAATTCAAAGACTCGCGTTTTCTTTTTATAATCTTCGTTTATTTCCTGGATTTTTCCATTACAGCTGTTTCATTAATGAGTTGGCAATTTTAGGATTTATGTTTCCGTAAAAATATCCTGTCCCTACCAACTTCTTCAGATGTTTATCCATTAGATTCTTACAACAAATGGTATATTTTTAACATGCTGGGGGCATCGTATTCGGGTAAAAAGATTTCAACAGCTATGCTTCCTCACTTTCTCCATCTTTTGGTGTTATGTAAAGATAGTTTTCTGTTTTAACCCGTACTTTCGTATTTTTATTTTTTATTTATTAATTATTTATTTTTGTTTTAATTTTCCCTGTTTTTCCTATGTGTTTTTCCAATCATCATATAATTTTATATAATTTTATTCCTATATTTATGCGTGTTTATTTTAATATTGTTTTGTTTTTTTGTTTTTTTGCTTAGTGTTTGAATTCGTATAATATTACCCGATGCAGGGGAGGTCACTCTCGTGGTATCATTTTTTTTATCTAGGATTATCTCCCTTGCATTTTTTTTCCTAATCTGCTCTAGTGCGTGAAATTAAATATTTGTTTCTGTGCAAACACCCGTGGATTACATCTAGTCTTTTGTTTAAAAATTTTTCTTTTGATATTAGTATATGGTAAGATTCTAATATATATATATATATATATATATATATATATATATATATATATATATATTATTTCTTTATTTTCTCGGAATACTATTTCCATTATTCTCATTATATATATATATGTATATATATATATATATATATATATATATATATATATATATATATATATATAACGGTAATCGTAACTTTCTGCACTAATGATTTCAAAAGGATGAAACACTAGAGTATGTAAGCATAAAAAAATTATTATTTATAATTATAATTATTTCCGACTCTTTTAGTAGTAAGTTTCGAAACAGTTGAGCACTGTCTGGAAATAAAAAGTCGGTTAGTTGGCCTATGTGCAAAATCCCGACTGCCCGGATCACTATAGATCGTTCTTAACGACGTTTATGCCTGTATTTAGTTTTAGAAATTTTAAATTTCACTTAATTCTCGTTGCGGTTAATGGTGACACTGGAGTTATGTTCCTTAATAATGAAGTCAGAGATGGCATTGTGGTTTGGGTTAAAATTCTATGACAAGCAGCGCAATCGTGATTTTCTGCACTGATGATGCTGAAAAGATGAAAAACTAGTGCCTGTATATATAAAATTAATTATTTATTATATGTGTGTGTGTGTGTGTGTGTGTGTGTGTGTGTGTGTATGTGTGTGTGTGTGTGTGTGTGTGTGTGTGTGTGTGTGTGTGTGTGTGTGTGTGTGTGTGGTAAACTATGTATTTTAATTATATTTTACTGTTTGTGAATACCAATCCTTTTCGTTTAGAAGCTCAACATGTGTTAACTAAAACAACAGAGCATATTTAAAATAATAACATTATAGTTACATTTCAAGATCCAAATATTTATTCTTCATGCAAAACAGCTCCTCCAAACTTTCCGTACATTTTTTACAGATCCGTTTCGTTATGCAGTATTAAAAGGTCATTATGTCAATGTTGTCTCTTTTCGCGCATATACTCTTCAGAAGAATTAGAAATTCTTTGCTTAGACAGAAAAATTCATGACAATGTAATGTTGCAAGAAGAAAATAGTTCATAGAAGGCTCAACATTGTGTGTTTGTTTCGGCAGCCATATTTGTTTATATTGTCATGCACAGAAAGAAATAGATCAATTCCCAAAGGTGACCTGGAATAGATACTTACTACGCAGGCTAGATACGTAAATAGAGCGGTTGTGTGAAGGTATGTCGAAAACCTGTGTTATCACAAATTCAGCACCTTTTTTCTCCCTCTCTATCTCATTCTCTCTCTTCCCTAGCTTTCTCACCATCATCTCTCGTTTTCTGCCTTCTAGCTTTCGCTTCCTTTAGTTATCCCCGTAAAAACAATATATATATATACACATATATATATATATATATATATATATATATATATATGTATATCGCTCTCTTTATCTGTTCCTTTCTAGCTCTCATCCTCTCTTTCTCCCCCCCCCTACTCTCGCCTATGTCTGTGTCTTTTACCTTCTTTTAGCTCTCGCTTTCTCTCTCTTCTATTTCGATCTCTCTCCTGCTCTTTCTCTCCTCTCTCTTTCTAGCTCTCGCTCTCTCTATCTCTCTCCTCTCTCTCTATCTCTCTCTTTCTCTTTTCCCCTAGCTTTCCATCCTTTTATCTTCACTTTCTCTCTCCTCTCTAACTCTTCACGTCTCTCTAGTTCTCAACCCCTCTCTCTCTCTCTCTCTCTCTCTCTCTCTCTCTCTCTCTCTCTCTCTCTCTATCTCTCTCTCTCTATCTCTCTCTGCTGGCTCCCTTCTCTCCCACTCTCTCTCGCATCCTTCGTGGTCGATTCTAATAAATCGTGTTTCACTTCTTATCTTTCAACTATCAGTTTTAATTCCGTTTCCCATTGATCGCAATCCAATGGAAGTAGACTGGCTGCGGAATTATCTTGAAACATTTTACTCGACTCTTTTATCTTTTGACGACGCCAGGAAAATTAGTCTAAAAATTATGGAAATATTATCTATAAAAAGAAGGAAATCAAGAGAATTAATGGAAGTCGATTACGGAAACCTTGATGGTAATAATAAAAAAAAAAACTAAAATGAAAAAAAAAACAAAAAAAAACAAAGCTGAGAATTAATGAAACGGCATTAAAGCGACAGTTTTTATTCAAGATTATAATTTTAAAATAAGACTTTTCGTCTCGTCAGGTTTGATCTTGAAAATCTATAATAATAATAATAAGAAGAAGAATAAGAAGAAGAAGAAGAAGAAGAACAACAACAACAACAACAACAACAACAACAATGATAACAACAACAATGATAACAATATAACAATAATAATAATAATAATAATAATAATAATAATAATAACTAGCGGGACCTGTGGAAATTCCACAATGGATTCATTCATATGTAATATATTGATGTTGACATTCTGTAGATGTTCAGTGTAAATGGAGACGCTCCGATATTATTGTAGCTTTTTTTTTTTTTTTTGTTAAAACTGCAAAAGTATTTATCTAAGCTAGCAGGGACGCTCAGCGTAGGCCTGTCGCAAAGTACGCGTAAATATGATATTTTAATTCTTGCAGATTTCGTATATATTATTATAGAGTTAATGTTCTATCGATTTTTATATGTTATAAAGTTGCGATTACAAAAATAAAAAAATATATTCATAATACATGGGTGCATCAGCTTGAATCGAAACCGAAACCAAAACTTATGAAGTATTCTTTGTAAAATTATTTATAAAAAAAAATAGATAACTTAAGTCCCACCAGCTATAATCGAAACTTATAAAGAATTCGTGGTGAAATTATTTATAAAAAAAATGACTTGCGTGCCATCAGCTATAATTGAAGCCGAAAGCAAAACTTATGAAGAGTTCCATAACAATGAAACGAGTCACTCGGGTGTAAAAATGCATTGAAAATAAATAAGACACACACTATACTATTATTATTAATAATAATAATAATAATAATAATAATAATAATAATAATATTTTATCACAAGATCTTGGCGAGATCACAGTGTAGTATCTGTTCTGATGCTACATTTCACCTTTTCTGTCCTCTGTCAGTGGAGGTGAAATCCTTCATGACTGAGATAAATTTTATTTTTGTTCCTATCCAGTGCCGCTTTTTTGAGGAGCTGAATTTTCTCCACATTAAAAATCGACCTCGTGAAGAGAAAAGTAAATAGGGACAACAATAACAACAACAACAACAATAATAATAATAATAATAATAATAATAATAATAATAATAATAATAATAATAATTCTGATTTCGTTTAGCAACGTCTCCCTGAAAGAAGGTGAGATTCATTTCCAGAGGACTTCTCTCAATCCCGGCTCTAAACAAGGAGCTTCAAAGTTCAAGGGTTTTCCTAAGGATGTTGGTGGTACCTACAATAGCAGAAGTCTTGAAGGCCTCCTAAAACATCGAAGATTCATAGTTTTCTTTCAGTTGTCCTTTCAGACGACTTGATACTACTCCTAGCGTAACAACTACGACCGGGATTATTTGTGTTTTAACCCCATGTATAAGCC
>NC_136511.1:58442534-58445034 GCF_053919585.1 Euprymna scolopes | reverse complement strand
CGAAACTTCAGAGTTCGATTAACTCAGTGTATAGAAAAGAATAAACGCCATCTTACTGATATCATCTTTAAAGCTGGTAAAAAATAAATAAATGTTGTAATAGTTGCAGTTCAAAGAATTACATGTATACCTGCATCACTTGTGTTTTAATTGATATTCCAAATAAGCAAGTTGTATTGTCATATATATATATATATATATATATATATATATATATATATATATATTGAGATTGTCGGACTGACTTTCTTATCTTGGTTGTTATCGTCACAACGTTTCGGCTGTACGGTACCCCCGCAATAATAATAAAGGGTTGGGTTCGAGACTCCTAACAAACGGTTCTCCAGTTCGATACAAAACACCTGATGAAGGCCGGAGGGCAAAACGGCCGAAACGTTGTGACGATAACAACCAAGATGAGGAAGTCAGTCCGACAATCTCAATCAATATATATATATATATATATCAATGAAAATACAGACAATTACTATATATATATATATATATATATATATATATATATATATATATATATATATTCGCGCATATTTTATTGAAGAGGATCCTCGTTCTTCTTTTTATAATCTTTCTTTCGAATTGTTCTCGTACAAGTATTTTTGTTGTACGAAAACAAGAAAACTTCGAAAGAAAGATCATAAAAAGAACAACAAAGATCCTCTTCAATAAAATATGCGCGAATAATGAAATTCTGCCTAAATATACAAAACTCAAAGGACATATATATATATATATATATATATATATATATATATATATATATATATATATATATATATATATATATATATATATTATAGAAGGAATTAGACCTGGAGTCTAAAGAGACAAGTTTATTTGAATGTATTAATGCTTCAAAAGAACAGTGCTCATAGTACTGTTGATATATAATAAGCTCAATAGGTGTATTAATCCTAGAACTATATTAATATTGGGTATAAACATTGATACTTTTAAATTATGAATCAGTTTTAGAAGGATGAACCAACAAAATCAAGATCAGATTTAATTTTTTTTTTGTTCACCCTTATGAAACTGATTCATAATTAACACTTATTAATCTTTATACTCAATATATATATATATATATATATATATATATATATATATATATATATATATACAGAGAGAGAGAGGGAGTAAGAGAAGAAGATTGATAGCAACGTGTAAAAAGATCGATAATGATCGATTTATAGCAAAGTAACAATCCTGCTCAAAGCTGGTCAAAGGATTAATTGGCCAAAATATAGTTAGACGACAACAACTATGGAAGGCAGTAATTGCTGAAAATGCTGTCAGGAGATTCGGAGTTACTATTCCGCGTGCCTTGGTAGTGTTACAACCCGCTTCGAAACCTATTAGGTGCTGCTATTTTCTCTTCCCTGCAACCTCTTTCCTACAGAAGAGAGGTTGCGAGCCTGTCTCTGCTCTATCTTTATTTTTATATCAAGTGCTCGTCCAAATTTTGGTCCCCTTCCTAAATTTTGGCCCACTTGCCAAATTTTGCACAAAAAATTTTCGACTAGTTACAACCACAATATACGATTTCCCCACTCTTTATTTGTGCCTAAATCTAAACGCAGACTTCATGAACAAAGCTTCTTTCCTAGAACTACTCCTCTGCGGAACACTGTTCCGCTCGCATACTTCCCGGCCTATTACAACATGATAGTCTTAGAGTTCAATGCAAACAAGTTCTTGTTGAACCGTTCCCTTAAAAAATCAAATTCTACCCAATTTACACCATTAACGATTACTACACTATCACCTCACATTTATTAACTTTTATCCTCGAGTGACTTTCGGAACTTGATAAGTGATGATTCCGTTGTGAAAAAAAAAGGTAAAAATTGTCCACACGGTGTAGCTTGATCTTAGCAGTGTGTATGACAAGGTACTATATTAAGTTAACTTGAGAGGTATGAATCTGGGGTGATCTTATGTTAAGATTATGGAGCACTTCACTAGGAACATTGGGAAAAATCGCACACCGAGTCGCCAAAGCGGTAGTTAAGGATTTAGCTGAAAGGTGCCTTCCTGTTCAGCGCAAACAGTGTCAGAAGTAAGGGCTATAGTTAAGAAAGGTGTGACGTTTTTCCAAGGATTTTGTGCCGAGGTTGTTGAGAGTTAAAAGCTTGGAATTCCAAGCAAATCAGTTTAATAGATCATGTTCTCTTGTATTTGCAGTATTTATTTGGGAATTTACAACTGGAGATATTGTAATTAGGTGTTTTCTGTTTTAATCCCCAAGTGTAAATAATATGAATGGTCATTAGTTAGTGATGGGATCAATGTGCTAGGGAATACGTGAGGAGTATAAAAGCTGATAACATCCATTGAAAAGAAAGGGTCAGAAAAGCCATCGGGCGAGATGTCGTCGAGTTGTGCGGTAAGGCGAAAGGGGGCCTCTCATTAACTATAGCAAAAAGGGTAGCTACAAAGGCAGTCGACATAGATAGTAACGTAATGGAATGCATACCCA
>NC_136511.1:58415034-58437534 GCF_053919585.1 Euprymna scolopes | reverse complement strand
TAAATGTTATCAAAGGCAAATTTTTCGTGTTTTTATTCAATTTAACATGTTTAATCAGCTCGAAAAGCATACAGTGTTTACCGATGTATTGGAAAATTCAAGATCGCGGCCGATTCTCTCTTTAACACGGTAAGTTTGGAAAAAGGTGTAATAAATAAAAAACCGGTTAAAATACTGTTAAAAACTCGCTCAATATATGTTACCGTGACATAGGTTGACATATATTCGGCGGGTTTTTAATAGTATTTTGTATAGTTTTTTATTTATAACACCTTTTCCCAAACTTACGGTGTTAAAGAATGTGTGAGACGCCATCTTGAATTTTCCAACACATCGGTAAACACTGTATTCTTTTCGAGCTGAATAAACATGTTAAATTGAATAAAAACACGAAAAATATATCCAGTTTTTATCGGTTTTTTACCTTCTCTGCAGAAGTACAAAAAAAAAAACAAAAAAAAAAAAAAACGGAAGGTACTTTTACAGAATGTTAAACTAACCCTAACCGATGTTTTATGTTTAGTTTAGGAAAAGTCAGAAGAAATAAAAGTCATTATTGCATGAAATATACGTATTTAGTTGAAGTATTGTTTATGTCAATTCTTTCGAAGAAATTTAGCAAGAATACCTGTAAACCAGGAAATCGGTAAAATGTCATCATGGATGAATACTTGTCTATTATAATTTCTACCCTTGACAAAAACTTAGCCATAACAAAAGAGATTTATTGTTCAGATTGTTTTTGAGATTGATTTCTAAAAAGATATTTTATAAATAAAATCGACTTTAAAATTAAAGACTTAAATTACAATAATTGAATTTAAACATTCTTATTTCAATATTTGGCACATAACACCTGCAAAAATGATCACAATGTCAGGATTTCATTTTATTTCAGAATCGATGGCAAATACTAATATTTAACATTAGTTTATCATTTAAGCCGATAAAAAGCCCTTTTTTTTTTCGAGTCATAAAAGGATTTGGAGTTTCCTAATCAACCTTTCGGGTGCAGTTGCACGCTCTCAAAATAACTAAAGTGTTGGCTTTAAAAAAATTGGTTCATTAAAACTAAACAGGTTTAGTTTTAATAAAAAAAAAAAATTAAAAAAAAATCGCTTTGGTAATTAGATATGTCGTATGGTTATCCCTAATCGCTGAATAAAACCGCTAACGAGTTGAATGATTACGACATAAAATTAAACTCGGGTTCCTGAAACGGAAACTTCGTTTGTTTTTGTTTTTTTCTTATCAATATATTTACATTGTTATTTTGTTTTCATTTTCAATCATTCGAACAGTTTTCTTTTTCAAGTAATCCAAGTTACAAAATTCCCACTGTTTACTATGCTAAAATCACAATGACTAATGTATACCTATTAACCCTTATCCTTGAGTGGCCTCTGGGCCTTGATAAGTGGTGACACCCATGTAAAAAAAAAAAAAAAATCACTCGAACAGTTTTCTTTTTATAATGTACAGTTTTAAAAGTTTAAAAACTATATAGTTTTTACTTCAGGAAAATTAATGGGTCAGTTTTTACGATGTGCCCTGTTAAAATACTGTTAAAAACTCGCTCAATATATGTTACCGTGACATAGGTTGACATATATTCGGCGGGTTTTTAATAGTATTTTGTATAGTTTTTTATTTATAACACCTTTTCCCAAACTTACGGTGTTAAAGAGGGTGTGAGACGCCATCTTGAATTTTCCAACACATCGGTAAACACTGTATGTTTTTCGAGCTGAATAAATATATTACATTGAATAAAAACACAAAAAAGATATCCAGTTAGGTAGAAAAGTAACTTATCTTGCCTTTGATAACATTTATTTATATATTTGTTTTTGACTATTTTTTCGAATCTATGTGTACAGTAATCTTGCCAGGATGCGGAGGAAAATGAATGAAGGGGGAGGGGAATAAAATAAAAACATTTTGGAAACAGAGTAAGTTTGAAAGAATTGCTTTGCACAGAAAGAAATTAATGAAAAAATAAAATTAAATTTCTTTTCTTTCTTGATTTTTTTTTTAGTTTTTTATGAAAAAGGAAGTCAAAATTAAGACTATAAAAAACAATTTTTATTAAGAGCGAACCTCAGTCGTCAGGTCTGTAAAAAAAAGACGTGGAATAATAAATGTTTTCTAATACAAATTGTTTTTACTTATATGTTCATTTGTCTCTTTGAAGTTCGTTTGTTTAATATATCGGTTTGCAATATAATTTTGTCATTCTGTCAGACTCAAATTTTAAATCTATATATCTATAAAAGTTAAAGTGTGTGTGTGTGTGTGTGTGTGTGTGTGTGTGTGTCTGTGTACATTTCCCTACGAAATAACTCTGTCAATTTTTAGTCTACAGACTCGAAATTTGATATACAGGGTACTGAGATTTGGAAAAATCTATGTGATCGGTTTTTAGCCAGAAATTTGGCGATTAAGGGGTCAAAGTTCAACGATTTGAGCTTTGAGAACTCTACCAAACTTCTCCGACAATTTTGGGTCTACACATTTTAAATTTTAGATATAGCTTCCGTGGACATGAATCTAACTTAATAACTTAATTTGAGCCCAAAACAATAAATTTTCAGGGGTCATAATAGGGGTCAAAGTTTAAAAAATTACCCCCTTTTTTTTGCTCAGCATACACCTCCAAACACCCGGGCAACGCCGGGCACCCATGCTAGTATATATATATATATATATATATATATATATATATATATATATATATATATATATATATATATTAAAGTTTGTTTTTGAAATTTCGTTACTTTCAATGTATACTGTTTTTGTTTAACGGGTCTAGATTGTTATTTTAAAACCATTTACTGTTAATTTTGAGTTAAGCTCAATGTGTCTATTTAATAGGGACAGAGCATATATAGTGCAAAGATTTGTTGAAAATTCAAAGTTTTCTTTTTTATAACCTTCTTTTATTTCCTGGATTTTTCCATTACAGCTGTTTCATTAATGAGTGGCAATTTTACGATTTATGTTTCCGTAAAAATATCCTGTCCTCACCAACTTCTTCAGATGTTTATCCATTAGATTTATACAACAAATGGTATATTTTTAACATGCTGGACATCGTATTCGGGTAAAAAGATTTCCACAAATATATGTATATATATATATATATATATATATATATATATATATATATATATATATATATATATATATATATATATATATATATATAGTGTTATAATGGAATAATTCCAGAGGAAATCCGGGTATGAGAGCTCAATGTGGTAAACAGAGCAATAACATAAAAATATAACACGGAAATTACATAATTGTCGATGCAATAATTTATTTCAACCTTATGGTATTTTCAAGCATCTAAACTAGACAATTACATTTTTGATACTATATAGTTTGTTTTTTTGTAATCAAAAATGTAATTGTCTAGTTAAGATGCTTGAAAATACTATAAGGTTGAAATAAATTATTGCATCGACAATTATGTAATTTCCGTGTTATATTTATATATATATATATATATATATATATATATATATATATATATATATATATATATATATATATCGAGAGAGTGGGAGAGAGAGACATATATACAACCTTTTTTGGCAATTTTATAAGTTTCAAATCTCAGCGACTATTGATCTGAATGTAATAAATGAAGGTTCGTTGGAATGTTAATGACATAATGACATGTAATGGGTTATGTGACATTTGCCCTTAAGGATGAACATTGAGGGAATCGTCCATTCGTCCAGTACCTATTTTTGGCACTTTTTACAGCCATAAAATATACCAATCATAGTCATTTGTTTTCATAGTTTTGCATATGAATTACAAAATATCTGATATTTCCCTAAAACATCTGGCCTTGATGAAGGGGATACTAAAACTTACTGCTATGGTTTCAAATGATCTGAAATAACAGTATGGGGAGACTTGATTCCAAATATTTCTCATATGTTATACTCCTATCGTTGGTTTTTATACATAAAGTAAATTTCACAGTGTATAAGAATATATAAGATAATGGAGATCTTCATAATCATACCCTATTTCCAAAACAGGGGAGATATAAAATATGAGAAATATTTGGAATCAAGTCTCACCTTGCTGTTATTTCAGATCATTCGAAATCATAACAGCAAGTTATAGTCTCACCTCCATCAAGGCCAGAGGTTTTAAGTAAATCCAGTAGAACTCAGGGGTACCGCATTAAAAATTAGTAACGAAATACAGTACAGTATATAATGTATATAATCAAATAACATTATGAATAACATAGTAAGGCAGGACAAATACCATAACCACATAACATCGTATTACACATCGTAACCTGAAAAAAAACGTATGCTAGGGCCACCATATCCCGGGATTCTACTATATATATATATATATATATATATATATATATATATATATATATATATATATATATATATATATATATATTATTATTATTATTATTATTATTATTATTATTATTATTATTATTATTATTATTATTTCATGTGTCTGCATTAAATTCCGTGTATCTATTTTCAATATTTACTTTTTTCAATTTTCAACAATTTAATTTATATATATATATATGTATGTGTATATATATATATGTATATATATATATATATATATATATTCAAAACCTACTACATATAGATATGTGTGTGTGTTTATATATATATATACATATTTGGTCTCAAGCGCACTTGATGCGTATTTTATTATATATATATATATATATATATATATATATATATATATATATATATATATATATATATAAAATACGCATCAAGTGCGCTTGAAACCAAATCACAACGTATAACAAGGAAGAAGAAAAGAAAAAGAAAAAATAAACAAAACAACACATTGAAGATGGAGTCTCCCTCCGAAATATATTTGTGATAAATTTCAAACAAGTAAAATATTTGTTTATTTTCCTAATATTATGTTGTGATTTGGCTTTCAAGCGCACTTGACACGTATTTTATTTTATTCTAATTAAAACAACATTTCTATTGAACTCTCAATCTTGACGATATATATATATAATTATATTTTCTATTTAAACATAAATATTTAAAACAAAGTTCTTTAAATAGCTTAATTGTGTTTTATTCTTACTTTTTACCCCTGCATTCTTCACGGGGAACAGAAATCTGTTATGCTTGTTCAAAAAGTTCTTTTATGAACAATATAAGGAGACAATTGTTCTGGCCCATACTTATATATATATATAACCATATATTACATATATATATATATATATATATATATATATATATATATATATATATATAACCATACTTGTATATAAATAATCCTACGATATTATTGTCAAATAAAACAACCCTCATACAAAATTAATACCATCCGTTCATTTCTTCGAAAAATCATACTCGAGTATAATTTGGTTTTGGTATACGTTTTTGTTTCCAATTGCACCTCTGGACACACGTACAAAACTTATGTATTCATGATCTGAAGTGTTATCTCTCTGTTGCAGATATTGACGGTGTGAGACTCTGACAAAGCAATCCATGTTAGGAGCATGCGTCAGAAGCAGAGGTTCGTCATTGAATTCCTGACAAAAGTGCATTAAAAAAAAATATTATATTCACTATTGCTTGTTTGCCAAAGACACCATAGAATGGTGCAACGTCTATATTGAAGCACATGTTCTCACACGGAAGTTTTTTAGCAAGCCCCACTCACCCCCATGGTTCACTACAGATTGTGCAGCTGCCATTGCACAAACACAGCATGCATTCCGCCGGTTTGTGCGTCATAAGTCAAATACAATTCGGCAAAAATTGGTCGTTTGTCTTCGTAGCTCTTCAACTTATTTTGTTAACAAATAAGAAGAACCCTCATATGACAAAGCGCGCTTCGGACGCCTATTGCGCAGTCATCGTTCATCGCTAACAAAAGTGTAATGGGAATGACGGTGACTATGTAGAAAAATGTGTTCTTGGGCACAAAAGGTCGCTCGTTTTAATGGTACTACTCTTGTCTTGTAGCTCAAACTTTTGTACTTAAAACATAGGAGACGTTACTTTTGAAACGACCTTCGTCTAGGAAGAAAGGGAGCAACTGTGCGCGCGTGCGTGTGTGTGTGCGTGCGCGCATGAAAATGTTCATATAATAAAATTAAAAGACGAGAAAAGCCAGAAATCCCATTAAAGAAAATAATTGATTTAATGGCACTTTTAATATCATCACTAATCCTTATTATTCGAACCGGCGACATGATTTCATTCCGGGCGTCTTTTCATAAAATTTCCCGCTATAATCATTCGCGATCATTATATTACTAATGTTCACGTGCTAGAAATAATGACAGCAATAAAGTTGAATATATTTAATTTGAAGAATCTGGCATATTCATTTATTTCATTTTGTTTTGAATTTTCTAATCAGTTTATTCAAGCTGGGGATGGGACATCCTGCCGGATGTTAGACATTCATCTGCTATCTCATATTCCAACCGAGAGATCTTTTTAGGATTCTAACCGTCCCTTTAAGTGTAATTGTTTGAATCTCTCTTGCACTTGGTTCACCGGATATATTTGCTAGGTAACTTAAATTTTCTTCCAGGAGTCCAGTTGCTCCTATAATTAATGGAATAATAGAGATCTTCCAAATATTCCAGATTTTTTTTTTCATGTCGTACATATGACCTTTGTATTGCGTTATTTTTTCCTCGCAGCTCTGTTTAACCAGCATAATTCGGGACACTAATTTCTACCAAGGTTGCTTCTTCCTCCTGTTTTTAACGTACGTGACTGTAGGAATTGCATAGTCATAGTCCACTATGGTGTATGACTTATTTCCAACTGTTTTTTCTGGTAAACATGTTCCCAGGACTTGCTGCTGCATTTGATATTCAACATTTCATAGATAATCCAGTGGAAATATTTACAAACTCCATTGTGTGGCATTGTTATAGTCGCCTCCCCCCAGCAGTACCTTACAGCTGGATATTAGGTGGCTCACATTCGCTACTTCTATGTGACGGAACCTGCACTCTTGTAATTGCTGAAACCATTTGTCTTTTTAAAAGCATTGGTCATCACGCCTTGACTTTAGGCAACCATTATAATCCTTTCCTAATCGCAGTGGAGCGATTCTTTTCTTTTTTTTTTTTTTTTTAGCCAGTCTATAGCGCCCTCTTTATCTAGTTAGTCCTGATTTAATTCACCCAGAAAATACTTGGCATGCTGTTGGTTGGCCTATTCTTCCATTTTTTTGCAATGGAATTTCTTTGTTTATTTTTGGCGACCCTTTCGGGCTATTTTCGTATTTCATCGTTTATGTAATCATTTATGGCTTCGCATATTAACATTTGTCTTAAATTTTGAGATTAGTAACAGACATATATTGCATTGTTATTTTGTCTTCGGATCATTGTCTCAACTCTATGTATTTATTTTTCGAAAATCGAATTCTTCGTGCGTCATGTTATCTAGAACAAATGGCATCAATTTCAGCAAAGAAAAAGAGGCTAGAACATCGAGGAATAAAAAAAACCTATCATGTCCTGCTTTGGTAATTTTAAAAAAACGTATCCGGAAAGATTATAAAAAAAAAAGATCTGCTTTTTGTACTACACCAGAAAATTATTCAGAAGCAGTTCAAGTGTGAAACGACACATTTTCGAAGCCTATCTCGATCACAAAGCAGAACATGGCTCGGTAAACATTTTCCAAGTCAAAACGATCGTAGAAGAAAACATGGATCAAGCTACTTATCCATGTCAAACCTATCACAGATAAAAAAACAAATATGGTTCAAAATATATTTTTCAGGTCAAACTGATCACAGATAATAACATGGCTCAACGTACATTATCTAAGTTAAACCTGACACAGAGCGAAAATGTGGTTCCAGATACTTTTTTTCAAATCAAGTACATCATAAACGAAAACATGTCTTAAGTAATAATAATTAATCAGAACTTGAATTTAAATCCAGTTATTTTGCACAACATTGCCAACAAAACTTTATACGGGGTGGAACGATAAAATTGCCGTCATAGAAAAGACGACATGCTTCCATTTCCGCTTAATGAAAACCGGTTTTCTCTCTTTTTTTGCTGCACATCTACTAGTTTGCCAGTTGTGTACAAATCCCAACAGCAATAGGAGCCTTCTATCATGTCTGAAAGTGACATAATGTTTAATAAGCGAGATCAGAGATGCGCCGCTTCACAACTCATGCTCTCTACCGATCCAAGTTATGACAACAGGACCATTGCCAGCATCCTCAAAATGCATCGCTGGATTGCCACGAATAACAGGGACGTTCCCAGGGTGATGAAAACAAAGTTTCCGGTCACGGTTATCATCTTTGGTGTGGTTTCAAGTGAGGGCTACATCATGCCACTTCACATCTTTGAAGTCGGCTTGAAAGTCAACACCAAAGTGTACCTAAATGTGCTGAAGAATGTGGTGATCCCTTGGTGGAATCAGATGGCCGCTGGCAGACGATGGGTGTGACACCGCTCAAGTCCAAACAGACGCAGGCTTAGTGTTTCGACTTTGTACCCTTCTCTCACTACCCCTTTCTTCCACTACTTGAACACGCTGAACTATTTCGTTTGGTCATACGTCGAGACCATCAGTAACATGACCTCCCACAATATCAAAGCAAACTTGATTGCCGCCATCCGCTGTATATTCGCAGTGCTCCCAGCGGCGTTGTGGAAAAGGTATGCTCTCAGTTTCGGACCCGTATCGAGGCGGTGATTGACGCTGATGGTGGCTGCATTGAATAAAGGTCAGCTCTACTTCATAATCCTCAATTGATCTTTTGAAAAAAAAAAACGTTTTAACATAAAATTGTAGTGTTGTTTTCTTTAGGACGACAACTTTATCGTTCTACCTTATATATATATATATATATATATATATATATATATATATATATATATATATGTGTGTGTGTGTGTGTGTGTGTGTGTGTGTGTGTGTGTGTGTGTGTGTGTGTGTGTGTGAAAAATCATGTTTTAAATTATTACAGAAATCATCAGTAGGGCATGTGACAATTATGCTCGCCCACTAAAATATTTGAAATCATTATCATCATCATTATAATAATATTAATGATAATAATAAAAATCGTTCTGATCTTGATCGTCGTTATCGTCGTCATCATCAACATTAACATCATCATCATCGTCGTCGTCATCATAATCATCATCATCGTCCACGTCGTCATCATGTTGTCGTCGTTTTGGTTGTTGTGATCATTATCATTATCAGCAGCAGCAGAGACGATGATTACATGATTAACGACAAGCACTGACAACCTTGAGGAAACACTTTCACTCAGGGATGTCGGCAACCTTCATGCGGTCCCTCCCGTAAGTAACCGATATCTTTCTAGAAAGATTTTTTACTAGAAAATTTTCACAATAAATAACAACAACAGCAACAATAACAACAACAACAACAACAACAGCAATAACAACAACAATAACAACAGAAACAACAATCACAACAACAGCAACGACAATAATCACAACAACAGCAACAACAATAATAACAACAGCAACAACAATCACAACAACAGCAGCAACAACAATAACAACAGCAACAACAATCACAACAACAGCAACAACAATAATAACAACAGCAACAACAATCACAACAACAGCAGCAACAACAATAACAACAGCAACAGCAACAACAAGTACAACAATAGCAACAATAACAACAACAACCGCAACAACAACAACAATATCGTCGTCGTGAATGAAGTCAGAGAAAATGTGCGAATTATATACACGCGTTCTAATAGAAAGCTGCTTTCTTTTTAAATTGGACTCGTACTGAGATTTCCATTCGGAACGCCAAATGATTCCTTGTCGACGCTCGAAATTGCGAACCAGCGCCCCCAACCGGGAAAATATAATTGGAAATGTTATGAGAATCATCTATTATGAACCGCTGGAGCAGTTGTCTCCACTTTGTTATTTCTTCGTTTCAAGCTCCGCCTTTCAAACACGCTATATTCCCTCCTCGTCCGTCCCTTTATTCTTTCTTTCTTTCCTCTTATTCTCCTAATCCTTCTCCCCCTCTCCTTCTTTTCCTCCTCCTCTTCTTCTTCTTCTTCTATTCATTTCTCATCATTGGAGTCGAGAATATCAGAGTAATTACATATTCCCTCTTTTTCCAACTCCCCTTCTCCTCCTCCTCCTCCTCCTCCTCCTCCTCCTTCACCAATATTACTTTCTTCCTTTTTTTACTTTATCTTCTCCTTCTTTTTCTTTTACTGATCCTTATTCTTCTTTCTATTCCTCTCCTTTTTTCTTCCTTCTGTTCGTTTTCTTCTCATTTTTCTTCTTCTTCTTCCACCTCATCTTCTTCGTTGTCTTCCCTCATTCTTTTTCTTATCCGTTCCCTTATCTCTCTCGCCATTTCTACGAAGACAAAGGGTGTCCGAAAGAGATGACAGATGCGAATATCCATATATAAACCTATATCTTTATCATGTAAAAATCAAATGGATTCCATGTTTGAAAATACAATTTTTGAAATTAGAATTTTAGCAAGAAATTTCGGATGAGTGTTGCGGCAAATTCTATTACAATAAATGTACATTTTCATTTCCAAAGAACGTCATTCCTTCATCTGATTTAGAAAATATGTAGAAAACATGTACAAAATATATAGCGTCCCTCATTCATTTCCAGAATAATCATTCAAATACACTGTTCGCTGTATCACAGCTTTTTATACATGTTAAATCAAGGCTGTCATTATACTCAGTATCTCTATCTGTATTATCAGCATACTCTATAAAGCAACAGCAATACTTATGGCTGTATGCACAATCTCAACTGCTGGAAGAGTTCTATTATTTCACGAAAAAATATGCATTTTATATATATATATATATATATATATATATATATATATATATATATATATATATATACTATTATGGGTACCCAGCGTTGCCTGGGTTGACATGAAGTTCTGTTTGAAACACACCTGTATACTAATCATTTTCATCATGTGCAACGTGGATACCCCCACAACAAAAATAAAAGAACGGATGAAAACATGTAAATGTAATCGCCCCAAAAAAGAAGTACGTGATACCCTCTCCACCAGATATTTCGGCAGAAGGGCTACAAAGAGAAGAAACTATTCTCCGGATATTGAGCACTGGAAATCCCCCCACACACAAGGAAAAGATAATTAAAAATAAATTATTATAACTTTTGTTTCAATAAAAAATAGCAGTGAATGCCCGTGCGATCGCAAAAAAAAAGATTTACCAAAAAGTAATTCCAAAAACAATTAAATGGCATGTTTCGTCATTTTATATTTCTAATGTAATCCTCCCCTCGAAAAAATAGAATTTGTTATATTTTGGGGTTCGATCTGCTTATAAAATTGTTAGGTGAAAGTACAGAATGGTTTCATAAAAATTAATTAAATTTATCGTTATTTTATGTTTCAAATGTAATTCCTGCCCCAAATTTAAATGTGATATTCGTTTTCAGCACCATCAAAAACCATTAAAAGTCGTCATTTTCAAGTTTTTTTTTTTTTTGTTTTTTGTTTTTTTGATGAGTTGGAAAGAAACTTTACATTGACCATTTTTTCTAAGGATTAAACAACGCTGGGTCACGTCATAAAAATTGACCATTTTTAATTTAATATATATTAAATAAATTATTAAGAAAATCTGTTTCGCAGGCAATTAAACACACTTGCTATGGTATATGATTATAATAAATCCTGGGCAACACTGATTAAATTTTATTAAAAAAAAAGAGCAGGGGATGATGGATTTTGTTCACGTGTGTCTCTAGCTAACTCTGTCCTCGTGAGGATGCAAGTAAATGAGGATATTAGTTTTACTTTTCTCTAACAAATAAAAAAGGTTACTTAAAAATTAAGAATAAGATAAAAAAACTTTCCTCCGAGTTAAAAATAAAAATAGTTATTTATTTCTCTAAGTATATTGACATGCACAATTTGAATATAAGCTTTTGTAATTTGTTCATTATATGCTCTGTAATTTAATTTAGCTTCATAAATAAATGAATCGATATTAATTAAAGATACAATATAATTGAAAAAAAAACATATTTCCACATAATTATGAATTATATATATAGAGAGAGAGAAAGAGAGAGAGAGAAAGAGAGAGAGACTCCAAGAATGAGAGAGAGAGAGAGAGAGAGACTCCAAGAATACATATCTGTCTCTGGTGAGTTGTTTGGTGAATTCCCCTTATTCAACGAAACACGTTTAAGATGTACTACATTAACATGTAATAAACTACTATGAATGTGAAATAAATACGTTTTCTGATTTTGGAATGATTACTAACGATATATATATATATATATATATATATATATATATATATATATATATATATATATATGTGTGTGTGTGTGTGTGTGTGTGTGTGTGTGTGTGCGTGTGCGTAATACATATCATTATAGCATATTTGTTATATATTATATATCATATTACATATATAATATATATATGTGTATATGTGTTTGTACGAGAAATATTCAGTGGAATGTTCCCTTTTAATTCGTAAAAAAAATGGTTACACATACTCAATAATAATCATCATAATGGCAGTTAAACAACAACATCCTTCGTCAATGATAAACTTATTTTGTTGTGCTATAACATAAAAAGCATCCGAGCTATATAATATGTGAGAACCCGGGCACCTCCTGTTTAGGTGTCTCACAAAAATATAAATCTAACCATTACCGATTGTAACGGCTGAATAGAAACAAAAAGAACACGGCTCTTTATCATAGATTATCGCATCTGCCGTATATATGACCAGTCGGACACTACTTTAGAGTGTTGTTAACTATGTGCCTTCTTGTTTCATGTGATCTGGGAAATATAGTTCTATCCGGTCTTTGCCCATCTAACTGCAGATGCCACACATGTAATCACTATCATTGGTCATTGGATATGCTATAACTGAGTTTACGTTCGATTCTTCAATAATACCAATCATGGCTGTCTCTAAGGCCGGAAATGGCTTAGCAGGAGACACTTTTACGCTGGACTTCTTTCCCTACTTCTAATCTCCATACTTGATTTATTTGACAAGTTCTTAAGCGTCTTTGTGGCATATCTGTCCGCGACCATGCATCGTTGCACCAGAGCTCAATTAACCATAGACAGGAGTTTTACTAAACATTGTTTTAATTAATGATGGGGCTGCCTGGCTTGGATCAAGTTTATAATGTGCAGGCACACTTTAATAATTCAAATGCGAAAATACCATAAATATCAAACACCAAATGCAGGAATGCTATATAAAACTAGACTAATCGATGATAATGCTTTGCTTTTGTGTGCATGTGAAATAAATTTACGATTAGCGGTTTTAACCATTCACATTGTATCGATCTGTTCATCAAAAAGAGCACACACATATGTATGTATATATATATATATATATGTGTGTGTGTGTGTGTGTATATATATATATATATATATATATATATATATATATATATTCAATTTTCACCCCAAACAAGGCACAGTGCCACTTTGAAGCAGGGGGCTAATATCAGGGACTTAATTAGCGGGGTCATTATGAAGGGAGATGAGTAGAAAGATGTTTGTTCACATTACACTTGAACTTCTGCATATCATTGCAGTTGGGAAAGCAGAATCCCGGAAGGGAGTTCCAAAGACCCGCAGTTCTGGGGAAGAAACTATTGGAGTAAAAGGCTTTCTTGCACCTAGGGATCTCTACTGTAAAGGGATGAGACTTAGTAGCTTGTCAGGTTTGTCGGGGGTAGTTACGTCGGGGAGGTACAAGTGTTTGCAGTTCGTCAGAGCATTCACCATTAAAGTATTTGTAGAACAGACAGAGGGATGCAACATCTCGTCGATGGGACAGAGGCTGAAGCCTAGGACCTATCAGGTTGGCGACTCTCTTTTGAACCCTGTCCAGGAGCGAGAGAGAAGCAACAGATGCACCAGCCCAGATGTGACAACAGTACTCCATACATGGAGGATACTGTCAGGCGTAAGTAGTTTTCTAGCACGGTAGAGGGAGCCAACCTTCCTCGCAGCAGCCCTGGCAATGCTCTCAATGTATCTATTCCAGTTCATATTCCCTGTAAACGTTAGGCCGAGGAGTTTAAAAGAAGTACTTTCAGGTAATGTGTTCTTGGCCATTGCTATTGGTGGTAGAAAAGGTTTCTTGTAGTTATTGAAGGAAACAAGCTTAGTCTTAGCAGCATTGAATGTGACCAACCATTTTTGTCCCCATTCCACTACGGATTGGAGGTCATCCTCTAGAGTTTCTGCCATTTCCTTGGATATGTCTTCATTTGTTTTCCCCTCATATCTGTTATAGAGCGTGGTGTCATCGGCAAATATACCCATCTCCGAAACAATTTTATCAGGGAGGTCGTTTATGAATATCAGGAATAATAGAGGTCCAAGGATAGACCCCTGAGGTACTCCCGCATTTATGTCATATTGTTTGGATGTACGACCGTCGAGGACAACTTTGATTTTTCTATTACTTAAGAAGGATTTAATTACATTATGAATTCTTCCAGTGATTCCATATTATCTAATTTTCCTTAGAAGACCATTGTGCCATACCCTGTCAAAAGCCTTAGATATATCAAGGGGCACCGCTCTACCCTCCCTTGTTTTATCCAATGAACGGTATATACGTTCAGAAACTACAGTTAAGATATCTGCTGTTGAACGGGCTTGCCTGAATCCATATTGTTTGTCAGTCAGGAGTTTAGCAGCTGTTAGGTGCTGGACTAGGGCTTGATTAACTAAGGACTCAAATATTTTGGCGAAAAGCGGGAGGAGGCTAATGGGCCGATAATTTAGTGGGTCAGTTCTTTCACCAGAATTCTTGAAGACTGGTAACACAGAGGCTTATAGGTTTATATATATATATATATATATATATATATATATATATATATATATATATATATATATATATATATTCAAGCACATCTGATGGAACACGACAGAGTTATTCTTTTTCCGATTTTTCTGGATATCTTTTCCATTCGCCGAGCGGTCTTTTTTAGTTCAGCTGGCATATTGTATAAAATGTCCCTCAAAAGTTGTTGTTCAGCCATATTCTTCTCAAGCGCTTTCTAACGGTGCATCCGATTATAATCAGGGGCGATTAGTATTGTTGTTACTTTTTTCTTTTCCTTATAGGCTTGGTGTATTTATAGTTTGTTTTTTTTATTATGCGTTATAAAGGTGGGTGTATTATTATTTTTAATTTCGATTTTCTCATTTTATAGTTCATTTATGAAATTTCTTGTTAGTTATTAAATACTGTTAGTATATTTGTCCCGGTGTTAAATGAAATCCGATTAAAAAGGGGCTGTAGTTTTTTTGATAAGTATGGCTTTTAGTAATTTTAGTCGTCGTGTGCAATTGTTAAGGTATCGAATTTTAGTATTGTTAGTTAAGATATTTATAATGTCGGACGACTGCAGGTTTTTATTATGGGATGTTAGGGGTTGTTTTATGGCCTATTGTCAGCTAAATGACAGGTTAATCGTCGGGAGTGTTGTTGTGGTGTGATCTATGTATGCGTTGTATGAGTTTTTAGAGTGGGTTCGGAGACATTCTTCGAAGGGGCAAATAAATTCATACACTATATTAGTTTGGTTTAATGTGGTGTTATTATTATTATTGTTGTTGTTTTTAATTATTAAATTGGAGGTTTTAAATTTAGTATAATATTTTTTTTACAAAGTGGTCACCACTTATCAAGGCCCGGAAGCCACTCAGGGATAAGGGTTATTGTAAGTACAGTACGTTATTGTGGATATTTAAAGTGTCTACTTAAGGGGGCGGTTCATCAGGAATTTGTTTACGTTGGACTTGAAGACATCCAAGTTGTAGTCAGGAGGCAGACGGAACAGAGTTCCACAGGCGTGCAGTTCTGAGAAAGAAGCTTTGTTCATGGAATTTACGTTTTGATTTAGGCATAGATAAAGAGTGGGGAAAGTTTTTGACAGTGGATTCAGCTAGACGGGTGTTTTTCGTAAAAGATTGGCGAGAGGGGACCAGAGATTGGAGTTCAGACGAGCACCTGCCATAGAAATAACGATAAAACAAAGATAGGCTTGCAACGTCTCTTCTGTGGGAGAGAGGTTGCAGGGAAGAGAAAAGGGCATCCCCCACTAAGCTACGAAGTCTATTTTGTACTCTGTCAAGGCAGGATAGGCTGTTTTTAGCAGCTCCTGCCCAGATATGGCAGCAGTATTCCATCCTTGGACGTACTTGGCTTTTTTTATATATTATTAGTTTGATCTTTTTGTTCTGTTCGGTGGGTCTGGTGTATCTTTTAATTAGGTTTGTTATTATTTTTTCATCTGCATTGTAGTTAGTGTTTAGTTGGTTTTTATAGTATGCTTTGATAGTGTCGTTTTTGTTGGGGTTAGGGTTTATGTTTTTATTGTGGGGTGAGTTTAAATAGAGTGTTATGTACTTATCGACAATTTTATTGGGAAAATTATTTTCTATTAGGGTTGGTTTTATGTTTGTTAATTCTTTCTAAAATATTTTTCGGGTTGATGCAATATTGTATGAGCGGTTAATAAAATTCTTTATAAGGGCTGTTTTATTTATCTGGCCATTCACTATGGTAATTAAAAAGTATTGCATTATTATTGGTAGATTTTTATATGTTGATGTTATATATTTATGTAAATTTACTAATTACTAATATATAATATTTCTGGTAGAATATACCTAAATTAATGTAATTTGTTAATACGAATATGTGGGTTTAGTGACTTTATTTCTAACTTAAAAATAGCATAACGTAAGCAAATTATAAGGTATTTTCAGCTTCACTTCCAATTTTCGGGTATTTTAATCATGTCCAAGCGAATTTCATTTCCTTTTAATGGATTGATTTTTGTTATTTTTTCTGATGAGTAAAGGGAAAAATAGATTCACTGATTGATATAATAATAAAGTGAATTATTTTCTGCTACGAAACAGATACTGCCAATAATTGTAAGTGTCAACTGAATTAAAGGAATAAATTATAAGATGGTCAACATCATGAAATGTGGAATATAGACATTTGTCATTTATTCATTATATGCTCTGTAATTACATTGAGCTTTTTTTTACTCATGTTCACCACTTACAAAGCATATCGCCACTTGGACGTAAGGGGCTACTATTTGGGGCCATGTCTAGGAAAGATTAACAAGGTAATTGTTTATGTTACATTTAAACTTCTGCATATCATTACAGCCAGAGAAGCAGGCAGCAGGAAGGGAATTCCAAAGTCTAGCTGTTTGAGGGAAGAAACTATTAGAATAGAAAGGTTTCTGGCATTTAAGAGCAACAACAGTGAAGAGGGTGGGATCTTATTGCTAAGTAGGTTTGTCGGGGATATGTACGTTGAGGGGGTACATGTGAAACGAGTTCATCAGAACACATTCCATTAGAATATTTGTAAAACAGGCACAGTGATGCAACATTGCGGCGATGGGACAGGGGCTGGAGCTTAGTTGATAAAGTGGGGCCGATTAGATTGACAACTCTTTTCGGACCCTATCTAAGACAGACAGAGACTAGTGGTAGATGCACCAGTCCAGATGTGGCAGCAATACTCCATGCATGAGCGAATGGTGGTCTTGTAGCGGTATAGAATACTCTTAGGTGTGAATAGTCTTCTAGCTCGATAGAGGGAAACCACCTTCTCTGCAGCAGCCTTTGCAATGCGATCTATGTATTTTTTTCCAGTTCATATTGCCCGAAAATGTTAGGCCGAGGAGTTTGAAGGTAGAATTCTCAGGTAGGGTGCTATTTATCATGGATATAGGGGGTTGGAGAGGCGTCTTGTAATTATTAAATGAGAGCAGCTTAGTTTTACTAGCATTAAATGTTACCATCCATTTGCGACCCCATTAACTATAGTATGGTAGTCATTTTCTAACGATTCTGCTATTGTCTTAGATTTATGTACATCGGTTCTTCCCTCATGCATATTATAGAGCGTTGTCTCATCAGCAAATACACTCATCTCGGACACAATATTATCAGGGAGGTCCTTTATGAATATCAGGAATAATAATGGTCCAAGGATCGACCCCTGAGGTACTCTTACATTAATGTTATGTTGCTTGGATATACGTCCGTCAATGACAACATGTATGCTTCTATCGTCCAAGAAGGATCTAATTATATTCAAATAAGGATTGCTATAAATAAAAAAGGAAGGTGAATAAAGAATATTTCCACAGAAATATATATATATATATATATATATATATATATATATATATATATATATATATATATATATATATATATATATATATATAAGAATAGATAATGATTTGGAGATTTTCGAAGGAGACTCATGATATTTTTACACTAACTCGTTACAGCTTCCTCTCAGGACAATTTGCATAGGTAAGGGCTATGGCAAGAGAATATTCTTATCATTGTTTTGACTCTCGAGTATATATCCGACACAGTTAGCCACAGTTAATCAATCGAGAACCACATTACTCTATCTAAAAGCATATAAGATATTAATTGATATATACTCGAGAGTCAAAAACAACGAAAAGAATATTCTGTTGCCATAGCCCCAGTAATGGGTCATTAGTGCCACCCTTCAAGTATCGTGGCCTAAACAAGTATTAAGTTTATATAAGAAATATAAAGGAAGAATATTAAGGGAATGTTTCGGTGTCCTTTATTAATGCACAAATCAGATATTCATTATTGAAACACCATTGTCAAATGTTGGACCACGTGATAATTGAGCAATCATAAATTAATCATAGATAACAAATTTAAAGATAACTTTATTTTTAATATATTGTCTGATCTGTAGTTAATCTATATATTAATACGTTAGCATGTGTGTTATTTTGCGTGTCACGCTTACATATTTTTCCCCCGATTGACTGTCATTTAATTGTTATGACCTTCTATTTCTTGTAATTAACCAAGAATCCTTCATAAGTTTTGGTTTCGGTTTCAAATATAGCTGAAGGCACTCATATCATCTATTTTTTATTAAAAAAAACAAGAGTTCTATTTTTTATGTTTTTTCTTTTTTGTTTGTTCCTGTGACGGTACCAGACAACGTGTGGATCCGAGTGGTTGAAATGTAATGACACCCTTAAAGTGTAACGACCACGTTACACGCTTCGTAAATTCATTCAAAAAAGCCCGATTTGTTCCTTTTGTATTCCTATTACTTGCTACGAGTAGCAACAAGGCATTTTATCACATTACCAAATAGTAATTGATTTTAAATGATAATCTATATATCAACACCATTACGTATGTGTTATTTTGTGTGTCACGCTTACATCTTTTTTCTTCCGGGTGACTGCCGTCTAATTGTTATGGCCTCCATTGGAATAAATACTTTACATATGACTTAGGCGCATATATATAAGTTTTGGTTTCGGTTTCGATTCAAGCTGATGCACCTAAGTCATATGTATATATTGTTTTATTTTTGAAATCACAACTTTTTAATATAAAAGAATCGATAGAAAATTGACTCTATAATAATATATACGAAATCTTCAAGAATTAAAATATCATATTTAAGCGTACTCTACGATCGGGCTACGCCGAGCGTCCACGCTAGCTTAGATAAATACTTTTGCATGCAGTTTTGACAAAAGAACTACAATAATATCAGAGCGTCTCCATTTACGTTGAACATCCACAGAATGCTAACATCGATATATTACATATGAAAGAGTCTGCTGTGAAATTTCCACAGATCCTGCTAGTATCCAACTAGTGGCTTTATCTGAAATATATTTATTACAAACTAAATTGTATGAATTCTTTTATATATTATTTTGCTGTGGTTTACACACTTACAGAGAACCAAAACAAGAATATATATAGCGTGAGATTTTATTTAAAATTCAATATCTGTGCTAGTATTGGCCACCAGCTTTTCAAATCTTTTTTTTTACATTTTCGCCCTAAACAAAGCATACTGCTACTTTGATGTGGGGAGGGCTACTATCAGGGACATAAGCTACAGGGGAACTATGTAGGGAGTTGGGCAACAAGATACCTGTTCACATTACACTTGAACTTGAGCATGTCAGTACAGTTGGGGAAGCAGGGACCCGGAATGGAGTTCCAAAGTCTAGCAGTTCTGGGGGAAAAACTACTGGAGTAGAAAGCTCTCTTACATCTAGGGATCTCTACTGTGTAGCGGTAGGATTTAGCTGCTTGTCAGGTTTGTCGGGGATGTTTACGTCGAGGGGGCACAAGTGCTTGCAGTTCGTCGGATCATTCACCATTAAAATACTTGTAGACCAGGCAAAGGGGTGCAACAGTTTGTCGATGGGATAGAGGCTAAAGCCTATATGACAGTTCAGGACCTATCAGGTTGGCGACTCTCTTTTGAATCTTGTTTAGGAGCGAGAGACTAGTAGCAGATGCACCAGCCCAAATATGACAACAATACTCCATACATGAGCGAATGGTGGCCTTATAGAGGTACAGGATATTTGAGAAAGACAATTATATTAAGATGATCAGAGAAACAATTCCATGGTATTGCATTCCAAAGATGATCTAACATCGTCTTCTCGGTTAACAATCATATACTCTTTTACTTTCATGTTCGGAAGTTTTCTCACTGTTTCGGATTGGTAACTCTGGCGCCGATAGATGTGGCGACTCTGCACTTTTGTACCGAGTCGATGAAATCTATCCTCTGAAATAGGCTATGCAACGTGGGTTGAAATGTCTACGTCACATGGATAGTACCGTCTGGCAAGTTGTGTTTTGGTCTAGTAAACACTCATGTGTCAATGTTGCCCGGCAATTTAGTCTTTTTGTAGTTAAATGTGGCGGTGTCTTTGTTTCTGAGTAATAACTCGAAGTTTCTTATTTTTGTTCCTTCTCCCACATTAAAAATCGACCTTGGTGTTTAACTCTGTCCTCGTGGGGAGGCAAGTAAATAGAAACTTAATTCAATGAGCGATCAAGACGCAACTACTTTTCTCTCCGGGTTTTCAAAAATGCAAAACCGTTTGATTAAAGAGACCGTCGGATAGGTTTACCCAACTCAAATCATTAGTTGACTGTCAACAAAAACTTACTTCGATCTTTAATCAAAAACCCTCGTAACTTCGCTGTGCGCCCCACTTTATATAGTCAGACAAGATCACTTGACAATGTCCGAACGAAATCTTGTTACGACCAGCATGCAATCTCACTTGTCACTGATTAATTTGGTTAATTCTTCAATGTGGGTTGGTCAGTTCAATCATTTGGTCTTGATTTCGTGTGGTTAGAATTTTCTGGTGTGTCTCGTTTCCTCTCGGTCAATCTTATCAGTTATGATTATATAAAGTTTTTCGCTGACATCTTTTTACCTTGCATCAAGTGGCACCTGTACATTTGCACTAATAGTTGTCTTATCTGGCCCGTAATCTGAACAACCCTTTCTCCCCGAATTCGATTTTCATAACTCGTGTGAATAATAAATTGCAATTTTCCGAATGTGTACCAACGTCTCTAATTATCCTAAATCCAGAAGAAGAAGGAAAACAGTGAGCAGAAAAAAAGAAAAGTCCTTCTAAGTGTTATTAGCTAGACGAGCTCTTGCTGTAAATGTTTTACAAGAGAGAGCCAGATATGTATAACTCGGTCGAGCACCTACGACAGTAATAATGATATAATATTCTCTTCACTATAAATAAATCGACTAAATAAATATTACCTTTTCTGTTGTAATTAATCAATTCCTTCTTTTGCTAGAGATCGCTTCAGACAATACATGAAGCCACTTGATGTAAGAAGCTAACAAGATGAGTACCGCAAAGATATTCGATGTCTATGGGCCTCAGTCGAGAAAAGAGCAAAGCTATAGGTAGGAGGAAAACAGTCAGCAGCGGTTGTTGGAGAAAACCTATTGGAACGGGAAGCTGTATTACAATGAGGTATCAAACAGCAATTTTATGAAGCCCACTAAACCAACGTGTCAAACGAGCTGGAGCAAGGGAAGCAGAGAATAGGTCAGACAATTCTGAAGAACATATGTCATTATACAAAAGACTGAGATTAGCAACATTATGTCTATGAGAGAAAGGATGCTGAAGAGAAGAAAGGGAGAGCTCCGGATAAGTTTCTGCATCTTATCTAAAACAGTCAAATAGAACAGAAATTCACCAGCTTAAATATGACACAGTACTCCATACGAGGTCTGGTAATAGATTTGTAGAAATAGGGAATCCCCTCAGGTGTGAGAAAGTGTTTTACAGCGATGCCGATATAGAGTTTAATGAATGAACTTTAAGAAAAAATTGATGAAAAAGAATAGAAGTTTCAGCGTCAATTTTTTTTAAAGAGATAATTCTGAAGATTTTTTTATTATTATTTTTTATACTACGAGGGCTGTTTTAAGGGTTTTCAAGAGGATTAGGTCTGCAGACGCTGCTTGTTGAAAAGAGTTGCAGCAGAAACATGT
>NC_136511.1:58365034-58407534 GCF_053919585.1 Euprymna scolopes | reverse complement strand
CAAAAAGAGGTCCGCGTTTCATTCTCGTGGGAAATCGTCAAGTTAAAACGCATAAAACTCGTGTTACTCTGTTTATTATTATTATTATTATTATTATTATTATTATTATTATTATTATATGATTTTAGTCCAGCTCGTTCTCCCCCTCTGTCTGTCTGTCTGTCTGTCTGTCTGTCTGTCTGTCTCTCTCTCTCTCTCTCTCTCTCTCTCTCTCTCTCTCTCTCTCTCTCTCTCTGACTTTCTGTGTCCCTTTCTTTCTCTCTTTCTCTCTCTCAGATATATATATATATATATATATATATATATATATATATATATATATGAGGGCAAAATTAATCCTATATCCTGCTCACCCGATCCCTTTGGATACCTTTCCCCATAGTATTTGGCAGTATGTTTTAGATTTATGGACGGTGTCAAAATGTGGACGGTACTGGCCCTTCGCCAAACAATGCCGCCGACCCACAAGCTTGGTCCTCCTCCTCTCACAGCCAATCGATTTGGCCACTGACAGTGTCCAGATGTCCGCGCAGGGATCAGTTTTCACTGATGCTATTGATTGCCACGCGCCATTGCCAGAAGCCTTTTGAAGAACTTCAATGAAAATGGGGCGGCTAGAAACGGGCCTAGCGATTGGATAATATTAATATCACGTGATTTAACGAAAAAGTATGAAATTGTGTTTGTAAGCGTAAGTTTTCTTTGGCGAGTTTATGTTCACATTGTACCTACGTTTTGAACTGTTTACCTCATCTTGGTTGTTTTGATTTTCCTATCGTTTCCGACGCTGTGCTCTTTGGCCTTCTTTAGGTACCTTTCTGTAGAACCTCTTTGGAATGTTAAATTTACAGTGAAACATCTGTTTCTGTGTTTCGCACCCTTTAGATTTTTGCATCAGTTAATTTCTTTCTCGTGTTTCTACAACAAAAATCCTCCTGAAGAAGGCCGAAGTTTTAAACTACCTAGAGTCGTCTTAATAATTACTCAAAAAGCTTCGTCACTTAGATTAATGAATAATTTTTTTTTAGATTCATGAATAAAAACATTTAATATTTCTTTGTGAGAGAAGTTCATTCATTCAAATTAACCTGTTGTTGGCATTGGTTTCTCCCGTATCTTTCTAGTTAGAATTATTTCTAAAAATTCATCGATTGCTTACAAAAAGGATCATGTGAAAATTTGCCAACATCTTAAGTGAACTTGTCTCTGTTGAACGAATTGGATTCGAACTTGGCACAGTAAGATTGGCAGTCCGTTCATTAACCACCGAGTGACTGTCACCTCCCTGGGAGAGAGGTCAAACATAAAGATAAAAATACTAGAAGAATACTCGTCCCAGAAGCGGTACGTCTAATTCCCTGAACAGAACAGTACATGAAAATAAAAAATCTCTACCAAAGAAAAGTTCTTAAAATAGTTTTAAATGATAAAACTATAGAATAGACAGTTTTACTCTGGTTCTTATTGTAATCACACGCCCATATATATATATATATATATATATATATATATATATATATATATATATATATATATATACTGGCCGTGTTTTTGGAGGTGTGTGTTGAGCAAAAAAAAGTGGTAGTAGGCAGTGCGCTGGAACCTGTACTGCGACCCCTCCCTGTAAAAAAGTGCCCAGTTGAGGGTGAAGAAATAAATATTTTTGGTCAATTTTTCGATATTTGTCGTCCGAAGATATATATCAGACCAAAATGAAAATGATAAAATGCATTTAGTGAAATTGATACTCTGCCAAACAAATTTTATAAATTCAATTTCATATTTTTCATAAACTACTTACAATGATAGCAGGGCCCCCGGCGTTGCCGAGGATTTGTGATAAAGAGTATGGTCTAAAACATGCCAAGAGTAACAGTTGATTCTTACTGGTAACATTGTGAGTTAACTATAAATGAAGAAAAAAATGGTCGACATATTACCGTCATAAGTTCGAGTCAATATATTACCGTCATAATTCGAGTCGACATATTACTGTCATAAGTTCAAATAAACATATTACCGTCATAAGTTCGAGTCAACATATTACCCTTATGTTGTGGAGACGCCCACTAATTAGTATATGTGGGTGAACAAGATATAGATAAAGGTATCAAGTCAGCAAGACCGGGGAGCTGTGTTGGAACGTCAGATAGGCAAGACGCATGTGCCGTGTGCTCCATGAAAGGCTTTAACACGCCCTCTGCCGGACAATCCTCCAACTGCAGTACAACTGTACCTTTGTAAATATGTATTATATTTTCGTCTTAATATATTTGTTTTCTGCGTTCGTGTTGTTATTGATACAGACACAACACCTTATAAGTTCGAGTAACATATTACCGTCATAGGTTCGAGTCAACATTATTGCCGTCAAAAAGTCAAGTAAACATATTACCGTCATAATTCGAGTCCACATATTCCCGTCATAAGTGCAAATTAACATATTACCGTCATAAGTTCGAGTCAATATATTACTGTCATAAGTTCAAATCAACATATTACCGTCATAATTCGAGTCGATATATTACCGTCATAAGTTCAAATTAATATATTACCGTCATAAGTTCGAGTCAACATATCACCGTCATAAGTTCGAGTCAACGTACTATCGCCATAATTCGAGTCGACATATTACCGTCATGAGTTCGAGTCAGTATAATACCGTCATAAGTTCAAGTCAACATATTACCGTCATAAGTTCAAGTCAATATATTACCGTCATAAGTTCGAGTCAGCACATATTACTGTCCTCATTTGCGTCAACATATGACCGTCTTAATTTCGCTTTAACTTATTACGGTCCTAAGTTCGAGTCAATATATTACCTTCATAAGTCGAGTCAATATATTACGGTTATAAGTTCAGGTCAAGATATTACCGTCATAATTTCGAATCAACATATTAATGTCATAAGTTCGAGTTAACATATTGCTGTCATAGGTTCGAGTCAACATATAACCGGCATAAATTCGAAGCAAGATATTACCGTCATAATTCCAGTTAACACATTACGATCATAATTCTGAGTCAACATATTACTATCATAAGTTCGAGTTAACATATTATTGTCACATGTTTGAGTTAGCATATCACCATCATAAGTTCGAGTCAACATATTACCGTAATAAGTTCGAATCAACTTATTACCGTCATAAGTTCGAGTCAACATCAGTTGAGTCAATATTATTATGGTCATAAGTTGTGTCAATGGTAATACGTCATAAGTCGAGTCAATATATTACGGTCATCAGTTCAAGTCAACATATTACCGTCATAAGTTCGAGGCAATATATTACGGTCATAAGGTCGTGTAAACATATTACCGTCATAAGTTCGAATCAACATATTACCGTCATAAGTTCGATTCGACATATTATCAATTCTTAGTGGCAACATTGTGAGTTAACTATAAGTACAGGAAAATGTCAACATATTACCATCATAAGTTCGAGTTAATTTAACAAATAAAACAGCAAATGGACGTCTGTATTGTTTTGGGAATGTTCGAACTAATGTTCTCATCTTCAGTGTTATTCTCACAACGTTTCGGTCGATGTAACCTCAGACCTCTTTTCTGTAACGGATAAAGTATTAAAAAGAGTAGTTCTAAAGGACACTTTTCTGGAGAATATCGGCTCCATCCCTATTGCAGGCGATACTAAGAATACAATTGCGAGTTACCTTTACACTTCGACTAGGTTATGGTTGGTGGAACGAGAGCACGCTACACCTAGGGGTTAAATAAAGAGTTCCGTTCAAAGAAGTTCAAAGGTTACATTGATCGAAACGTTGTGAGAATAATATTCAAGATGAAAACAATAGTCCAAAAAAAAATAACAGTTGATTTGTTATTGTAATCGATACGAGTTATTACTCAAAAATAATAAAGCAATAAATTAACATGTTATTAGTCTTATTACCCAAAAGCAAATACTGGAAATTATCTTATTCAAAGTTTTTATCTGTAAATAAAATCCTGCAACTATAAACGAACGAATCGATTTAATGGATCGAGATTCATTTGTTTTCATTCAATCATTTTAAATCTTTAAAAAAATACGGATAGAAATAATTATTTGAATGTGTAAATTTTTTTTAATAGTAAGATATTTTTTCTTAATACTGAGATATTTTTTATTTAACTTGCAAAAGTACCCGTCGTTGACTGGGTTCAAAAACAACCTACATAAAATGGACTCTGATTTATGAAAGAATGATAGGTTATGAAAAGGAAGTGTTATAAAGAGATAGCTTCGAACTTGGGGGTATCAAAACCAAAGCAAAATATGATGAAAGCAAAAATAAAATAGATAAACCTCATAATTTATTATACCATACCTGTTCAATTTGAAACACTTATCATAATATTCTGTGCATCTATATTTAAAAAAACCTTGTTAAACTTTGTGACATATTTCCATTCTATGGAGGTCAGGCGCGAACGAACACCCCATAATTTTATCATACCATCCCTATTTAAGTTAAAACATACTTATCAAAAACACTTGTAAACGTTTTTTTTTTTTTTTAATTTTTAATTTTTTTATTTCCATACTTTGTGGACCAGGCGCGTACGCGGACCCCACAATTTTAATGAATCATCATTATGCCAGATCAAACATACCCATTCCTGCGTCTCGATACATATTCTATCATTATATGGAATTAGTTTTCTATAATAGTCAACCATATAGGAGCCTATTCGTGACCAGACACACACACACAGACGTTCAGCTTTATATTTTAGATTTAATTTTTTGTGAAATCGAAGGAAATCTATTTTTACAAATGAATTTTGTTATTTCATGTTTTCGGCTATTTCATGGCCCTAATAGAAAAGTGTCCTTATTGACTCTAGATGCAATTAAAAGAAAACTCAAAAGGTGGCTTTAAATTTTGTGAAAGCTTCTGGGCTTGACCATTACTCCTGATCTTAAATGGAACACGTATATCAAATCTGTTGCCAAGGCCGCTAGAAAAATGGTGGGATCTTTCTATCGATCCAGTAGATATCTCACTGCTGATGCTATTCTCTACCTATATAAGAGCCAGGTACGTCCAAGGATGGAATACTGTTGCCACATCTGGGCAGGAGCTGCTAGAAAGGACTTGTCCTGCCTTGATAGAGTTCAAAATAGACTTCGTAGCCTCGTAGGAGATGTCCTTTTCTCCTCCTTGCAACCTCTATCTCACAGAAGAGATGTTGCGAGTTTGTCTCTGATGTATCGTTATTTTCATGGAAAGTGTTCAACTGAGCTTCAATCTATGGTCCCCCCTCGCCAAACTTTCACAAGAAACACTCGTCTAGCTGTAAACACTATCAATAATTTCCCCCACTCTTTATCTGTGCCTAAACCTAAACGTAGATTCCATGAACAAAGCTTCTTTCTTAGAACTGCACGCCTGTGGAATTGTCTTCCGTTTTCCTGCTTTCCGGCTGACTACAATATGGTTGTGTTCAAGTCTAAAGTAAATAAGTTCTTGATGAGCCGTTCCATATAAGTTATTAAATTTACCAAATTTTCATTACTAATGATTACTATATTGACCAATTTCTACTGTACACTCTTTAACCCTTATCCTTGAGTGGCCTCTGGGCCTTGATAATGTGGTGATGCCTTTGTAAAAAAAAAAAAAAAAAAAAAAACAGTTATTGAAATTTCTGTTCAAATACTGATTCCTATAACACACAGATGATTATTGCCTTTTATATTAGCGTTGAGATGATTAATTAGAATCAGTTTTTCCTAACCACAGTTTAGCAACGTGCGGTCAGGCATTGTTGTGGAGGAGAATTTGGCTTGGTGCTGTTGTCTAAGTTTCTGATGCATTTCATCCATTTGATGACAGTACTTCTCCGCCATAATTGTTTCGCCTGAATTAAAAAAAAAAACTTTAATGGATGAGACCGGTTTAAGACGACCAAACAATCAGTATGACCTTCTTTTGTACAACTCTGGCTTCGGGAAGTGTGGCGGAGCTTTGTCGGCGTCTTATTACTGAGCTGAGTGTCGCCGATTGTCGTAAAGAACCCACTTTTCACCGCAAGACCTAACCTGGTTGAGAAACGGGTCGTTCTTGTTGCGTAAAAGAAAGGAAGAGAACACTTCACAACAGCGTTTCTTTTGGTTGTAATTCAATTTGTGAAGCACCCATTTATCAAGATTTCTTTTTGTCTTTCCAATCTCTCTCAAGTGGTTAGAAATCATTGTATACGTTACGTCAGAAGCAAATTCGCGAACAGTTATGCGTGGATTGGCTTCGACACCAAATAAATAGCTGCCCCATTTTACGTCCAAAATATTGCAACATATATATATATATATATATATATATATATATATATATATATATATATATATAATGTTGTGACGTAACCCATAAATTGGATTACGTACTAAATTGAAAATTGAAATATTTAATTTCGGGCCAACGAGAAATGTATCAGGGTTTTTTTGGGGGGGGGTATTTTGTTATGCTATCACAGAGGCAAATGAACATAGTTTCCAAGAGAGAGAGAAAAAGAGAGTATAACAGAAGGAGGAAGAGACAGTATAGAAAAAAGAGAGAGAGAGGCCTTATAGGATAAAGAGAGAGTATAAAAAGAGAGAGAAGTGAGGTTAGGAAGCAGCTAGCGGAAAATCAGCTAGCTAGATGACCGGTCATTTACTCAGAAACAAGTTGACTGCTTTATGACCCCAGCTAGCTGCTAAGCGACAAAGAAAAAAGAGAGAGAATAAGAAATGCATAGGAGAAGAAAGATAGACCGTATAGAGAGAGATAGGGAGAGAGGGAAAACAGAGGAAGAAAGACCCTTAGGTACAGGACAGTTACTGCTTGGCCGGCACCCCAAGGCGGAAGCACGTGGAAAATTTTCCACCCCCTCATCCAGCGACAGATGAACGAAGATGTGGATACCCCCCTCCATGAACAGCGAAAGAAGCGAAGTAATGCGTTGGAGGAACTCCATATCAACAGCGAAAGGAAAGAAATAATGCTTGGGAGAACAAGCTGGCGTTGTCGGAATGCAAGATGTAAATTTCACGAACACAGAAGACAGGATACTCCGAGAATAACCGAAATATTGAATGGATATTATAGGAATACCGCGTGCTATGAACTGTCGCCCGAGGCGAATAAAATGAAGGTTAAAGTTCACTTTGAAAGTTGAAAGAAAAAAATAAGAGAAAAAAAGAATAAAACCCCATGAGTTAACTCTTTCTCATATATCTAAGTCAACGAGTTCATATTGCCATTGTTTCGTTTGGACTGATATATTTTCTTATATTGATGTATTTCTCGTTGGCATCTTCGAATAGTATACAAAGATATCCCTCCCCATCTTTATAATTTTTTTTGTTGTTGTTTTACTTGATCTCATTATCCCCTATCTTCCGTAGCTTAGTGTTTCATAATAAAATTTAACTTTTCATGTGCTGTTCGTTCGTCTATTGTATATTTCCGGTTTTGAAAGAGTCTCTCCATGTTTTTATTTCCGCAAGGTGTATCGAATTTAATGTTCATTGTATTTCATGAATATCTTTTTATTATTATTTTTTTTATTACGAACTCAGGAATGTGTTGTTATTATTGTCTGTTTGCATTAATAATAATGGAATTCGTAATATATATATATATATATATATATATATATATATATATATATATATATATATATATATATTAAGAGAGAGAGAGAGAGAGGGAGGTGGGGAAATTTTCGCGTTCTGAAAATTATCTGGTATTTTATAATGTAAACATGTTGAATGAAAATATGCTGAGAATAAATTTCATGATTTTATTCCTATATTGAAAATCAATGCAATGGGAAACAGCTTTAAAAATTATTGAAATAACAATGCTGAAAATTAAACCGATCCCACCCCTCTCTCCTATCCCCCCAAAATAATCATTAAATTGATTTATCTGGAAATATTTCCGAATAGTTGAAAGTCATTAGGAGATCTAGTTACTGATATTGAAGAATTTCAATATTTTTAATTAGTTCGCGTGAAAAATTTTGAAACGTTTGCAGATAATTTCATGATGAAGCATATCACAATTTGTGTGCGTGTACAGTATACCGTGCTTTCGAGCAAATGCATTTCAGGTAAAAACACTATTATGCCAAGAATAGTATGAATTCCAAAAATTACAGAAAATTAACGAATAGGTGTGCTAAACACACACACACACACACACATATATATATATATATATATATATATATATATATATATATACAAGGTGGTGAAAAAAAGCAAAATATTTAAACAGTAAATAAAGCATTTACTCGTTATCCTAATGCTTCTAAATCATGTCAAATTAACCAAAGTAGATTAATAGAAAATATCCAGATCCACATGAGTAATATATAATATATCTAAAAATTGTATATATCTGAACAATACATATACGATGATGTAAAAATATGTACATATTTATATTATGTTTAAATACACAAACATATACACACACACACACATATATATATATATATATATATATATATATATATATAGACTTGTTTGTAATATACTGAATTTTACTGGGTTCGTATAATTCAGTAAACTTTTTCTTATACCAATGTATTTTAAGTCAAAAAGAGATGACTTAAAAAGTAAGCTACAAAATTATCATACTTCATAATTGAGCATTAATATACTGTATTAACAAAACGAAGACTTAAAAAAAGGAATTAGTAGCAACAAAAAGTGTATTTAATTGTAAGTTACAATTGTTTCAATACCGGTTGGACAATTTCAATTTATTCAAGAAGTCTGAAGAAAGGCTGGTTATGTGAAGATTTTCAAACGCCATAATGCTTGAAATTGTCCAACCGGTATTGAAACAATTGTAACTTACAATGAAATACACTTTTTATTGCTACCAATTCCTTTTTTTAAGTCTTCGTTTTGTTAATACAGTATACATACACACACACACACACACACACATATATATATATATATATATATATATATATATATATATATATATATATATATATATATATATTATATTAAGTTATTGGCTAACTAAAATCTCAATAGAAGATGCGTATATAAAAACGACAAACAACCACAAAATTCGCGCATAAGCCTGAAGAGTCCTAGAGTGGATGAAACGCGGAATATTCAGTGTAGCTTAATCACCATATATATTTTATAACTTACTAACTAGCTCTACCTACGTATTGGGCACTTTTGAAGTAAATACTTAAAGTTTACGCATAAATTTTTACTTTCGTATATTAATTTTATGTGAGTAAATTAAGTAGTTTTATATATATATATATATATATATAAAACTACTATGCACGCGTGCACAAGTCATCCGGAAATAGAAATCTACTTCCGTTCTAGAAAGACACGGCCATATTCCAGTCAGCCAAAAAAAAAAAAAACGGACGCCGAACCATTGTGTCAAGCAAACGTTAAGTACTAATTTTAAAATTCATCTTAACTCCTAACAAACGTATTTCATGTTGCCTTGTTTAAATTTGTTTTTCTTGTTTTATTTATGTATATTTATTTATTTGTCTCTACTTTTCCTGTATTGCAAAACTTTTAAGATGAGATTCGTCACCCCCTCCCCGACTACTATTCGAACAGGCAAAACACTGCTCACTCATGCTATATTCAAGTAAACTAGCGATAAAAAACAAAAAAAGCCGGGAATTATTCTCTATTAGATTAGATGAAGTTAGGACTTTATTTATGTAATATACTTAATATATACTATTACTATAAGCTTGCTGGTATTGAAAATGTTTGCTTCCTTGCTAGCCAATCAAACCATTTAATATCTTTAGTGTTGCTTTCAATTATATTTGAAACGTGGCATTAGCAACGTCGCTAGGACTATTACTGTATAGATACACAATGCTCTGAGCTTGACCAAACTGACTGCATTTAATTAATCCCGACGCGCTATATACTAATAGTTTTTTTCTCATTACGGTACAAACACCCTTGCTGGATTGCTACGTATTTCCCATATGTGCTTTGCCTCCAGGACGACTGCTTATGTCTGATTTGCATGTTAAGTTCAAAACAAATTTTTTTTCTTCTCAAACTAAACGTTACTTGGCACTCAAAACTAATAAGTAATCCTAACTGTATTCTGTACGTTTAATCCTCTCCTGAAAACTAACAATCTGCTCTACTCCCTTAGCTGCCAATAACACTTATACAATATACCCGACTTAGATGGGGGTCTTTAGCCTTCAGCCCTTAACCTTCGCATGCTCACCGATTGAAAGTCATGATCACTAAACATCTATACATTTCTACCCCTTAAGCATGCATTAGTTTATTCTTATCCAGGTGGATACTCACTAACAACAGTCTGTACTTAAATATACCACTATCTATATTACATAGCAATAGCTGTCCCTTCCTTAGCTTAGCAATGTTAAATACAAAAACTGAACCGATACTCTATAATGCAAAACACAACTTCCTGATTTTTAAACGAAAGCTGAAGATATCTTCATTAGAAATGGTAACCTACTTAATACCTACAATTTCCATATATTCGCATCTACTGGAAATATGTCCATATAACTATTTATTGTGCTATACATACTGTATATGGCATAGCATATAATTTACTCCCAATTATACCTGTACTGTAATGTACTTCAGATCAAAAATGACGTTGCTTGTATCTCTTGAATATACAACTTAACCCTCCTGCTATCTAAAATATCCAGAGCTTGTACAATGTTTTCTAGTTAATTCGTAATACCATACCATTCTGCAACACATTATCCTATTCCTAAGCCAACATAAAAATATGAAAAGGAAACTTGTTTTTAACCTAAAAGAAAAAGCAAACCATGTTAACTCCTTCCAAAAGACATGTTTGCAAATAATATGGTATAGCTGCTTCCACTGCATGAACTCTTACTCAGCCCATCCTCCAGTAACAAACAATGAAATAGCAATGCCCTGTAATCACTTTGAGTAGTATAATTTTTAATATATAACAACCCTTATAAACTAACCCGTTAACATTAACCACCAACGCGGGGACGCATAAATACCTGGATTAGGACCCAGGCGCGGGGAAAACCCTCTTGGTGCTGATGGACCCGTAGATCTTCCCAGGTCATCCGTTTAGGAGAAGGAAAACTCTGAAGCTAAACCTAAGGGGAGGAAGAACTCTCCAGTCTTGGATGACAACCTTCCTAGAGCTGGTGACTCAAACAAATTACCGGTCTGCAAACCTAAACTGCTTAAGGAGTAGATAAGCACTGTCTATCGCCCGGCTTCCATACTCCTTCTTTGCCTATTAGATAGGCATAGAGGTCGAATCACAGCGAGTCGACATACCTTCAGTGGTCTATCTTGTTTCCTGACTAGGGCAATGAACGCCGTTTTCCCACTCCCGACACATCCCATCCCTTAAACTGGAATTGAATGCCATAATGCCAGTACAAGTAGATTGGGTTGACCCTCGTCTGATGGGTTGAGGGTACCGGATAGACAGTTCCTGGCTGCTGTTCCCGACTGGTAGTACAGATGCCCTAACTCTTTGTTCAGCATCCCTTACCTAAACTGAAACTCTTTTAAAAAAAGTGACAATACAATAAAAAAAAATTACGCTAAAACCAGGCCCAAACTCAAACAAAACCAACCTGCCTTCTCCCTTGAGGCCTGCATTTACGAACATCCGTGGGCTTAGAACTAATTTAAATGATGTCAAAGCATTTCTCCTAACAAACATCCCGGATATCTTAGCACTAAGTGAGACTAACCTACACTCCTCCATCCCCTCTCACTACTTTAACATGCCTGGATATCTCCCACTCTGCTGTAAGGACTTTGACAGACATATGCACGGGTTTGGAGTATATATTCGGAACACCCTCCCTTTGACTAGAGAAAATAAACTAGAATCGGACGATCAAGCCTTTATGTGCTTTAGACTTAACATCCAAAATGACATTAGCTACTTTTATTTTCTCTGCCGCTCTCCCTCGACCCAGGACTGTACCCTAATAAACAAAGTCTCTGACAGCATAGATACAGCATTTTCCCTCGACACTAGGGCACAAGTGCATGTGTTTGGTGACTTCAATGTCCACCACAGCAACTGTTTTGGATTTTCTACTCACACAGATGCAGCTGGTATGACTACATATAACTTCCCTATACCTCATTCCCTATCACAGATGGTTACGTTTCCAACCCGTTTCCCAGACCAGCAAGGACAACACGCATCACTTCTAGATCTGTTTCTGGCCACAGTTCCCGAGGACTGTGTAACTAATGTCCAGAACCCACTGGGGAACGCCGATCATGCAGTGGTAATAGTTGAAATAGCCCTAAACTTTAGAGCCAAAACTGAAGAGCCACTGCTCAAAACAACGAGATATTATAAAAAGGCTGACTGGGAAGCCATCAGGGATCTCATCAGGGACGCCCCATGGCAAAATATTTTTTCACTTCCTGTTGAACAGTGCGCAAATGAGACCACTGAATGTTTCAAAACTGCAATTGAAGCACATGTTCCCATACGGAAATTTTATAGCAAGCCCCACTCTCCCCAAGGGTTTACTTCTACTTGTGCAACCACCATCGCGCAAAGGCAGCATGCGTACCGCAGATTTAACCGACATAAGTCCAGTTTAAACAGGCAGAAGTACATAGAAGCCAGAAGTAACTGTAAGAAAGAAATAGCGACAGCTAAGAGAGAATTTACTGAAACCACAAAAAAAACGCATCGAAGCACAGAAATTAGGAATCCGTGATTTCTGGAAAATCTACAACAGTGTGGTAAATAAAGGACAATCAACAATTACCCCCACTATCCAACAATCATGAGGTTGTTGCTCTGCAACTGAGAAGGCTAACATGCTTGCCAGTCGGTTTGCCTCCAAATCTACACTGGACCCTGCCAATCACCACCTCCCTGACTTTCCTTTGCGGACAGACGCAACACTAAACGATCTGAAAATCACCCCTTCTCAGGTGCATGCTATCATAAGAAATCTTGACACTGCAAAAGCGCGCGTTCCTGATATCATCCCGGTTGTGCTATTACAAAGTAGCTCCAGTTTTCTCCAAGCGTTACAACAAATGCCTTAACGAATCTTGCTTTCCTGCCTGCTGGAAAACTGTTTCTGTAGTGCCAGTTTTCAATAATTCTGGCGAAAGAACTAACCCAGTAAATTATCGCCCCATTAGACTCCTCCCACTTTTCGCCAAAATATTTGAGACAATAATTAACCAAGCTCTAGTCCATCACCTTATAGATGCTAAACTTCTGACTGACCAACAATATGGATTTAGACAAGCAGACATCCTAACTGTAACCTCAGAACGTATATACCAGTTACTGGACAAAGTGAGGGAGGGTGGAGCGGTAGCTCTAGATATATCTAAGGCTTTTGACAGGGTATGGCATGAAGGTCTTCTCAGGAACATCAGATCATATGGTATCACTGGAAGAATACATGACATAATTAAATCCTTCTCAGATAAGAGAAAAATCCAGGTTGTCCTCGACAGTCGTACATCTAAACAATACGATATAAATGCGGGAGTACCCCAGGGGTCTATCCTGGAACCTCTGTTATTCCTAATATTCATAAATGACCTCCATGATAAAATTGCCTGTGAGATGGGTATATATGCTGACGACACCACACTCTATAACAGACACGACAGGAAAACAAATGAACACATATCTAAAGAAATGGCAAAAAACACTAGAGGATGACCGCTGATCTGTAGTGAAATGGAGACATAAATGGATGGTCACATTCAATGCTGCCAAGACCAAACCGGTTTCCTTCAATAATTACAAGAAACCTTCTCTGACAACAATCGAAATGGTCAATGACTCTTTATCTGAAAGTACATCCTTTAAACTCCTCGGCCTAACGCTCTCTTGAAACATGAGTTGGAACAATTACATCGAGAGTATCGCCAGGACCGCTACGAAGAAGGTAGGTTCTCTCTACCGTACTAGAAAGATACTAACGCCCGAAAGTATCCTATACCTCTATAAGGCCACCATTCGCCCATGTATGGAGTATTGTTGTCATATTTGGGCTAGTGCATCTACCACTAGTATCTTGCTCCTAGACAAGGTTCAAAAGAGATTCGCCAGTCTGATAGGTCCTGAACTGTCATCTAAACTGCAGCCCCTGTCCCATCGACGAAATGTTGCATCCCTCTGCCTTTTCTACGAGTACTTTAACGGGAATGCTCTGACGAACTGCAAGCACTTGTACCCCCTCGACGTAAATACCCCCGGCCAATCCGACAAGCAGCTTAATCCCACCCCTTCACAGTAGAGATCCCTAGATGTAAGAGAGCCTTCTGCTCCAGTAATTTTTCCCCAGGACAGCTAGACTTTGGAATTCCCTGCCGGGTCCCTGCTTCCCCAACTGTACTGACATGCAGAAGTTCAAGTGCAACGTGAACCGACATCTTGCTGCCCAACTCCCTACACAGTACCCCTGATGCCTATGTCCCTGATAGTAGAGAGTGAGAGAAAGAGAGAGAGAGAGAGAGAGAGAGAGAGAGAGACCGAGACCGACCGGCGCTGGTGTTTTCGTTAATTAAAATATTACTGCTACTACTATATTTTCATTTGTGTGTGTGTGTGTGTGTGTGTGTGTGTGTGTGTGTGTGTGTGTGTGTGTGTACTTATGCTCATCTATGTGTGTGTGTTTGGGATAAAATTGATGCGTCCCTGCAGTTTTATTTTTTGTAATCATATCTACAACAGTTACTTGTCTTTTTGTTTTTGTTTTTTTTTTCATTGTTTAATTTGTTTATATATTTATTGTTTATGTGTGTGTGAGAGAGAGACCGACCGACCGACCGACCGACCGACTGACCGATGCTGGTGTTTTCGTTAATCTATATATTAATACGATAGCGTGTGTCTTACTTTGTGTGTCACGCTTACATCTTTTTTCTTTCGAGTGGTTGTCGTTTAATAATTGTTGTTTCCTTCCATTTCTTGTAATAAATAATTTTGCCAAGAATTCTTCATAAGTGTTGGTTTCGTTTTCGATTATAGATGATGGCACTCAACTCATCTATTTTTTTTTATTTTTGAAATCACTACTTTATATTGTTTTTTTAATGGTCATGCTTACATCATCAAATATGGAAAAATAAATAACTCACCTCTTTTTTATTGTTCTATCCTTTTTTTGTTGTTCTACACGCTAATGTAGTAATATATAGACTTGCTTGGATAAATATTTTTACAGTTTTAACAAAAGAGCTAGAATAATATGATGGTGTTCCAATATAATATAATAATATATACGAAATGTGCATTAATAAAAAATATCATATTTAAACGTATTTTACGACCTGACAATGCCGAGCAGCCTGTTAGTATATATATATATATATATATATATATATATATATATATATATATATATATATATATATATATATAACAAGAAAATTCATATTAATTTTTTTTTTTTTTTACTATTATTCTCATCTTTATTAGGTGTTGTTTTCATCTCTTTTTATTGGTTGTTGTTTTTCACGACGTTTCGGCCAACTATTCCTCTGGCCTTCGTCAGGTGGTAACCGCGACGGATAGAAACATCGAATCTCCTAACTGCATTCTCAGCAATCACTGCCATCCGTAGTTGTTGTCGTCTCACCACGTTTTTGGCCAAGTAAACCTCTGGCCGGCTTTGGGTAGGATTGAAACCGCTCTCTTCAGACAATGCCCATCTGGAACCGTAGCAGTTTCAATCCTACCCAAAGCCGGCCAGAGGTTTACTTGGCCAAAAGGTGGTGAGATTACCACCTGACGAAGGCCAGAGGAATAGTTAGGCGAAACAACCAATAAAAAAGAAGCTGAAAACAACAACTAATAAAGTTAAAATAATAAAAATAAATATATATAATGCTCATCTCAAAAATTGAATTCCAAAAAAAATGTATGTATTATGTTGTATAATTCAAGATTTTAAAGACCTTGGAGGAAACAGAACAGAAAATTTAATCTTAAAATTTTACGAGAATTAACAAAATTGCATGTGCAACGACTTTCCACGTTTTCGAGAACAAACTAGCGAATATATGTTAGTGTAAATAACAAATTTGTGTTTGTGTAAATTACTAACATTGTAAAATAACGTTTCTTGGGGGGAAAACGTAGGTAGAATTAAGTGTTCTCCTGTTGCCACCTGGACGATATATATATATATATATATATATATATATATATATATATATATATATATATATATATATATATATATAAAATTTTTTACTATGATAATTAAATACCTACAGACACTAGTGTTTCATCCTTTCGGGAATCTTCAGTGCAGTGTGTCACGATTAACACCAGTCGACAGATTCGAACTCGGCAACACGAGCCATCTCTGGCTAGATTAGCAGAGACTGTATCCAATCGGCTACCATTAACCGCGTGAAATAAGGTTGAATTTAAACATTTTAATTTTAAATGTTCTTTATGTCATTCACAGAGTGATCTAATCGTTATACGATGATATTTGCATAAGCGCTAAATTGACCGACTTAACTCAACTGAAAGTGCTCAACTATACCAAACGAGTTTCTTAAAGGAGCTGTTATAATATTTTTTTTTACTATAATAATTAAATACCTACAGACACTAGTGTTTCATCCTTTCGGGAATCTTCAGTGCAGTGTGACACGATTAACACCAGTCGACAGATTCGAACTCGGCAACACGAGCCATCTCTGGCTAGATTAGCAGAGACTGTATCCAATCGGCTACCATTAACCGCGTGAAATAAGGTTGAATTTAAACATTTTAATTTTAAATGTTCTTTATGTCATTCACAGAGTGATCTAATCGTTATACGATGATCTTTGCATAAGCGCTAAATTGACCGACTTAACTCAACTGAAAGTGCTCAACTATACCAAACGAGTTTCTTAAAGGAGCTGTTATAATATTTTTTTTTTACTATAATAATTAAATACCTACAGACACTAGTGTTTCATCCTTTCGGGAATCTTCAGTGCAGGGTGACACGATTAACACCAGTCGACAGATACGAACTCGGCAACACGAGCCATGATTAGCAAATACCGTATCCTATCGGCTACCATTAACCGCGTGAAATAACGTTGAATTTAAATATTTTAATTTTAAATGGTCTTTACGTCAGTCACAGGGTGATCTAATCGTTATACGGTGCATAGAGAAACGGATGTTCTTGTAAAATAATTTTTAGAAGTCTTTTTTATATTTCTTTTGTCCACCTTTTAGCTCCCTCGTTTTTTTGTTTTTTTTTATCCTCACATTCTCTTCATTTTCTCTTTTTTCATCATCATTTAGTCACTTTTCTGCATCTTGTTTTTCCTCATACGTTTAAATCTTCCCTGTCACTTTCTTTCTTACATCTTGTTCTCACAATGTGGTTAAATTCTGTCCATCTCTATCACATCTCTCTATCTCTCTATCTCTCTCTCTCTCTCTCTCTCTCTCTCTCTCTCTCTCTCTCTCTCTTAGTCTGTGTTTCCTTCTCTTCCTGTTTATCTTTCTATTTATCCTATTTTTACTTTCACCTTTCTCTTCCCTTTCCGTCCAGTGAATAATTTGAAGAGATGTTCACGTAAGTTTTCTCCCCTTTGCATCCAAGTGGATCGAATTTTAACAACTTGAAACAAAAGTGTTTACGCGAGAATTTAAAGAGAAATTCAAAGGAAACGGAAATTTCTTGTATTGAAAAAGTATCGATCTCGCCGACTTTGATTTTGAAAACAACAAGTCGTAACTATTGATTACAGTAGGAAAAAATTAAAATGCAATGTACACATATATATATGTATATATATATGCATATATATATAACTACTTAATTTACTCACATAAAATTAATATACGAAAGTATAAATTTATGCGTAAACTTTAAGTATTTTCTTCAAAAGTGCTCAATACGTAGGTAGAGCTAGTTAGTAAGCTATAAAATATATATGGAATATTCCGCGTTTCATCCACTCTTATGCCTGAAGAGTCCTAGAGTGGATGAAACGCGGAATATTCAGTGTAGCTTAATCGCCATATATATTTTATAACTTACTAACTATCTCTACCTACGTATTGAGTACTTTTGAAGTAAATACTTAAAGTTTACGCATAAATTTATACTTTCGTATATTAATTCAGGCTTATGCCTGAAGAGTCCTAGAGTGAATGAAACGCGGAATATTCAGTGTAGCTTAATCGCCACATATAACTTACTATATATATATATATATATATATATATATATATATATATATATATATATATACTGTTTGTTTTTTCATTAAGCAGTAATATGTTGCTAGACAGTCATGAACATGGTTCGGTCAGCTAGTTACTAGCTAATATATACCTCTTCAGGCGATACAGTTTATACGAAAGAAGTTTGCAACCTCTGCTTTCGTATAAGTTGTCTCGCCTGAAGAGATCTCTAGTTACTAGTAACTAGCTGACCAAAACATGCACATGACTGTGTAGCAACATATTTCTGCTTATGTGAAAACAAATAAAGTGTATAGCCTGCTCTACTTTGGTATTCAGCACTCTTGTATTAACCCCGTTAAACTTCATTGTTACTTAACCTCTGAAAAACAATAACCTCAGATCATATATATATGTGTGTGTGTGTGTGTGCGCGCGCGTGTGCGCGCGTGCGCGTTTGTGTATGTATTGATAGATACATGCATACATAGACAGACAGGCATATAGATAGATAGGTAGACAGACAGATAGATAGATAGATAGATAGATAGATAGATAGATAGATAGATAGATAGATAGATAGATATATAGACAGATAGATAAATAGACAAATAGACAGATAGATAGAAAGATAGACAGATAGATAGATAGATAGATAGATAGACAGACAGACAGACACAAGATAGATAGACACATACACACATACATAGACTGACAGGCATATAGATAGATAGATAGACAGACAGATAGATAGATAGATAGATAGATATATAGACAGATAGATAAATAGACAAATAGACAGACAGATAGATAGATAGATAGATAGATAGATAGATAGATAGATAGACAGACAGATAGATAGGTAGATAGATAGATAGATATATAGACAGATAGATAAATAGACAAATAGACAGATAGATAGATAGATAGATAGATAGATAGATAGACAGACAGATAGATAGATAGATATATAGACAGATAGATAAATAGACAAATAGATAGATAGATAGATAGATAGATAGATAGATAGATAGATAGACACAAGATAGATACACACAAGATAGATAGACACATACACACATACATACACTAGCACAATCTGAAAGGGGCAGTAGATGAATACTTGTGTGTAAACATAAAATTCTAGAACGATTATAAAGTGATATCGTTTTCCACTAAAGACTTCGTATCAAGCAAATAAGTCTTTATTTCAAAATAACTCGTTTTATAATTTCATTTTTATGCAATCAAAACAAAGATAATTTTTTTTTTACAAAGTTTAATTTTATAAACAGGATGGACCTTCAAAAAAACTTGAACATGTTTTATATTTGATTTTTATTTTGTATAGCAAAAAGGTTGGCAAGACCGTTATGTATTATATAAATGGAAAATATCTGTTTGTACATTCAGTTAAAAATTGAAAATTACATAACGAACACTCACCAAATTTATATTATACTAGACTACCCGTGACTCGTTGGGTCAGTATGTTATATTAGCTATGGAATTCATGTGTGGGCGTGACACTTGTGACGTAAAGAAAATAGTTTTTTTTGTTTTGTTTTTTGTTTTTTTCTTTGACATAACAGAAACATCTCTATGAAAGTATATTAAAATGAAAAATCACGGACGGATCACTTAAACGTGAAAAAAAAATCCTCCCTATTCGTGTAAAGTTACCTATTTTTCCGAATAATCGCTCAAAAATCGAAAATTAAACATGATTTTCCTACGAATCGAACGCCGACAAAAGTCATTTAGCAGCAAAAACGCACATGAACCTACCGATGAGAAATATAAGTTATTTAAGCCACCCAAATTAATTTTCTTTTCTTCCTAAGCACGTCGGTTATTTCTTTTGTATACCCGGGCAACATCGAGTAACTACAGATTATATGTGTGTGTGTGTGTGTGTGTGTGTGTGTGTGTGTGTGTGTGTGTGTGTGTGAGAGAGAGAGAGAGAGAGAGAGATACCATCGGTTTTAAAATGCATCGGCACAGATCGATAGATAAATTGATCGATAGATAGATAAGTATTGACCTGCCGAACTTGAATTTGAAAACAACAAATCGATAAAGGCATAAAATATTCATCCACCAAAGGCAAGAATAGATATTTTTGAGATGTGTCCATTTAATCTGCGCGTTTAACGAAGAAAATGCGATTAAATTTTGAATGTCCCGTGACTCATTGTACCACAATTACTACCACCTTTTGTTCCACATTACGAGGGGCGTGCAATAAGTAATGGCCCTGACCAAGCTACAGTTGTCTGATCTAGCTGAAATTTTTGCATCTGCAATGATTTATATCTCTACGGATTATGTGGCAAATTAAAGCTCTGAACTAATTGTGGTTTCTGTTTTACAGGTGTTTGAACTGAATCAGGTGTGAAATGGAGCCTGTTGAATGTCGAGCAGTGATCCGGGCTTTGTATTTGAAAGGACGCACACCACGGGAGACTTTTGATGATATGAAACAAACTTATGGTGATAATGCCCCATCGTATGACCTTGTAAAACGCTGGCATCGTGAATTCAAACATGGCCGGAAGTCTGTGGAAATAGGTCCCAGACCTGGTCGTTCCCCTTCTGTCATTTATGAGGCATCTGTCCGTCAAGTTGAGGCTGCCATTTTGGAAGATCGGCGCATTACTATTCGCCAAATAGCCCAAGATGTCAAGATTAGTAAAGGTAAAGGGTCTCTGGAAACTATCATTCATGACCATTTGCATATGCATAAGGTGTCTGTCAGATGGATTCCCAGGTTGCTCACACCATTCCAGAAGGGAGAACGCTTCGAGTGCTCGAGGATAAATTTGGAGATGTGCCAAGAAGATATCAAAGTTTTTCAAAAGACTGATTATACAGGATGAAACCTGGGTCCATCACTATGATCCAGAGACCAAAGCCCAGTCAATGCAGTGGAAGCGCTTGGACTCACCACCTCCAAAGAAGGCAAGGGTGCAGTCCTCCGTTGGTAAGGTCATGCTCCGTTGGCAAGGTCATGCTCACAGTAGTGATTACAGATTTCCTGGCAAAGGGTACCACAATTACAGGAGCCTATTAAGCTTCACTTTTGAGGAAATTAAGGGAAGCTATCAAAATCAAGAGGCGGGGCAAGATTAACAAAGGTACCCTCCTCCTGCAGGACAACGCTCCGGTCCACAACTCGCATGTCGCCAGATCAGAAGCACTGGCGTTTGGTTATGAAATCCTTCCCCATCCTCCCTACTCTCCTGACCTTGCACCCTCTGATTTTCACCTCTTCCCAGCCATGAAGTGTTTTTGAAAGGAAAGCGTTTCCCAGATGATGCAGCCTTTATTTCTGAAGTCACGTTGTGGTTGGAGGACCAACCTGGGGTGTTCTACAAAAACGGTCTTCAGAGCTGCATCAAACGATGGGAGAAATGCATAACTCTGGGTGGTTCCTATGTAGAGAAAGACTAATAACTGTGCCAAGTTTCGTTGCTCTACTGCTGTGTGAAGTGGGTCAGGGGCATTACTTATTGCACGCCCCTTGTAAATCTGTATTTATCTTTATGGAAAATGTAAAACTAAATCGATCTATTATTTTGCTATCTGCTTTGCACGCGCGTTTGTAAATTAGAACCTGATAAAATAGTTAAAAGTGCTCACATAGGCGTTGAGAAGTATTAGATAATGGCTGAATCAACATATCAAAAATCATAGGGAATATACATTTATACGGCAGCCATTCCAAAAGTAAAGACTCCTATTTTTTTAACTCAAAAGGTTGAGCTACGAAGACGAGAATGGTGCCGTTAAATCGGACCACCTTTTGTATCCCAGAATTTATTTTTTCTACATAGTAATCAGCATTCTCAATGCACATCTGCCAGTGGTGAATGATGTCTGTGCATGGACGTCCGAAGTGCGCTTTGTCATACGAGCGTCGTTCCAAAAGTAAAACTTCCTTCTTATTTTAACTTAAAATATTGAAGAGCTAAGAAGACGGGAGGGGTACCACTAAAACGAGCCATTTTTGTGCCTCAGAATTTTTTTTTTTTCATAGTCGCCACCATTCTCAATGCATTTTGTCTGCAATTGAATGACGCATATATGCTTCAGACGCACACCCATGACAGGAGCTGTCTTGTTAAGATCTCACACCATCAATATCTGCTAAAGAAAGATGAAAAAAATAGTAGATATTACTATTTCATATACGTATATACAGAATTAACTCCAAAACTAATTATTAGTTTTAATCATTAGTGATTTTAGAATACAGCTATTAGGCGTAAGAGTATGTAATGTGGGTTATATTTATTTAAATTGACTGAAATTTTAACAATAGGTATTAAACAATAATTAATAAATATTCTCCAAAATTAAATATTATTTAGTATTTCAAAGATATTTAACGAGGGAGAAGTTTATATATATATTGTAACTTCCTAAACTAATGAACCGATTATTATGAATTTGGAAACAAAGTTGAAAGACTTAAGGCGTCATGATGTCGACTTTATTTGATTTAATTAAGTTTTATGCAATGGATCAAAAAGAGAGTGTAAACACTTCGAATTTTGTGAAATTTTAACAATAGTTATTGCGCATCCATTAATATATATTACATATTTTCAGGTTTTTACTAAATAACAAAGGTTTTTGTTATTATACAAATATTTTTACGTATTCTACAAAGGTTTTCTTAGTATTATGCTAAGATTTTTTAGTATCATTGAAAAGTTTTATTGTTATTTGAAGTTTTTTAGTATTATACAAAGGTCTTTAGTATTATACAAAGGTTTTATTTACTATTATGCTAAGATTTTTTAGTATTATACAAAAGTTTTTATTGTTATTTGAAGGTTTTTAGTATTATACAAAGGTTTTTAGGGGGAATTATTTGGCCACAATTTACCATTTGAAAGTTCAAGTATTTTAGATTTGTATTGAATTTTACCCGTATTTATTAAACTCAATTACAAGAGAATCTGTGTATTTATTTAGTCTCCTTAAGCTTAAGCCTTAACTTTGAGACACTTTCTAGAATTAAATCATGTCAAGGATATTGATTCAAATTAAAAAAAAAATGATTTGGACATAAAGTTTAGTATCATTAAACAGCGATTAAAAATGTCATAATTTGCAGTCTTTTATTATTATTATTATTATGATTATGATTATGATTATTATTATTATTATTATTATTATTATTATTATTATTATTATTATGATGATCATCATCAAAGACAAGGTTATCTTTGAATGTCAAAGAAAAGTAAAAAAAAATAAATAGCAAGTGGACGTTATAGCAGTTTAGGTATTGCTTGACCTTTTTAATTGTGGTTTTACTCTTATTATAAAATTAAATGAGTGGTTTCATAGATAGTGGTTCCATTAGACGATTTATGTGTAAAGCGTCTTTCAGGGCAGGAAAATTTCAAAATACGATAGCCAAGCTTAAACTAATCAATTTCGTATCTAGAGGTTCCGTTGTATAATTATTTAAGATGACATAAGAGTGGTGCGAACTGTTTTGTTCGGAAAATTAATTTTACTTGTCTTTGGACGGGAATTCTTCAAGTTTATATATTAATATCAATGGGTGAATGTATGTCCGTGTGTTCCCTATAGAAATATATAGTTAGAGAATCTACATAAAAACTTAAAGTTTATTTATATGATAACTTTTTCAGGGAAGACAATGGAAGTGGTCTCGAATCTGTAAGTGTTTCTATGCGATCTAGTGGCGTAGAACTACCATTAAAACTTAAACATATCTTTTTTTTATTATTTAAACTATATGCATAAACTTATTTGGGAATATAATAGAAATGATTTCGAATCCTTATATACCCTCCCTAACTGCTCCCGGGGAGAATCCATTAAAACGTATTATGATTAAATATAACCGTGCTACTAAAGAGAAGTAGATATACAAAAGAGGCTCTTAGTGGCGAGGCAGAAAATGGGGTAATCGAAAGCAGGCATGGGAATGCAACGACGAAACGAAAAGCAAAATAAAACGAATTGCCGCGAAGAATTAATGGAAAAAAAAAGAAAAGAGAACACTATGACTGAAAAGTTGGAACGCGTAATCCAAGTTGATGTGTAAGGAGGGTGGAATGATTTAATCAAGAGAGAAACGGGGCGAGGTTAAAGGTTCAATATCTCATGTTTCTGCTTGAGCCTTCAATATGATGCAAGGTGACGATGATGTCATTGCCTACTTGAAAGCTGCAGGAAATTACTTCCGGGAGCCATTGAGTTCATTTCCGGTAATATGACGGTTTCTGAGTGCTCACGAGAAGTGGTTACAGACGTTGAATGAGTTTTCGAAATAAGATAAATATGAGCAGAAGTGTATGCGTGTGGGAGACGAGGATATTGGAAATATACATGTGTGTGTGTGTGTGTGTGTGTGTGTGTGTATGTGTGTGTGTGTGTGTGTGTGTGTGTGTGTGTGTGTGTGTGTGTGTGTGTGTGTGTGTGTGTGGAGAGAGAGAAAGAGAAAAAAGAGAAACATATAAGTATAAAATAGATAGATAGATAGATAGATAGATAGATAGATAGATAGATAAGCAAAAAATAGATAAATGCAAACTTATATATAATTCCGGTTATTATACGGAACTGGAGTTCATCAACGTTTGTTTCCATAAGGCTTTTTCTCATATATATCATATTTTAATAGCACAAAATGTATGCAAAAATATAATTTAGTGTTGGGATTTAGTTATGTTTTAAAAGAAATCTATTTTACTTCTTATCAGCTGTAATTTATAATTACCTAAACAAGTCATCCATCTAATCATCATCATCATCATCATCATCATCATCTCTCTCTCTCTCTCTCTCTCTCTCTCTCTCTCTCTCTCTCTCTCTCTCTCTCTCTCGCTCTCTTTCTCAGTTATATATATTTTCTGGCCGTGTATGTGTGTGTGTGTGTGTGTGTTTTGTTTTCGTTTTGTTTTTTGTTTTGTTTCTGTGGGGGGGTCGCCTTTTTTAACCATGTTTATTTTATTTCTCTTTTCTAATTTTATTTCTCTTTTCAATTATTAATAATATTAACAACATTAATATTTCTAATAGCCTCAGTGACTGTTTAGAGAAATGGTAGCTTTTCATTTTAATTTACATACATGTGCTTGTATACAGTACAGCATAACCACGTTGACACAACGGTTCTCCTTGACTCAATGAAATTTACATTTCGTTCCGTTTTAATCTGCAGTCGATTAGCGTAATAGTGAGACGTCTGGACTGTCGTTTGAGCAGTTGGGTTTCGATTCTGGCTTGGGGTAGTTGCCTGTCCAGCCGCACTGATTAGCTGTGATACAGCGAAATAGTACTGTATATGGATGACGATAATGCTCCCTATCTTGGGTTGAGCATATTGGTAATTGATATACAAACTGCAATTAGTGCATTAAGCGATGCTCTTTGTGTGAACAAATCGAGCGGAGGCATTTGGACGATGTCAAAACATTCTTAATTCACTACCCGCACAGCAGCAGCCGAATAACGTAATGATGAGAAGCCTTGATTGTCGTTTGTGATACAGCGAAACAGTACTGTATCTGGAGGACTATATATATCGAAGCATCTTCAATTTTTATTTTATTTATTTTTTTTTTTTTTGCACTGATACAAAAACGGATTCTCGCCCGTAAACCGTCTGTCCGTCACGATAAAACCTCATTAAGTCTAACAGAAACTGTTGTTAATTATAGTTGTTAAATATAAGCATACACACACACACACACACACACACACACACACACACACACACACACATACATATATATATATATATATATATATATATATATATATATATATATTAAGCTTTTTCAGTTAATTTAAAAGTCAATCCATAGCGAAAATCATTTACAATTATTTCCAAGCCAATTTATTTCGAAACTCGTATTATAAATAAAACAAGATTCTGATTAATCGCTTCTTCTTTTGCATACGGAAGTCTAAAAGATAAAATAAAAATAAATTGAAAACTTCTACAAAAATACATGAAAAGTATTTTCGATAAAATATAAAGAAATCTTTAATAGTGTAATTCCAATTGTATTTTTTTTTTAATCTTTTTTATTAAAATCATTATGATCCATTATGGTCACAAAATGGGAAGCAATTTTGTTAATGTGCTTATATTTTCGTTTGTTTTGTTTTTTGTTACTTTGTGTGTGTGTGTGTGTGTGTGTGTGTGTGTGTGTGTGTGTGTGTGTGTGTGTGTGTGTGTGTGTGTGTGTGTGTGTGTGTGTGTGTGTGTGTGTGTGTGTGTGTGTGTGTGTGTGTGTGTGTGTGTGTGTGTGTGTTTTGTTTTCGTTTTGTTTTGTTTTCGTTTTGTTTTTTGTTTTGTTTCTGTGGGGGGGGTTCGCCTTTTTTAACCATGTTTATTTTATTTCTCTTTTCTAATTTTATTTCTCTTTTCAATTATTCGGCATTTATTAAATTAAGGGGAGATAACTATCAATCTCTTCGTGGTGAGTCATTTACGTCGTACTGTTACAAATTACTTAGTTTAATTATTAGAATTTTTTTTCTCAAGTGATGTTTATTATTTTTAAATATCTTATTGAAAAGCAAATTTATATATAATGTTGTTTTTTTTATCATATTATATTTTTAGCATGTTATTCATACACCAAAGAAATAATCTATATATATTAATGCCGTAGTATTAATAACGTACGTACGTGTGTCACGATTTCCAGATTATAAATTACTCGGGAGATCCTATTCATAAAAAATGGAGGATGAACATTAAATTATTAGTATATAGATACGATTTAATGTTCGCCGTATGTTATCACCTTCTATCCTCCTTTTGAATAAATAGGATCTCCCGATCACCGAAGACGCAATGTAAAAAAGAAAATTAAAATAAAACAAGTCTGATAGCCATTAGTCGCGTGCTCTCGTGTAATGAATGAATGCGTAAATGTAGGATTGACATGAAATTCTGAAAAATAAACTAAAATGACCGAAAAATGGGATGAAATGACTTAAATAAATAAAAAGTAAATGACTTAGAATGACTTTAATGAACTTAAGGATGAATTGAATGATCTTAAGAATGACTTGAATGCTTAAAAAAATAACTGGAATCCTTCAAAAACAACTTGAATGATTTGGATAATGACTTGAATGGTTTTGAGACTGACTGGTTGTAAAGTGGGTGATCATTTTACATTAAATTAATACAGAAAAGTGATCCCCAACTTTATATCACAGTTACAAACATAAGTACATCATGTAGTAAGACATATAGTCAACTTGGATCTTGGCCACGAGGCCAAAATAAACTTAAAAAGCTAAGAACAGCATCTATTAACAACAGACCTTTGATATTAACCAAAAAGGCCAAGCACAAAAGTGTTACGGACAGACCGACCGACCGACCGACCGACGGAGTGACTTATAGAGTCGCTTGCACGCGACTAAAAATATGTCGCTTTTGGGCCGTACGTGAAACTGAAATATACTTTCTTGATCTTTTAGCTACGATTCAAGGGTAGTATCTATTCTGTCTAAAGATGATATAATGGTATCGTGGGGTTTCTGTTCGCGCGTCCATAACATTGAAATATGTCACAGACACCTATGAGGATATTGGAGATAAACCGTAATAACTAGATATATTCTGACATTGCGTTAACTAGACAACTTATATAAATATTTTACAGTTTTAAGAAAAGGGGTCCTGGATATGACCTAAAACTATATCCGATGGTGAGGCACCACCTTGCGGGCCTTAGAGAGTGTGGAGCCACCCTTTAATTGCCATTGCTCCCAGGTCCACTCTGACCCGGAGTGGTAGTACCTGTTAGGGTCCCAACTATGGGTTAAATAGACTCTGACTTAAAAAAAATATATATATACTCCATTAAAAATCGTTCCTCAAAATAACTAGATTCGGCATTGAATAACCTGAAAAAGGTTGATATGCCGTAAAACAAAAACAACCAACCAACCAACCATAAGAAAAGGGCTTCAATAATATCGCGGGGTCTGTAATCACGCTGAAGGTCGACAGAATGCCCATCAGCAATATATTTCATATGAAAGATACCACTGTAGAATTTCCACAGGCCTTGCTAGTTTTGTTTCATTAATTAAAATCGTCTGCTTATGTTAAGTTGATTAGAGGACGAGGATTAATAATTCGTATTATTTAGATTTTTCGCACTACTGTTCTCGTCTTAAGTGTTTTTCACGGCGTTTCGGTCGATGTAACCTTCGACTTTCTTCAAGTGCATTTTGTCGAACTCAGTAATCTACACGAAATCCATTATTTAATCTACGAAGAGCATGTTCTCTTTCCACAAGTAGAAGTAATTCGCAGCTGTATTTTTGAGTGTTGCCCGAACTGAGGATATATATATATATATATATATATAAAGAGAGAGAGAGAGAGAGAGAGAGAGAGAGAGAGCAAATGATAGATAGCTATAGATATATAGTAGTCTGTAGGAATAAAGAGTAATGTATAGTGAAAAGTTATAAGATTGTACATTGAAAAACAAAAATACGACAGGCGTTCCAAAAGTAATGCCTCCTACTTTTTCTACTCCGGAGGAATACAACTTACAACTGAATTTACCAAGTACTTTATACACCACGCTTTACAGTAAATTCTAGTATTAATTTGGGAGCCATAAACCTACGGAGATCGTTCCAAAAGTAATACACCTTATTTTTTGACTAAAAAAAACAGTGGAGGGCCTAAGAGGTCGGGAGTGGTACCATAAAATTAGCGGGCTTTTTGTGCTCCGAGATCTATTTTTCTACGTAGTAACCACAATTCTCAATGCACTTTTGTCGGCGATTGGGGTGGTGGCTGTGTATGGGCATTCGGAGTTCGCTTTATCGCTCACATCTCTGTCGCCACGCTGAAATCGACGAACCCGTCTCCTAACTGCGCTGACACTAACTGCATCGGCTTCGTAAATGTTCGACAGGCGCCGGTTAATCTTCATCAGTTTTTCAGCATAAGGAAATTCAAAGACGCGTCTCTGCTTCTGACGCATTTGCTCTCTCTCCCACTCTCTCTCTCTCTCTCTCTCTCTCTCTCTCTCTCTCTCTCTGCATATATATATATATATATTATAATATAAAGCTGAACGTCTGTGTGTGTGTGTGTGTGTGTGTGTGTGTGTGTGTGTGTGTGTGTGTGTACAAATAGGCTCCTATATGGTTGACTATTTTAAAAACTGATTACATATAATGATAGAAGATGTATCGAGGATCAGGAATGAGTATGTTTGATCTGGCAGAACGGTGGTTCATAAAAATTGTTGGGTCTGCGTTCGCGCCTGGTCCCCAAAGTATGGGAATAAAAAATGAAAAAAAAACGTTTTCAAGGGTTTTTGATATAGATGTACATAAAAATACTTTGATAATTATGTTTCAACTTAAATAGGGATGGTATAATAAAATCGTGGGGTCTGCGTTCGCGCCTGTACTCCAGAGAAATATGGCACAAACTTTAACAAAGACTTTTCATATCTATTTGCGTAAGTATACTTTGATAATTATGTTTCAGTTTGAAGAAATATGGTATAATAAAATTATGGGGTGTTCGTTCGCGCCTGACCTCCATAGAATGTAAATATGTCACAAAGTTTAACAAGGTTTTTTTAAAAGGGATGGGGGCCCACAATAACACCTTAACCAGACGTATCCCTCCACCGTACTGTATACCGATACTCTATGGCTGACTGGGATAGCTTCCGTACATTCATATCTGATTTACCTCTGCACTCCATGTTTAAAAAGGATGTGTCCTCTATAGTATCAGATCTGACCGAATGGTTAATTGTAGGCATAGACCAATTCATACCATCTAAAAAAATTCCAACAAAAACCTAACAGCCAGCTATGGTTCTCCCCAGAATGCGCTGCTGCTATCGCGCACAGAAATCACTTTTTACATAGCTACCAACGTAATAGATGCACTGAGACTAAAGCTGCTTTCAGGACTGCCAGCAACCACTGTAAAAGAGTAATAAAAAAAATGCAAGAGAGCTATATGCCCAGTCTATTAAATCCAAGGTAGCTGATCAGCGGCTTGGTTCCCACCAGTTTTGGCAAATAACAAATAGGATCCTAAACAGAAGTGTGCGTTCTATCCCAACCATTATCAATGAGCCAGAGGTCATCTCGTCAGTGTCAGACAAGGCCAAACTATTTGCAAAGAACTTTGCAGCTAATTCTACCCTATGCGACGAAGACCATCAACTCCCCATATTTCCTCCTATAACACAGAACAAGCTAGGTAACATACAAATATCCGTGCATGAGGTCGCTTAGCTAATCAAGAACCTTGATTCCAGTAAAGCAACTGGCCCTGATGGCATCCCAATTATAGTGTTAAAAAAGCTTCAACCAGAACTCGCTCCCATACTTACGAAACTATTTAAGCGCTGCCTTAAGGAGAAGTGCTTTCCGACTCCCTGGAAGACCTCATCAGTTTGCCCTGTATTTAAGAATTCAGGTGATAAGTCATCTCCCTCTCAGTACAGACCAATAAGTCTCCTGTGTGTTATGAGTAAGTTGCTGGAATCCATACTAAATAGAGAAATAGTCAACCACCTCAGCAGAAACAACCTTCTTAGTGACACACAATATGGTTTCCGCTCTGCAAGACCTACCGCAGATGTGCTGACGGTTATATCTCACAGGATTAGTGAATTTCTTGACAAAGGCTTCCTTTCTAGGGCAATTGCTCTTGACATATCAAAGGCCTTCGACAAGGTATGGCATAAGGGTATACTTCACAAGATTTCCAGCTACGGTATAACTGGAAATGTTTTCTCAATCATTAAATAATTTCTCTCCGATAGACTCATAAGAGTAGTGGTCGCTGGACAAAAATCGGAGGCCTGCAATATAAATGCTGGAGTCCCTCAGGGGTCAATCCTGGGCCCAACTCTCTTCCTGATCTACATCAATGACCTCCCTAAACACATACTTAAATCATTCGTTGACATCTATGCTGATGACACGACCATCTACGGCAACACATCAAAGGCTGTAAATGACAAAGTTCTCTCTGATTCTCTCTCCTCTGATCTCGAGCGCGTGGTTCAGTGGGGGAAGGCGTGGCTGGTTACCTTTAATGCATCCAAAACACAACTCCTATCCTTACATTATCAACGCTCTGATCCCCATCTAGTATCAATTGGGATGGATGGGTCTCGTCTGGGAGAGGCCCCATGTTTTGACAAGCTTCTGGGTTTGACCTTTACTCCTGATCTGAAATGGAACTCGTACATCAAGTCTGTTGCCAAGGTCGCTGGAAAGATGGTGGGATCCTTCTACCGCTCCAGAAGATATCTCACTACTGATGCAATTCTCTATCTATATAAAAGCAAAGTACGTGCAACGATGGAATACTGTTGCTATATCTGGGCAGGAGCTGCAAAAAACAGCCTATCCTGCCTTGACAGAGTACAAAATAGACTTCGTGGCTTAGTGGGGGATGCCCTGTTCTCTACCCTGCAACCTCTCTCCCACAGAAGAGACGTTGCGAGCCTATCCTTGTTTTAACGTTATTTCCATGACAGGTGCTCGTCTGAACTCCAATCTCTGGTCCCCCCTCGCCAATCTTTCACGAAAAACACCCGTCTAGCTGAATCCACTGTGAAAAATTTCCCCCACTCTTTATCTGGGCCTAAATCAAAACGTGGATTCCATGAACAAAGCTTCTTTCTTAGAACTGCACGCCTGTGGAACTCTGTTCCGTCTGCCTGCTTCTCACCGGACTACAACTTGGATGTCTTCAAGTCCAACGTTAACAAATTTCCAATGAACCGCCCCATTAAGTAAACACTTCATCAAATCTCCACACTAACGTAATGTACTTGCAATAACCCTTATCCCTGAGTGGCTTCCGGGCCTTGATAAGTGGTGATCACTGTGTAAAAAAAAATCTTAATTCACATTAGCTTTTATTTATTTTTTGAATTGAATCATATTGTGTCGAATAAATTCACCTCATAAATTCACGTTCTTATTAAAGTGAAAGCCAAAAAAGTCGAAACTTTAGACAATTCTCGACACAAATTTTGCATAACTCTGTTTTTTCCTTCTACACTTGCACGTGGCAATCTTTCGAAAATAGATAAATAGATAAATAATAAAAAATAAGAACTTTACTTGTTATCGTCTCAAAAGAAGGAAAAATCATGCTCACGTGATTACGTCTTTTTAAAAACATTTACATAACCTTTTTATTTTTATTTATATATCTGTTTAAGCTTTTTTTGTCAGTGTACTAGAAGGAATTCAGTTGATTACAACCCTTTCTGTGTGTTCTTTGCATTACAATAGTACAACCCTGAATCCGACGGCGCAATACTACACCGTTCAATACTGTAAAACTGAAACGAAGTTATTCTGCTTGAAAAGGGCGCCATTTTCTTCTTATTCATATTTATATCGATTCTTTGCTTAAAAAAACTAAAGTAATTACGTGTTTACTTTTTTAATATCCCATTTTGCTGTTTCGGATTGTTTTACTAAAGTAAGTAAAGCTTCATTATTTTTCAAAACTGTTTTTGTTTCTTTGTTTTTCGATATTTCGTCGATATTATTTAGTAAGAGTGTTTAGAAGAAAAGCCAACAAACGACTACCCGAAAAAATAAATATACAAGAAATAAATGTTACCATAGTCAATAAAAGTTCAATTCATGTTTTTTGTTTTGAAATAGTTTTTAATGCTCTTTACTTGAAATAATTTCAGCGAACCGAAATTAAAACGAAATTTGAGGCGATAACTACTTAAATGATTTTTTATATAAACTACACATGCCATAATCGAATATTCCTCAAGCACAAAATAACGGAAAACATTAAAATATGTTTATAAATATTCCTTATGTAGACGAAACTCTTAAATTGTTAACACAGAATACCCAGGTGCCCTTCCTTCAAATAGAAAACTTGCTCTCCATTTCAAAGTTGATGCCATTTTGATTTTTTTTAACCAGTCCGTGAATTAAAAAAAAAAACTACTTAAAAATACAAACCAATGAACTTTTCTATTATAAAAGTAACTTTTATTGACTATGGTAACATTTATTTCTTGTATATTTATATTATTATATATATAACATTTTATCTTTGTAAGGAAACATCATTTTGTTGGTCACCCTTGGCTGCGAATGGAAACAAAGTTGATATAAAAAAAAATCGCGAAAATTATCTTTACTTTCCTCATATTTTGCTTAGGGTAAAATTTTTGAGTATCAAAACCTATCTCTTTATAACCCCCATCCTTTTCATAACCTATCATACTTTCATCAATCACAGTCCATTTTCTGTAGGCTGTTTTTGAACCCAGTCAACGACGGGTACTTCTGTTAGTATATATATATATATATATATATATATATATATATATATATATATATATATATATATATATATATATATACAGAGAGAGAAAGAGAGAGAGATCCACGTACAGTACTGTTTCGTTGTATCAAAACTCGTCAGTGCGGCTAGTCTAGCACCTTTCTCCAGCCGGGGATTGAATCTACAAACAGCAACGACTAGAACCATCGGCCTATGGGATCAGTGCTCGTAAATGACCTCAACAAATGTTCATTTAAATAAACACTCGCCCACCGTTTAGCGGTGCTTCGGCAGCTTGTTTATTTACAAACAGCTGATCTCGCTTTACAGCCAATTAAGTAGCGGGTGAGATCCATTTATGACAGTGCTTGACCCAATATATATATATATATAGTAAGTTATATAATATATATGGCGATTAAGCTACACTGAATATTCTGCGTTTCATCCACTCTAGGACTGTTCAGGCTTATGCGCGAATTTTGTGGTTGTCTGTCGTTTTTATATACGCATCTTCTATTAAGATTTTAGTTAGCCAATCTGCTTTCTAGTATCACCGCGCCCTTCCTATCAGCCAATGAACATGCACTTACCGGAGAAAGGCCTATTTGACCTCTGGTTGACCTATTCCTTTGTGTGTGCTCTATTTAGCTTGGATATCTAGTTTATTGACCTGTTTTAAATCTAGGTTAGGGTTTTTTATAGGAAGGGCGCGGTGGATACTAGAAAGCTGATTGGCTAACTAAAATATTAATAGAAGGTGCATATATAAAAACGACAGACAACCACAAAATTCGCGCATAAGCCTGAAGTGTCCTAGAGTGGATGAAACGCGGAATATTCAGTGTAGCTTAATCGCCATACATATTTTATAACTTACTAACTAGCTCTACCTACGTATTGAGCACTTTTGAAGTAAATACTTAAAGTTTACGCATAAATTTATACTTTCGTATATTAATTTTATGTGAATAAATGAAGTAGTTATATATATATATATATATATATATATATATATATATATATATATATATATATATAACTACTTGAATCTACAAACAGCAACGACTAGAACCATCGGCCTATGGGATCAGTGCTCGTAAATGACCTCAACAAATGTTCATTTAAATAAACAATAAATAAAGTGTTTTATATATATATATATATATATATATATATATATATATTTCTTAAATATACGAGGTGCTTTCAATAAGTTTCCACCCTTTTTTCGTATGGCTAATTTTATTGATAGTACATATATGAAACTGTTATCTCTTTCGAAGTAATCTCCTCCAATTGCAATGCACTTATTGTACCATTCCAACAACTTCTGGAAGGCCCCATGGAAGTCCTCTTGTGTGGGTGTCAAAGCCTTTTTTATCCCCTCAATTGTGTCATAACGACAGTCTCTAATGTTTTCCTTGGGCTTAGGGAATAACCAAAAGTCACAGGGGGCAAGGTTTGGATTATAAGGAGGGCGAGGAACTCTCTTGATGCTCATCTTGGTCAAATAGTCTGTGACAAAGATGAAGTTGTGGATTGGTGTATTTACGAAAATCTTCCGCATCTTCAGTTCCTCACGAATAATTTTGTATACTGTTCCCACGTTGGCATCAAACAGTACACTTATTGTAGACACGCGACGGTCTTTATCCATTAAGTTCGTTATTTAGCCACTCAAGATATATTGTATATCGTTATTCTAAAGTCTCCTCACGTCCAGACTGCATTTCTGAAATACACCAACTGTGACAATCAGTCTTTAGTAGAGTGTCTTCCAATTGCTGCTGTAGCTGTTTATTTGAACCTGAAATCATAAAAATCGATCAGTCCTCTCATCAGATACATAGCAATAACATACTGAATTTTCAAGAGTTTACGACAATTTTAAAAACCTGTACAAAAAGGCCTGTAACTAATTGAAGGCACCTGAAAAACGTTGAAATAGAATAGACAAACAAGCATTTACTTGTTTTTTTTTTGTTTATTGGTAATACCTTGCGTACAATTGTTCTGGCCCCCAGATTTTTAATTTTCAAAAGTTTCACAGCCTACGAATAAGACCATTCTTGTTAACACAGCGGCTATTAACTTTTTTATTCGCAACATATATAAGTCTCAAGCAGGATTTATCTGAATTTTTAGATTAAACACACTTGCCTTGCAATGCAATCATCCTTCGAATTCTGTAGTAGTTAGTGGCCAGCATTTCTTTTCCTTCTATTGACCGCGTTTAAAAATTTTTTCAGACTTCCGGTAGCTCAGGTTTGAATTATTAGCTTCCCGGCAAGTGTTTTATTAATTTTCTTTTAAGCTAACAACTTAAGCCCGGATAAAGCGGAAGTCTGAAAAAATGAAACGCGTGAAATAGAAGGAAAAGAAATGTCGATTACTAACTACTACAGAATTCGAGGGATTATTACAGTGCAAGGAAGGTGTGTATAATTTTCCTACGTTGTTGTTGAACTTTCTCCTTGTCCACTTTCACCACATCTTGGGTTTGCCTTAACTTATATTCTATTTATTATTATTATTGGCTCACAAGGAACTTTCACACAGGTCTTCAGAGACCTTTCCCCGAAAACAGCCTGTGGTGTTCACTGGAATCTGAGTGACAACAAGTCTTCCCAGGTTTCCAGTACTCTCCACCTCTTTCGATAACATTTGCAAATAAATTTGCATTATCGAAACAGCTGCTTGCCATTGATTTCTCGTTGGTAGCAACTATTGGTCTTTGCTGGGATTTGACTGGCAATAAGCCTCCCCAAGGTCCAAGTTCTCTTCGCACTTATTCAGCTGAGGTCTGGTCAGTTCATCGGTCTTTCCTTCCTCCTTGACTATTTGGTTATTTGGCCTCGCTCATTTTTTTTGGGGGGGGCGTGATGTGGCAATGAGGGAAGGGTTGGGTTCCATATAGTGTTTCATGTTTTGCCTTTACAGCATTTTGTCTGGCCAGCACTTGTTGCTCATGTGTGTTAGTTTCCACATTCAAGGGTTTTCCTTAATATTTCAGCTGTTTTCATGATTGTTGTTCGTTGTATTTTTCCAATCATTCCTTTGATTCCAACTTCTCCCATTCTTTTTTTCAAAGTTTTTCGGGATTGTTCCTAGTTCTACTATTATAGGTATTATTTTTATTTTCTTCATCTTCCATATCCCTTTCAGCTCTCCGGATAGCTCTGTGTATCTGCTCCGTTTCTCCTTTTCTTTGATATTCGCCCTGTGGGCAGCTGAAAAAGCAAAGTCTACGATTATTATTATTAGTAGTAGTAGTAGCAGTAGTAGTAGTAGTGTTTGTATTATTTTGCTATCTAATTTACATACGTGTCCATGGTGCGGATATACACCGATATGTAACATATGGTGAGTTACTCTTTCTCTACATTGCCACAAAGAAAATAATATGAGTCGTTGAATCCACATAGATTATCGAAAGAAGTACACGAACAGTTAAGTTAAAGATAGGCGATCTGTTTGATTAACTGTACATTATAGTTGATTAGAACAATAAAAACTAATTCTTCTTTCAACAAAACAAAATCCTAAAACTAAAGTATAAATAAAGATTATTTTGCTTTATCTATATATCAATACGATAGCGTGTGTGCTATTTTCTGTGTCACGCTTACATCCGGGTCGTTTAATTATTATGTATTTAAATTTCTTATCATGAATAATTTTACCAAGGATTCTTCATCAGTTTTGGTTTCGGTTTCGATTATAGCTGATGGCACGCAAGTCATTTAATTTTTTTTATAAATAATTTTATCAAGAATTTTTCTTTATTTGGGTTTCAGTTTCGATTATAGCTGATGGCACTTAAGTCATCTATTTATTTCGTAAATAATTTTACCAAGAATTCCTGGTAAGTTTTGGTTTCGGTTTCGATTGTAGCTAACGGTACTCCAATAATCTATTTCATTTTAAAATAATTTTATAGATAATTCTTCAAAAGCCTTGGTTTCGGTTTCGATTTTAGCTGATGGCACCTTAGTGACCTATTTTTTGTAAAAAGTTTTATCAAGAATTCTTCATAAGTTTTGGTTTCGGTTGCGATTATAGCTGAAGGAACTAAATACATTTGCAGTTTTAACAAAATAGCTAGAATGATATCAGAGCGCCTCCATTTACTCTGAATATTTACACAGAGCCAACATCAATATATTACATATGAGTCAGTCCCTGGTGGAATTTCCACAGGTCCTGCTAGTTAAAGTATAAATGAAATAGCATAGCAGAAAGCGACTCCTGATATGTAGTACATTTATATATATGTAAGGGTGTTTATTTATAGAAATATTATTAGCTCCATATGTCCACAACTCCATTCTCGTCACAGACTAAGATAGGCACCAAGACAGTTCCCGACCCTCCCTATAGTCCAAACCTTGCTCCCTGTGACTTACTTTGGAGGGAACTAGAGTTTCATGTGTGTACTATCAATAAAAGGGCCCATGCGAAAAAAAAGTCTGGAAACTTATTGAAGTCGTCTTGTGTGTGTGTGTGTGTGTGTGTGTGTGTGTGTGTGTGTGTGTGTGTGTGTGTGTGTGTGTGCATATATATATATATACTTGTTTATTGTAATATAAACATGGTCACATCCTGCTGCTACAAATAGCCACTTGTTTCAATCAAACAACAGATATTATCAGGCAGCGACTTGACTATTCAAAAGTTCAATGAATAATGGATTTTTATTTTAGGTAGGAACTCTTTAAAAGTTGGAGTTAAAAAACTTAACACAATATATGAGCAATTATACAATTCAGTAATGAGACAACATTATTGCAAACACAAACAGAAAATGAACATGTCAAAAAAAGACAGCGAATGTATCCAACTGACATATTTATCATCTAACATACGTCCACGAGTAATATCAACGCAGTTCAAACATACGTCTACAATTAATTAAGCCCTTTATACTAAATGATATAAGTTTAAAGTTTTCGCGTTTTTATTAAATGAATATATAAGTAAAAGAAAAAATAAAATAATAATGATAAAACAATATTAAAATTATTATTAATAATAATAGTAATAATAATAATAATAGTAATAATAAAAATAATAGCAATAATAATAATAATAGTAATAATAATAATAGTAATAATAATAATAATAATAATAATAATAATAATAATAATAATAATAATAATAAAAACAGAATAAAATTAATATTTATTACCTTTTTAATATAACATATTTAGCCATAAGAGGGGATTAAATGAATTAAATAGGACTAATAAATTATAAATAATAATCTACTAATATTTATGTATATAAAAAGAATACAATACATATATACACACACATACACACACATACACACATACATATACACATATACACATATATATATACACACACATATATATATACATATACACACATATACATATATATATACATACATGCATTTAATTAAAGGTGTAACTCTATACTATTAAGTTGAAAGTTTAAGCTAGTTAAATATAAGTATAAAGTCATATTAAATCACAAATTAATACATTCAAGACAGTATTACTAAAAACATAGATACAAGTACACTTACATATAAATATATAAATATATTCAGGCAAAAGAAAGTAGTTAAATTAACAGAATACTCAAAAGTAGCTAGCACACAGGTAGATAGTAACAAAATTGAAAATAATAAAATACATATGTATATACCCATAGAGAACTAACATGCATACAAATATACATATATATATATATAATTTTATGTATACACATACATACAAAACAATACACAAACATATGCACACAATCATATACTAATATACAACAACGCACACACACATATATATACGCACACATAAATATGTATAATTCACATAAACCATATACATAGAAATACATATGAATACAAATTATTTGGCAAGAGTACAGATAGATGCATACACACATAAAAGCATACAAATAGACCGAATAAACACCATCAGGGGAGTACACAACAAAGGAGGTTATACAAAATAAATAGAAATGTATAAATCTAAGTACACACGGTCATAAAAAGAAAAAACACATAGACACATACATATACACATAGATACACAGGTATATAAGATAGGGGAAATAAAGAATGAAATCAGGCGAGGAGAAAGTATATTAATAGTATTTTAATAAATTATAGAAATCAGTGACAATTTTAAATTATATAAATTTTATATCTAAACTAAATTACTTAAAAGATGGTTTTTATAATGTTTGCAATTAATTAAATTTTCGTGCTTCTTATTTAATAATTTATCTCTTTCTCTAAAAGTAAGTATAAATAATTTCTCATAAAGACATAGGTAGCAAGGTGAGTTTAAAGATGAACAGGTTTTAGCTTTCTTTAAAATTTTCCAATGCTCTACTAGTTCATAGTAATATTTAGAGAAGGAAGTTCTATTTTTGTACTCATTATTTTCAAAAGAGCACTTGTGACCGGTAAATCTTTCTTTAAAATTGTTATTTGTCATTCCTATGTAATATTTATTTTTTCAATAGGATTTTCCTTAGTAGAAATAGTTGCTTGGTACACTACAGAAGTAATTTGACAAGTTCCTTTAAGAGGGCATTTTGATTTAATTCTACAGTTACACCCTTCGGTAGCAATTTTTGTTTAATATTTTGTTATTATGGTTTTTAATGATTTTTTCAAGGTTTTCATTACAGCTATAACTAAGTTTTATTGTATTTTTATTGAAAATTTTATGTAGCATGTTACTAATAGGGAAGCGCTTTTTAATTAAGTTTAAGAATTTCATTCCTAGATTTGTTTTAAGTTTCACATTAAAAGGGGGATTGTACCACAGGATTTTTCTCTTACGGTTTCTATTTGTATTTGTGTTTGGGTGTGTTGGTTCTATGAACTCAATTTGCGTGTTTTTGTAACCACTATCCTTAAGGGCCCTGTTATAGAAATATTACTATTATTATTATTATTATTATTATTATTATTATTATTATTATTATTATTATTATTACTACTATTATTACTATTATTATTAATAATAATTTTAATATTGTTTTATCATTATTATTTTATTTTTTTCTTTTACTTATATATTCATTTAATAAAAACGCGAAAACTTTAAACTTATATCATTTAGTATAAAGGGCTTAATTAATTGTAGACGTATGTTTGAACTGCGTTGATATTACTCGTTGACGTATGTTAGATGATAAATATGTCAGCTGGATACATTCGCTGTCTTTTTTTTTACATGTTCATTTTCTGTTTGTGTTTGCAATAATGTTGTCTCATTACTGAATTGTATAATTGCTCATATATTGGTTGACACGCAGATTTTTTTCTTTTTTTTCTTTTTCTTTTTCTATATACTGGCAACTTCTTTAAGATTCCCTTCCTATTAATTCTTACTTTCTTTCTTTCTCTCTTTAACTATATCTCATCATTCTTTCTTTTCCCTTCTAGTCCTTATTCTCTTTATAATAACCATTTATATATTTTTTCTTTTTCTTCTCCATATTATATGCATATTTTTTCTCTCTATTTTCTTTCTCTATTTCTTTTTTTCTCTTCTTAATCACTCTCTCTCTCCATTATAATCTTTTAACTTTATTTAAATTGCCCCCTCCCTCTTTACATCTTATAATTAAAGTTTTGTGTTAAGTTTTTTAACTCCAACTTTTAAAGAGTTCCTACCTAAAATAAAAATCCATTATTCATTGAACTTTTGAATAGTCAAGTCGCTGCCTGATGATATCTGTTGTTTGATTGAAACAAGTGGCTATTTGTAGCAGCAGGATGTGACTATGTTTATATAACAATAAACAAGTATTATCAGCTCTTTTTATTGAGCACTATCTAACAACCTCGTTGAATTCATTAGTCCATTACTTTTGAATAAAAAAACCCGAGTATATATATATATATATATATATATATATATATATATATATATATATATATATATAAGAACAAGTAGTTAATAAAATGTCTCGGCAGCCGTGTCAAACGCATATCTTATTTTTCTTTTATTAATATTATTGGAATTTTTCCCCTTTTCCTTGTACATATTTGTGAATTATTCCATGGATTTCGGCTTTTTGGAATATTATGGACCATCTTCCAATTACGTGATTTCCTAGGATTTTACTTGTGCGAATGGAAATTCAATTAACTTTCTTGGATTTATATTTTGGGATTTTACCGTCATTGGATAATTTACCTTTCACCAGGCTATCCACTCACGTTTAATCGCCTTTTTCTTCACCATATTCCCTCTTTTTGTTATCAAGTAAGATATTTGACTTACTTGCAGTTTCATCAAATACGTTTGTATGCAAAATCCGATCCCGCATTTTGCTAATTCCTATCCTCTGATGAGAAGGAAAGTATTTCTTCGAAACTCCGCGGATTAAGGACTATCCACTTATCAAGTGTTTCCTTTTCAGATTAAATATGTTTTTAACTCTTTTTCAAAATGTTTTTTAACATGTTTTATATATGTGTGTGTGTGTGTGTGTGTGTGTGTGTGTGTGTGTGTGTGTGTGTGTGTGTGTGTGTGTGTGTGTGTGTGTGTGATCACAGTATTTTTTAATGTTACAAACTCTTCAGACAAGTCGAGGGTATAATTCTCGTTGTTGATCAAGAGATCTGACCAAGAACGAGAATTACACCCTCGACATCAGAGGTAATTTTAACTGTTTGTGACGTGTAAAGATTGTGTTTGAACATTTTTTCTCTATAGAATTGTCTGAAGAATTTGCGACATTCAAAAATACAGTGATAACATATGTTTACTGTTTGTTGAAGATTGCTTGCGAAACAGATCTGTAACATATATCCTTATGAGAAAATAAAAAGAACACGTGTTTTCAAAAATTGTGAATTGAACTTTAATATATATATATATATATATATATATATATATATATATATATATATATATATATATAT
>NC_136511.1:58207534-58360034 GCF_053919585.1 Euprymna scolopes | reverse complement strand
TGGGTAAGGCGGTGATGAGGCAATGGGGGTATGGGGAGAGGATAGAGAACTTATAGATATGCAACTTCGATGTTCTTGGTTCCATGTAACGCTTCTTTATGTAGCAGTTTGCCTGGTCCATGCATGTGGCTCATGTGTATTAGTCTCTGCATTCAAGGGTTTTTTCTTAATATTTCAGCTGTTTTCATTATCGTTATTCGTTGTATCTTTCCAGTCATCCCTCTGATTCCAATTTCTCCCATTCTGTTTTTCAAAGTTTTTCGAAATTGTTCCTAGTGCTCCTACTATTATAGGTATTATCTTGTTTTCTTCATCATCCATATCTCTTTTAGCTCTCTGGCTAGCCCTGTGTATTTGCTCTATTTCTCCTTTTCTTTGATATTCGCCCAGTCATTTTAACCGTTTTAATTATTGTTATCCGTTGCATCTTTTCAGCCATCCCTCTGATTCCAATCTCTTCATGCTTTTTTCAAAGTTTTTCGGTATTGTTCCTAGTGCTCCTACTATAATTGGTGTTATCTTGACTTGCTTCATCTTCTATGCCTCTTTCAGCTCTCTCATTATTATTATTATTATTATTATTATTATTATTATTATTATTATTATTATTATTGACTCACGAGGAGTTCTCTCACAGGCCATCAGCAGCGATCACTCACTGGCAATAACTTGTGGTTAAGCTTAGAGTCTGAGTTACAACAAGTCTCCCCAGTGCTTTCCATCTCTCTCGATAGCCGGTGCAGAGGACTTCACGTTATCACAACAGCCGCTTACTATTGATTTCTCGCTGGCATTAGCCGTCGGTATTTCTCGGAGTTTCGGTGGCAAAAAAAAACATCGCCAAAACTCTAATTCTCTCCGCACTCTTCTAGTGGAGCCCCAACTAGTGCTTTCCCTCTTCGATCCTCCCGGGCACTTCACAACTCTTTCACGTGGCTCCATCAGATGTATACGCCACCATTTTGGGGGAGTGGACATAGTATTTTGTGGTGTCGGCTTTTCTTGGTTCTCTGTTGTTGTTGTAGTAGTAGTAGTAGTAGTAGTAGTAGTAGTAGTAGTAGTAGTAGTAGTAGTAGTAGTAGTAGTTCTCTCATAGATCATCATCAGAGATTACTGACAACCGGTGATGTTCCCTGGAGTCGGGGTGACAACAAGTCTTCCTAAATTCCTAGTACTCTCTATGTTTGTTTATAACCTTTTCAAATGAATTTGCGTTATTGCAACATTTGCTTGCCATTGACTTCTCACTGGCAGCGACAATTGGCCTTCACTGGAGTATGGGTGACAACAAGCCTCTCCATTGTCCCAGTCCTCTTTGCACTTTTTCAATAGAGGTCTAATTAGTATTCTTCCTCATCGGGCTCCCCATCTTCCTGACTTTTCACAACTATTTTCTGTTGCACCAGTCGATTCCGACTCTACCCTTTTTTTTTCTTTGCGGTGGAAGGGATAATTAATTTAAAATTTTGCGATTATTATTATTATTATTATTATTATTATTATTATTATTACTACTACTACTACAACTACTACTACTACTACTACTACTACTACAACTGCTACTACTGCTACTCACTAGTTTTCACACAGGCCATCATCAAAGATTTTTATTTGAAAACAATCTGTGATGTTCCATGGAGTCTGAATGGCGGCAAGTTCCTCCAGAATTCCAGTACTCTCCACCTCTCTGGATAAAATTTTCACATTTATGTGTGTAATCACAACAGTCGTTTGCCATTGATTTTTCGTCAACAGCGAACATTGGAATTTGTGTGACAATAAGCCTCCCCGAGGTCCCAGTCCTCTTCACACTCATCCAGTGGAGGTTTGGTAAGTGCTTTTGCTTATCAGTGTTTCCATTCTTCTTTGCCCTCCTCGACGTGGTAGCAGTCGATGTGGTACCAGTCTTCAACTTTTGGATATTTTTAGTTAGATTTTTTTTTCTTTCAACATTAAGTCAATTCTTTTGACATTAGATATTCAAGCTGTACCCTTAACACTTCCGCCGTTCCTAACGGGCAAGCATTTTGCAGAATTGGAAAAGAAATTGTTGTCAATCTGTTTAAGTCATTTATGGTGGTTTTTCGTTCTGCTCCCTAGCGTTCATATTACACTGGGGATCACTTTGATTTCTTTACGTCTCCATAGTCTTACTAATTCCGATTTTAGATCTCGGTAATTTTTTTTTTCTGTTTCTTTCTCTTGCACTCTGGCATCAAAAACGCAAGCTATCTTGATGATTGGGCAAATTCTCTTGTTTTTGCTTAGAAAAATTATGTCAGGTTTGGAATGTTCAAAGACCTTATCAGTTTGTATGCGTATGTCTCAAAGAAGTTTGACATTGCTGTTCCTCTATACTATTTCTGGTTTATGTTAATACCTTTCTCTTTGTGGTCTAATTCATAAAGTTTTCATATATTCTATTGTTGCACCTGAGTAACTTTGTCGTGTCTTCATTTTATATATTAATGTTGAGCTAGTATATATATATATTTTTTTTTGCTTCTTTCTAATTTACTTTTTCATTTTGTTTGTTATCTTCTTTTTTCTCTCTTTCTTCTTCTTTTCCTTCTTCTTTTCTTCTTTTTATTTTCCGCTTTTCTTTTTTTTGTTTATGAAGCATTCTTTATCCTTTTCATCACAGCTACTCCTCTTTCTTCTGTCGCTTGTTTCCTATATTCTACTTCTCTTTCTTTCCTTTTTTTTTCTTCCCTCTCCCTCCCTTTCTCACTCTCTCTCTCTCCTCTTCCCACTTCCCTCCATCTTTTTCTTCTTATTCATTTTTTATTTTGCTTATATTTACTTTATATTTTTTTTAGTACATGTTCCAGCACTTGTTTTGTTTTTTGTTTTTTTTTTACCTTCTATTTATATGTTTATTAGCTGTATATACCCGGTGTTACCAGGCTAAAAAATATTAGCCGGTAGAGGTTTTAGTTATATATTGTTTAAAATACACCGAATATCTTCACTTTTTACGATTTTTCTGAAAGTATATCACATGTTTCGTTTATGGAAACATAAAATACATCAATTTTCAGGAAATAGCATAAAGGGGAAATAACTGTCACGGCTTTTTTTTTTTAAGAGAAACTAGTATAATTGAAAATAAATTAAGTGTAAATAAATTAAATTAAAAATAAATTAAATAAATCAACTTAAAATATTATTTCTAAATAAAATAATGAAAAAAATTCTATTACAACAAGCAAATACACTGGGCTAATTATTAAAATAGATTTTCTATCGTGTAATATGAAAATGAGGTTACTCCTTGAATGTAGATCTCCTTTGAATAAATATGCAACGTGAAACAATGCACCTTTTGTACGTATTAACTAAATTGTGGACAAACAAACAAACAAGAATTCCTATATAAATACAATAGCGTGTGTGTTTTTGTATGTCATGCTTACATCTTTTTTTTCCGAGTGACTGTCGTTTAATTCTTATAAAGTATAATTATAAAGTCGTTTAATTGTTTAAAGTATAACTATTCTTGTAATAACTAATTTTACCAAGAATCCTTGATAAGTTTTGGTTTCGGTTTTGATTATAGATTATGGCACTCAAGGTATCTATTTTTGATCAGTAATTTTATCAAGAATTCTTCATAAATTTTGGTTTCCGCTTCGATTATAGATAATGATACTCAAGTCATCTATTTTTTATCAATAATTTTATCAAGAATCCTTCATAAGTTTTGGTTTCGATTATAGCTGATGGCACTCAAGTTGCATATACATATATACATATATTTGTTTCTTCATAAGTTTTGGTTTCGGTTTCGATTCAAGCTTATGCACCCAAGTCATCTGGATATATTTATTTTATTTTTGAAATCACAACTTTATAATATATAAGAATCGATTAAAAAAAATTTGACTCTATAATAATATATACGAAATCTGCATGGATTAAAATAACATATTTAAGCGTGTTTTACGATCGGGCTACGTTGGGCGCCCCTGCTAGCTTAGATAGATACTTTTGCAGTTTTAACAAAAGAGCTACAATAATATTAGGGCGTCTCCATTTACGCTGAACATCCACAGAATGCCGACATCAATATATTATAGATGAAAGAGTTTGCTGTGGAATTTCCACAGGTCCCGCTAGTACGACTTTGTTATAATAGACTTGTATCTCATATCTTCACGTATGCACTCTTTTTTCCTTTCTTTTAATTTTCCCATTATAACTCACCTCCCAACCATTTGCTTCCTCATACTACTTCTGTAGCATGTCTTTTATCTTTTGTTGTTCCTGTTTCTACCTTTCTCTTTGTCATATCTTCCGTTTCTTCTCCCTATTCACCCTTCTTATTCTCCACATCCCCCGCCCGTTCATTTTCCTTCCTCTACTACTATTACTACTACTACTACTACTACTACTACTACTACTACGTCTTACAGATATTATTTCTCTATTCTTTTTGTCGTATCGATCAGCTCCCTATACTCAGTGTCCCCATTTTATATCGATCCGGATGAAATAAGGCAGATAATACCTGTTTACATAAATGAATTTGTAAAAGTGAGACTACTATTTCCAACCCAAAAAATATAATTGTCCCATTCAGCAATATCGTTGATTCTCTAAAAGTCTATATATCTTGTAATAATTTATAACATGTCTCCCATATTAAAAATAAAAACAAACAACCATTATTCAAATGACGGCTATGTTATCTAGAAGCTAGCAGCGAAACGCGGTATTGTTCAGGAACATAAACTCAAAACAGTAGAAACAGATTATCTCTACCTATATACATGTGTGTGTGCGTGTGTGCGCATGCGTGCATATGGTTCTGATCCGCACTAAATGTAGAGGCAAAGCATAATTGTCTCAACCCCGATCCCGGATTTCTATAGTTGTTGTTGTTTATTATTATTATTATTATTATTATTATTATTATTATTATTATTATTATTATTGTTGTTGTTGTTGTTGTTGTTGTTGTTATCATCATCATCATCATCATCATCATCATTATTATTATTATTATTATTGTTGTTATTATTATTATTATTATTATTATTATTATTATTGTTGTTGTTGTTATTATTATTATTATTATTATTATTATTATTATTATTATTATTATTATTATTATTGGCTTTCACACAGATCATAAAGGATATCTCCTTGAGAACAGCCTGTGGTGTTCTCTGGAAACTGAGTGACAGCAAGTCTCCCCAGATTTCCGGCACTCTCCACCTCTTTTGATAACATTTGCAAATGAATTTTCGTTATTGCAACAGCTGTTTACCATTGATTTCTTGCTGGCAGTGGCCATTGGTCTCCACTGGAATTTGAGTGACAATAAGCCTCCCCAAGGTCCCAGTTCTCTTCGCACTTGTTCAGCGGGGGTCTGGTCAGCACTCTCTCCTCGGTCTCTCCATTCTCATTGATCCTTCTCGATTATTTGGCACACTTTGGGGGGAGGGGGGATTGGGTAATGGGATAGGATGGGGGAGGGAATGTGTGTGTATTAGTTCCCGCATTCAAGGGTTTTCCTAAATATTTCAGTTGTTTTCATTATTGTTATTCGTTGTATCCTTCCAGTCATTCCTCTGATTCCAATTTCTCTCATTCTTTTTTCAATGTTTTTCAGAATTTTTCCTTACGCTCCTACTATTATAGGTACTTCTTCTTCTTCTTCTTATTATTATTATTATTATTAATAATAATAATAATAATAATAATAATAATAATAATAATAATAATAATAATAATAATAATATTCACATTATTTGTGTGGCTGTTGGTATTGCCGGTTTTATACTGATAGGCACATCATAACAAATAAACATAGGCTATCAACATAGTCCCGGAGGACACTCGAGCATAAGGGTTAATAAGTGTATTATGGGAATTGAGTTCTCCACACAAGCGGACACACAAACACAAACCGATGACCTTAAAAGCAAACACGATTATCGCCCTTTACTCTGGTAATATAATTCTTGGCCACAAGGGAGCGAGACAGCCACCTTCACTTCCGGTTTGTATAATTCACTCTCTTTTCGCTTGACTTCGCAACAAATACGGATGTGACGAAAAACACTCCCCAGTTCGCCAATGACCAAACCGACGTTTGACCTCTCATCAAGAATTCTTGGGGCTAAAACGCAAGTAACATTTTTCATATATCTCTAACTATAAACTTTTACAATTTAATACTTGTAAATACGATGTAAATAAATTTACTGTGGTTGTAATTATATATCTCAAGTACAGCGCAATCACGTTGACACACCGGTTATCGCCAGATCACCGAAGTTAAGCAGCATTGAGCCTGACCAGTACCAGATGGGTGACCATTTAGGAAGGCTAAGCGCTGTATGTACCTTCTGGGAAGGTTGGGCGTGGGGCGAGCACTCTCACTCTGTAAAAAGAGCTACAAAAACATCTACAAAAAAAGTTGTAAATCGCCTATGCTTCTCCAGGGACTCAAGGGATATAGATGGATGGTAATTATATATTAGCATGTTTTGTGTCCTCTTACCTCCTACTTAAGAATAGAGGAGGATTTCGCCAACTATACAATCAAAAGCCGACCCCATCCTTTACGTAGTGAATGGAAAATATCGTAACAATCGTTAATAGTGGAAATCAATGGGACAATATAGTAATCGTTAGTAATGGAACGGCTCATCAAGAACTTGTTTACGTTGGTCTTGAAGACGATCATATTGTAGTCAGCTGGAAAACAGGAAAACGGAAGAGATTTCCACAGGCGTGCGTTTCGGTTTAGGCACAGATAAAGAGTGTGGGAATTATTAATAGTGATTTTAGTTAAACGAATGTATTCGTGAAAGTTTGCCAAGGAGGCATAGATTGGACCTTAGACAAGCACTTGCTATAAAAAATAATCTATACATATAAAAGCGAAAATGTGTATTTGTTTGTTTGTGTGTGTTTGTATGTCTCGCAAAAAAAATTCGACAGAGGCTACAGATTTTCGCCGGATATCATTTTCAAGCTCGAACCTTCTCCCGACAAATATCGAAAAATTGGCCAAAAACATTCATTCCTTCATCCTCAACGGCTCTCTTTTTTACAGGGAGGGGTGAAAAAAATCGTATCTTCGTGATAAGATAGCTTCTACGCATGCGCAAATGACGTCGGAACTTGAATTAATTTAAATATAAAAAAACAGACCCAATTTTGTCGACGTCCTCTTAACTCAGTTGATTAAAGCGCGGCCTCATTAACTAAAGGTTGTAAGTTCAGATCGTGATGTGCGATGTATTTTTTGTTGTTTTTTTTTTCGATTTTTTTAAGTTTTAATATTGAAACAGGGGTTATTATGCCATTTTTCACATTCGCTGTTTTTTTTTTTTTTTAATTATTTTTCAGATTTTATTAAGAAGTTGTTCGTTTTTTTCCATCACATTCGCGTTTTCTTTTTTTGTTTTTATTTTTCCGATTCGTTCGTCTGCATTACGTTCGTTTTTTGTTTTTTTTTTTCAATCTTTTAAAGAATTTTAACATTTTTTTATAGTATTTAAACAGGGTTATTGCTTCGCTTATTCTTTTGTTTTGATTTATCCCCTCCCTCGCCCGAGCATACACACCTCTAAACACCCGGGAAACGCCGGGTACTCCCGCTAGTGATATATAAATCCATAATGTTGATTCGAGAGAAGTAAGCCATTTATTCGATGATGAACTATTGCTATATTTGAATTAATATTTGGGAAAAGATACGAATTCCGTATTTCTGTACATTGATGGGTTAAATACTGCAACTAATGCTCTTCTGGTCGGTCGTTCGTCTACAGGAGAAAAAAGTTATTTAGGAAAATGGTGAACAGTATTTAACGACAGCAAATGTTTATATGCCTTAAACTAAAATAACTGAAATCTTTATTACACATGTGGAAACGAAGGAGGAACCTGTTTACTACCAGTCCTAACGTTGAACACCTTGTTACAATTTTCATTTTTTTTTATTTCTAAAATAGAGTAAACTGCTGCCTTTTCTGTATATGAACTCCACTGTGAACGAGACTCCACTATATTGTTGCAAAAATTACTAATTGATAAAAGAATATAATCTACTAGAAGGGAGACCCAACGTTGCCCAGGGTTGAATTAGGATCAACGAATTTTCCACATTTCCAATATATTAATCGTAACGAAATCGGTGAAATCGACTTTTTTTCAATCAAATCGATTAATTGCCTGCTCTAGTCTCTAGTCGAGGATCCATCGCGGTGCACCAGGTGAACGCGTCACATGCCTCCCTGAAATGACTTAGTCATTAATACATTATATTCGACATTGCAATGTAGAGAATCCAATGTTGATTTTATAAAATTATTTTTACATAATGGCTTGAATTAAAGTTTAAAATGAAAACAATAAGGTATCATGGTTCAATTGTGTTCTGTACAGAAACATTCATTTCGAACGCGCCCCTGTCTTATCAAAATTCTACTGTTGAATTTATACGTTGGGCCCTTCTACTTGTGCAGTGATTACTCAAAAGCCCTTGTAATGTTTTGTCAAAATCGAAATGTTCCTTCTTTAATCGGATATTTTATTATCAAAATTTCGACAAATTCTGAAAATTTCACGGTTAATTTCAACGCATAAGTTCAAGGTCATATAAGACGCGAGACTTCATTGCTACAAATATTGACCAATAGCGAGTCATTGTCAAAAGTGTGACTTTTACATTTACGTGACCTTGACATTTGGATTTTATATTCAAAAAGTTTAATCAGTTCTAAGTTAAATATTGGTCGATATTTTCACCAAGTTTAATGGCGATTGGTCCAGCGATATAGACGCGAGGTTGTACGCAAACAAACACTGACAGACCAACAATACCGACCGAAAATATTATCCCCTTAGCGGAGATAAAGCCTTTGTAGTAGACGTAAATGTTCATTAACTCAGTTTTGGTATAATAATAGAAGGAAGGAGGGAGAGAGTGGAATCCGAGTAAAAGACAGAGAGGGAGAGCGAGAGAGACAAAGAGGGAGATAAATGAACCGTCCTGGTAGTAACGATCGGCCTATCAATGTTCACTTGTGGTCTAGTATGATTGCTTAGTGTTTATAAATGAGGCAACAGCACTCAGAGTGTCCGGTGGCTCAGTGGTTCTATCCCCTTTGCATCCAGCCTGTTACTATAGCAACACTAGCCATTAGCTTCTTATTGGTTCTTAAACGTGCAAATATGTGTACAGCTCACGACCATATCATACCAGTTCTCAGCGGATCATTGAAGTTAAGCAATTTTGAGTTTGCTCTATAATTTAATGGGTGAACATTTGTGAATATCTCGTGTTATAAATCACGTTATGTAATACTCTTGCTAAAGCTATGAATCCATGTGTCCTCTCTCCACCTACGGTCAAAATAGTAGAGTATACTAGACTCTCAAGCCTCGATAAAGCAACTAGTTTGAAAGGAGGAACGCTCTGAAATCACACCAGTCATTATCTGAGCATATGTCATCATTATATTAGGTTTAATATCCGTTTTACATGCTAACATGTGATAGACAGCTTTTAGAAATTGACTTAATGATGGGACGATTCCAATATTTTTCCCGATTCCGATACAATTACCAATTCCGTGCTAAATTCATGATTCCGATACAATTACCGATTTCTATCATTTGTAAATCTCTAATTATTTCACTATAAGATTGTTATTTTCCCTGATTTTCGTAAAAATACGTGTTAAATATGCAGATATTTTCCTAAACGTCCAAATACACTTGTGGAGAATGATCTATCGATTTTAGCTTTACTGGTAATTTAAAATCAATGAATATTTATTACTTTATCATTATTACCAGCAGTGGGAGATTTTGCTTTAAACAAAATCCAAAAAAAAATAATTAAAAGAATCATTTTGGCATTGGAAAATAAGCATCAATTTTTCCGATTCCGATACTACCAAATCTCCTGATTTTTCCGATTCCCGATTCTGATTCCGATTAATCGTCCCAACACTAATATATATATATATATATATATATATATATATATATATATATATATATTATTATTATTATTATTATTATTATTATTATTATTATTATTATTATTATTATTATCTTTCTATTCATAATCATTACCATTATCATCGTTATTAAATATTTCGTAATCAGTCTTTTAGGCTAGATCGAGTTGAATTTCTTTTTCAAGTTCTACAAATGTGAAGATGAAAAGAAGTTAAGGGGAGATAAGAAAGGAAAAGGGGCGCAATAACGAAATGCAGGAGTAGAAATCGATGGAAAAGTAAGAAATCAGAAAAATAAAAAAAAAAGATTCTAATTATGAGATTAAAGCAAGAAATAAAAAATGAAAAGAAGAAAAAAGTGTTTAAATACGGCAAGAGAGAAAGAAAGAAAAAACGAGAGAACGCAAGAAAGGAAAGAAAACGTTAAAAAGAGAGTTTAAAGAGTAAGAAAAAAGAAATATAGAAAGAAAGGAAATAAGGGGGCATAAATAAGAACCAAGTTCAGGCGGTTTAGGGCGTATAAATAATGAATATACAAACTGAATGAAAGAAAGTGAAAATGAAAATAAATTAAAATAAATTAAAATAAATTTAAAAAAATAAATAAGATAGAAAATAGCTGGAAAATCTTTTTTTTAAATACAGGGAAATCTCAGAACGAAAGAAAGAAAATAAAAAAGAAAACGGGAAAATAGGGAAAAAAGGGAAAAGAAAAGGAAAGACTAAACAATGAACAAAAGAAAAAAATTATAAATACCAGGAAATCTAAGAACGAAAGAAAGAAAATAAAATAAGGAAAAGGAAAAACCAGCGAAAAAAGTAAAAAAGAAAAGAAAAGGAAAGACTAAACAATGAACAAAAGAAAAAATTTTAAAATGAAGAGAAATCTATGAACAAAAGAAAGGAAAGAAAATAAGGAAAAGGAAAAGCAAGAAAAAAGAAATGACTAAAGAAATAAACAAAAGAAGAAGAAAAAATTGATAAAAGAAAGAAAAGGGAAATGCTCAATAGAAAAAAAAGACGTTAAAACGATGTTTAAAGAAAGAAAAATTAAGAAAAAAAGGAAAGGAAGAGAAGAAAAAACTGATAAAGAAAAGAAAAACAAAAATACTAAATAGAAATGAAACGTTAAAAAAAATGGAAAAAAAATGAAAGAAAAGAAGAAAAAGAACGAAAACAAAAATAAAGAAAAAGTTGTAGAAAAACAAAAAGAAGATCTAACGGAACTGTGGAAATTCCACAGCGAACTCTTTCACGTGTTATATATTGATGTTAGCATTCTGTGGATGTTCAGTGTAAATGGAGACGCCCTGATATTATTGTAGCTCTTTTGTTAAAACTGCAAAATTATTTATCTAAGCTAGCAAGGACGTAAAATACGCTTAGATATATTTTAATTTATGAAGATTTCGTATATATTATTATAGAGTCAATTTTCTATAAATTTTTTACATATTATACAGCTGTGACTTCAAAAATAAAAAAAATTATATCCATATAAGTTAGATGCATCAGCATGAATCGAAACCGAAACCAAAACTTATGAAGGAGATTATATATATATATATATATATATATATATATATATATATATATATATATAGTCATCCACATACAGTACTGTTTCGCTGGTTCACAGGTGATCAGTTCGGCAAGACAATATATATATATATATATATATATACATATATATATATATATGCACACACACATATATATACATACAAATATTTATGCATATATATAAAAATATTTATACATATATACATATATATATATACATATCTATACATATCTATATACCTATATATATAACTTCAGTTCCTTCAGCTTTATTCGAAACGGAAACCGAAATCAAAACTTATGAAGAATTCTTGGTAAAAGTATTTATTACAAAAAAATGGAAGGTCATAACAATTAAACGACAGTCACTCGGAAGAAAAAAGATGTAAGCGTGACACACAAATAACGCATACGCTATCGTATTAATGTATAGATAATAAATGGAAGTGTAACCAAAAAAGGGGAAGCAAGTAACAACGTTAAAATGGAAGTCTGAAAAGAGGAAAACGAAACGAAAGCCTCGAAAATCTGCTATTAGTTTCCAAACGTCCGATTCTAAAACAAACGAACCTATTCTTTTTCCTCTCTTGCCGCCATATCGCTGTTGTCCGCCCTGGGAATCGCATGCCTTATTTTACATCTTTCTAAATGAGAGACATCACGAAGTGGCGATTACATTAATGCAATCCAGAACTACTTACTCGGCGCAGTAATGTTAGTAACGGTCGCTATTGACTCGTTGATAACAACTATCGCATAACCTTCCGCGGACGAAGATAACCCCCGTCAGGACAGTTCGATCGACAGAAGTTAGCAGGGATGTAATAGGACAGTGGGCAGTATGAACAACAACAATAACAATAACAACAACAACAATAACAACAACAACATCAATAACAAGAGCAACAACAACAAAGATGATTTTAGTGTCAGATAAAGTCAGTTTGTCCATGTTTATGAGTCGGCTGATGTTTTATATAGATGTGGGGAGTCGGAGTAGGAAAAGAAGAAAGAGAGAAATGGGAAAGAAAAAAAAAGAAATAAGTAGTAAAAAAAGAAGGATAAAACGTTAAATTGTTTACGAAACGAAATAATAAAATGACTATTGGAAGTCTAAACTACAAAAGAAAGAAAGAAAGGAAAAGACAGACAGAAGAAAGAAAGGTTTTAAAAAGGAAGTAGTAAAAAAGACTAAAACGTTAAATTGTTTACGAAAGGAAATGATGAAAAAAAAAACGTCTAACGGAGGAAGAAAGAAAAAAAGAAAGAAAGAACGTAAGAAAGAAAGAAAGGAAAAGATAGAATGAAGAAAGAAAGAGAAAGAAAAAGAAATATGAAAATAACAAGATAAAAAAAAAATTTTTTTTAATTTTAAAAGAATAAAAATAAAATGTCCATTGGAAGTCTAAAGAACATAAGAAATAAAGAAAGAAAAGAAGGAAGAGAGGGGGAAAGACAGAAAGTATAAATAACTATTAAAAAAAGAATTAGTAAAAAAAAAGTAAACGTTAAATTCTTTACGAAAAAGAATAGAAAATAAAACGCCCATTAGAAGTCTAAACAAGAAATGAATAAAGAAAGAAAAAAGAAAAAAGACAGAAATCGAAATAGAAAAATAACTGGGTAAAATATTTTTAAAACGATTTTAAAAGAATTAAAATAAAATTTTTATTGAAAGTCTGAAGAACGACAGAAAATAAAGTAAAAGACAGAAAAAAAAAAGAAATAAGTAATTGACTGAACGAAATATTCTTAAAGGTTTAAAAAAAATGAAAACAAATACTCATTTGAAATCTAAATGAGGAAAACAAAAAAAAAATAAAGGGGAAACGACAGAAAGCGAGAAAAAAAGAAGGAAATACAGAAAAAAGAAAGAAAATATCGGAAAATGTAATAAAAAGACGGAAAACGTAAAATTGAAGTATAAAGAGAACAAAAGAAAGAATAAACTAGGTCAATGAATAAAAATAAAGGTCACTGAAAATCTAACTTAAAGAAAGATGAACAAGGAGGAAGGGAGAAAGAAATATACAAAGAAATAGATAAAGAAACAAAGACCAAGATCCAAAAATGAAAAATACTAAGTTGAAGTAGAAAGAACGGGTTAAGAAATAAAAATGGCGCATGTTAAGTCTTAAAAGAAACAAAGAAAAGGTTTATTTGAAGTCTAAAGAGAAACTAAAATGGAGGAACGGATGAAATAAGGAACGATAATGTTAAATTAAAGCTTTAAAAAACATGAAAAAGAAAACGGGAAGTGAGGGTAGATATTCATGAAACCACATAATATACTCTTCTCCAACATTTTCAATATCAATCTCTATCGCTCAACGATCTCAGCCATTCGAGTGCTAAAACATACATGACAGATTTTATTATGCTTATCTTTTATAGATGGTAAAGCATGCCAGGCACACATAGTAAATAAGCATTACATTACCCAGGCCAGAATCAGAGTGTAGTATCTGTTCTGATGCTACGCTCAAGTGAATATGTCTTTAGCAAAATCCTTCTATACTAAGGCAATTTTACTTTTGCTTACTGCTAGAGTGCCCTTTTTGGGGAGCTGTTTTCCCCCACATTAAAAATGACCTCGTGTCACATTTTCCTACCGTGAGGAAGCAAATCAATATCTACTCTTGTTCCAGCGTATACTTGTTCTTTATCACATTCAGGTTCTGATAATATGACAGAGATGCGGCCATTTATGGTAGCAATGAAACGGTTTCCTCCCCTCGATTAAGGTTATTACGTCCATCACATAAATATGTTATGCAAACCGTTGTACACATTCATGCAGATTAGTCTAGATTTGTTCCAGTTTTACGTCATACTTACCCTTAAGCGGTTGATTCCATCTTGATGCTTCAGTTTCGAAAATCATCTCTTACGTCACATCCAAACGGTTACTAAATACATCGTATTTTACATACATAAAAAAAATAGTCGATCTGGTGACTAAACTTCACTGTAGGATTTTGTTTGTCATGCTTGCAAATGAATGAAAAGAACAAGATGACCTCTATTGATGGAAGCAACATGCTTGCCACTTGAAATTATGTACATAGTATACTTTTCTCCGGTGAAACCGTATTCAATGTAATAATGCATTTGCCACTAGATTTTTATCACGTAGTAGGTTTTCTCCAACAATAAACCAGTGCTACAGATCTCTGTAGACGCTTATATATATGTGTGTGTGTGTGTGTGTGTGTGTGTGTGTGTGTGTGTGTGTGTGTGTGTGTGTGTGTGTGTGTGTGTGTGTGTGTGTGTGTGTGTGTGTGTGTGTGTAAGGAAGTACACTTTTAATAAGAAATTTAATGCTTAATTGATCTCAAGTCTAGGGTTTCCCTTGTAAGAGATTCACAATGAGAAAACATTTCCTCATTACTTGTCTAGCTATAACCACTATCAACAATTTTCCCACCCCTATCTGTGCCTAACTCTAAACGATAATTCCATACACAGGGCTTTTTTCCTAGAATTGTCCGTCTACGGAACTTTGTTCCGCTAGCCTGCTTTCCAAATTTTTGCAATATTGTCGTCTTCAAGTCCAATGTAAACAAGTTCTTGTCGAACCGTCCCCTTAAATAATCAAATTTCAGTCACTAACGACTACTAAACTGTTGTCCTGGTGACCAACGTACACTCATTAACCTTTATCCTCGAGTGGCCTTCAGGCCTTGACATATGGTAACTACTTTGTAAAAGAAAAGCAACAACAAAAAATACTTGTTACACTGTTTCCGCGTGTAACAGAACGCGTATAAGAGTGTGTAAGAAAATCAGCCGCAGCTGTAGAATATCTGGTTTGCGAAAATATTAGCAGCAGCTATTAAAGCACGTATGCAAATTAGCAAGTGCGTGTGAGCTTGAGTTACAAGAAAAGAGTTGAAAATACCCCACGTGGTCGAGGGAGAAACAAAGTGCACTCCAGAGAAAATGGGCGTGTGGCCTCGTAGTGGCGGCGAGAGACTTTTAAGCTGGTGTCCAGACGGCGGGGTTTTGTTAATCTCATGGCAAATGAAATGATCAGTAAAAAAAAAAAGAGCAGGTATTGTTTGGAAAGTAACGGTAATAAATGCCTTTTTGTTCAAACAGAAAAAAAAAAAGCTGAGTCGGATTTTTGTTCCTTTGATTTCTTCGTTCCTTTGTGGCGGTGCCGGACAACGTGTGGGTCTGAGAGGTTTGAACTGTAACGACACAATTTAAAAGTAACGGTCACGTTACACACATGCCTAGCGTTACATGAAATTTCCATAAACAAGTTCAATATTCAAAAGATTCTTGTCGTAGACCGCCGCAAAAAATTCATGTTATTGATCAATGCTAGTACTCTTATAATGTTCCTCATCCTTCAGCTAACGATAATTCACATTTCATCAATCTTATCCTCGAGTGGCTCTTACTCTTGACAAGTGGTGACCACAGTAATAAAAATTAGATCAATTATTAACATTTTAACCGAAACGTGTTTTTCAATACAGGTCGCACATTCTTCTCTAACATCCACCTTGTTTATAAGTTTGATCTCCTGTGACGTAATTCGTATTGTTCTTATCTTCTTGATTATCAAAATTGAAGTGACACAATGGCGATAATAGCGTTGTCTGCTGAAAACAATCCTCCTTTGATTCGAGTACTTTTGTTGGCGTAGGAGAAAACACTCACCAAATGCGATGTTGGTTGTAATACAAAACAAATACCTGCTTATATATTATTTTATTTTTTATTTTTTGGAATCCTTTGAGATGAGGCTTCATAATTTGTGCATCCATTCTTTTTGCAAATTGTTATCTTCATCTTCATAGTTGTTGTTGTTGTTGTTGTTGTTTCACCACGTTTCGGTCAACTCGTTCTCTGGCCTTCTTCGGGTGATTAACCGCGACGGAATAGAAATGGTGTGTCTTGGAAATCTATCCACAGTAATTACTGCTTTCCATAGTTGTTGTCTGGCTTGCTTTGGGTGGGATTGAAACCATTATCTTCAGACAATGTTCACCTGGAATAAAAAACTGAATAATATATAATACCATTCAGTACGGACCCGACAATGGAAGATCAGATATGAATACAACATTGGATTAATACGAATATAAAAGCCAACCTTGATCGCCTTTCGGTGCTCGTGGCGAAGTAGATAGAGGCGTTGAGTCGTCGCCGATAACCACACGAAGAAGGCCAGAGGATAAGTTGGCCTAAACGTGGTGAAAAAACAACAACTATAAAGATGAGGGTAACAGTCCGCAAAAAAATGAATACAAAAATTATTTCTTATTGCTTTATTTACCGCATAAAAACCCAGTAGAGGTTTTATTATTCTATTTCGTTGGCAAATTATCATCTCTAAAACAATTATAGCAGTTATAAATGTGTGCTAGGGATATCTGTGTTTGTTTGGCTTTTGTACAAACAAGTGCGTCCTGCCTCGGGAATCAGGTTTTTTCGGCGGTTGGTTTATAAGCAAATCAGTCACGCGTAAAAATTGTCTTGAGTGTTAAATTTCGATACGATATTTCTGATTGAAGTTACCTGGCGCACTTTAAGAAGTATCTGATTAATTCGTCTATTTCATTGCTCATTGTCCGATGACTGAAGTCATATTTCTTTTTTTATTATTATTATTACATTTTCACCCCAAACAAGGCACATTGCCACTTTGATGTAGGGGGCTACTATTAGGAACATAAGCTACAGGGGTACTATGTGGGGAGTTGGGCTGCAGGATATCGGTTCACATTACACTTGAACTTCTACATGACAGTACAGTTGAGGAAGCAGGAACCCAGAAGAGAAGTCCAAAGTCTAGCGGTTCTGGGGAAGAAACTACTGGAGTAAAAGGCTCTCTTACATCTAGGGATCTCTACTGTGAAGGGGTGGGATTTTGCTGCTTGTCGGGTTTGTCGGGCGTATTTACGTAGAGGGGGTACAAGTGCTTGCAGTTCGTCGGAGCATTCACCGTTAAAGTACTTGTAGAACAGGCAGAGGGATGCTACATTTCGTCGAGGAGACAGAGGCTGAAGCTTAGATGACAGTTCAGGGCCTATCAGCTTGTCGATTCTCTTTTGAATCTTGTCTAAGAGTGAGAGACTAGTAGCAGATGCACCAGCCCAAATATGACAACAATACTCCATACATGGGCGAATGGTGGCCTTATAAAGGTACGGGATACTTTCGGGCGTTAGTAGCTTTCTAGCACGGTAGAGAGAACCTACCTTTTTCGCAGCGGTCCTGGCAATGCTCTCAATGTAATTTTTTCTACTCATGTTTCCTGTGAGCGTTATGTCGAGGAGTTTAAAAGATGTACTTTCAGATAAAGAGTCTTTGGCCATTGCTATTGGTGGTAGAGAAGGTTTCTTGTAGTTATTGAAGGAAACAAGTTTAGTTTTGGCAGCATTGACTGTGACCATCCATTTATGTCCCCATTCCACTAGAGATTGGAGGTTATCCTCTAGTGTTTCTGACAGTTCTTTAGATATATGGTCATTTGTTTTCCTGTCGTGTCTGTAATAGGGCGTGGTGTCATCAGCATATACACCCATCCCACAGACAATTTTATCAGGGAGGTCATTTATGAATATTAGGAATAATAGAGATCCAAGAATAGACCCCTGATACACTCCCGCATTTATATCATATTGTTTAAGATGTACGACCATCGAGGACAATCTGGATTTTTCTCTTATCTAAGAAGGATTTAATTATGTTAAGTATTCTTCCAGTGATACCGTATGATCTGATTTTCCTGAGGAGACCTTCATGTCATACCCTGTCAAAAGACTTAGATATATCTAGAGCTATCGCTCTACCTTTCCCTGCTTTGTCCAGTGAATGGTATATACGCTCAGAGATTACAGTTAGGATGTCTGCTGTGGAACGGGCTTGCCCAAATCCATATTGTTGGTCGGTTAGGAGTTTAGCATCTGTAAGGTGATGGGCGAGAGCTTTCTTAATTATGGCCTGAAATATTTTGGCGAAAAGTGGGAGGAGGTTTATGGGGCGATAATTTACTGGGTTAGTTCTTTCGCCAGAATCCTTGAAAACTGGTACCACAGAAGCAGTTTTCCAGTAGGCAGGAAAGCAAGATTAATTAAGGTATTTGTTGTTTGGAGAGAATTGGAGCTACTTCGACTGAGCACTTTTTTAATAGCACAACCGGGATGAGATGAGATCTACATGCTTTTGAAGTGTCAAGATTATTTTATGATAGCATGCACCTTAGAAGGCGTGATTTTCAGATCGTCTAGTGTGGCGTCTGTCCGCAAAGGAAAGTCAGGGAGGGGGCGGTTAGCAAGGTTCAGTTTGGAGTCGGAGGCAAATCGACTGGCAAGCATGTTAGCCTTCTCGGTTGCTGAGCAAACAGCCTCATGATCGTTGGATAGTGGTGGAATTGTTGATTGACCATTATTTACTACACTGTTGTAGATTTTCTAGAAGTCACGGGTTCCTAATTTCTGTGCTTCGGTGCGTTTTTTTTTTGTTTTTTTTGTGGTTTCAGTAAATTCTCTCTTAGCTGTCGCTATTTCTTTCTTACAGTTACTTCTGGCTTCTATATACTTCTGTCTGTTTGAATTGGACTTGTGTCGGTTAAATCTGCGGCACGCATGCTGCCTTTGCACGACGGCAGCTGCATAAGTAGAAGTAAACCATTTGGGAGAGTGAGGCGTGCTATAAAATTTCCTCGTGGGAACATGTGCTTCAATTGCTATTTTGAACCATTTAGTGGTCTCATTTGCGCACTGTTCAGCAGGAAGTGAAAAGATATTTCGCCATGGGGCGTCTCTGATGAGATCCCTGGTGGCTTCCCAGTCAGCCTTTTTATAATATCTCGTTGTTTTGAGCAATGGCTCTTCCGTTTTGGCTCTAGAGTTTAGGGCGATTTCAACTATTATCATTACATGATCAGCATTCCTAAGTAGGCTGTGGCCATTCGTAACACAATCATTATATAAAAGGAGTGTGACGTTTCCCTATGGCTCTATCCCACTGCATTTCAAATAATCATTTTGATTTTTGGTCCCTGGACAAAAGGAGGGTCGACCTGCAAATTCCCCCTTGTCTGTTCGTCTATCTGCACTATTCTCAACAATTAAGCCTTGGCATTTTTTGAAATTTTGCACAAACATTAAATATAATATGAGTAAAAAAGTAACAGAACGGATTTTCCGGGAAAATTTCGGTTGCTCCCCTAGGGGTGCCTTTCGGGTTAAAATGGCTAAAACTGACACTTTTGTGCTTATTAAAAAAAATATTGATGCTTTGGATTTTTATCAAAATTTCTGAAAAGTTGTAACTGACTGATTTCTATATAATTGTGTTTAGCTGATATTGCCCCGTACGGTTCAGTAAAATGTATTCGCTCAGACAATGGGACTGAATTTACTAGTAAACACTTTGAACTTCTATTAATTAACCACTGTATTAAACACGAAAAATCAGCGCCGTATTCCCCCTTCCAAAATGGCACCGCTAGAAGGGCATGGCGAACCCTTTTTGAGATGACAAGATGCCTACTTATCGAATCGAAATTGGCGCATAGTTTATGGACGTACGCTTTAATGGCAGCAGCATATATCAGAAATAGATCGTTCAAGAGGCTAGGAAAAACGCGGTATGGAGCGTTTTGCAGTGTAAAACCTAAAATACACAGAGTGCTTTTATTTGGTTCTGATTGTTTTGCATTTATAGAAAACACCAGTAAACTAAATACTAAAAGCGAAAAAGGTACTTTCGTAGATTACGATAAAAATAGTCCGGCATATTTAATCTACTTCCCAAACCAAAATGCCATAAAAGGGTTCGATGTGTAAAATTCAATGATACATTAAATTTAAAAAAGGGATGAAAAACGTGAAATATTACTTAGCATCTTAATCGATCACAATGAAAATATTAATAATGACGACAATTACAGTAGAACTTCTGACGAAAATATTAACCAGACACGTCGATACTCAATAAGGGAGCGAAAAAGGCCAGACTTCTTACAAATTGAAAAGCTACAAGATTACGCCGTGGATTACTTTTATTCGTTGAACAGCGCACCGGAAAGTTATAATTAGGCGATTAATTCAGAAAATCCCCAAGAATGGGAACAAGCTATGGTATCCGAATTGAAAGCTTTATCTGAAAATAACACATATGAAATAGTGGCAAAATCAACAGATAAAAATATACTTTCTTCACCCTGGGTTTTTTCCAAAGAAATCACAGCTTCTGACAGTGAAACTTTTAAAGCAAGATTTGTTGCAGAAGGTTTTTCACGAATTTCTGGAGTGGAATATTTTGCAACATTTTCACCAACGACAAATTTAACGACAATTAGAATTTTATTACAACTTGCCGCTCAATAAAATTTAAAAATACATCAAATGGATGTAAAAAAATGCTTATTTAAATGCTCCGATTGACTGTGAAATCTACATTTACCTTCCAGAGGGATTTAAAATGAAAAATAAAAATTGGGTGTGGAAATTAAATAAATCGTTATATGGACTAAAACAAAGTGCACACAATTGGAATTTAACACTCCATAATTATTTAAGAGAACAGGAATTCAAACAATGTCCCGTGTACGCGTGCATGTATACCAAACATGTAGGTAATAAATTGTTGATTTTGTTTTTTGGGGGGTTGACGATATATTACTCGCCTCAAACTGTGACAACACTTTAAAAGATGTTAAAAATGAATTAAATAAAAAATTTAAAATAGCCGATCTTGGACGTCTGTCATGGTTCCTTGGTATAAAATTTACCTGTGAAAATGAAACTATAACTATTAACCAATCACGATACATTGAAAAAATTCTACTCAAGTTCGGAATGCAAGATTGTAAGCCGCGTCCAACTCCCGTTGAAATGGACATAAATAAAAATATAGAGACCGAAACAAAATCCATAGATAATCGAATATGCAGGGAAATTGTAGGGAACCTCATCTATTTGATGACTGCAACAAGGCCTGACATATGTTACACTTTAACAAAGCTATCTCAAAACTTTTCGAAACCGACATTTAAAGACCTTAATCGTGCAAAACAAATCCTTCGTTACCTAAAAGGAACCAAGGAACACTCTTTAATATTTAAAAAGTCTACATATCCTCTAAATTTAGAAGGCTTTTCGGATTCAGATTGGGGTAACTCTGAGGATAGGAAAAGTATAACGGGTACTGTTTTAGACTGTCAAAGATTGGACCTATGATCTCTTGGAAAACTACAAAGCAACAAACTGTTGCCCTTTCTACTTGTGAAGCAGAAAATGTGGCTCTTACTCATTCCGTGTAGGAGGCAATTTTTCTGAACACCCTTCTAAAATCTATTTTAAAACCAGATCTAAATAAAAAAAATCCTATAGTAATTCATTGTGATAATCAGAGCAGTATTTTATTAGCAAATAATGCTATTATTCATCAAAGGTCGAAGCATATTGATATCAGATATCATTTTATAAGGGATGAAATAAGGAAGAAATCTATTCCTCTTACTTATGTGACGTCTGAAAATAATATAGCCGACATTTTCACTAAACCTATAAAAAGAATAAAATAAAGACATTTTATAACCGAACTATTTGGAATCTAATTATGAATAAATCTCTTTTCAGAAACCCAAAAAGAGAAGCATGAACAGTCAAAATCACACCAAAATGAAAAAAAATTGTAAATTGTCCCGGGCACGACGTTAAACTGCGATCATTTCTACCTTACTAACCAAATTAACAAACTAATACTTAACATAATGTTTCCAGTTTTTGTTAAAAAAAAAGTCACTTGTTAAAACCTTTTGTTTGTAAATTTCTTATTTGTCAAATAATTCTTTTTTGTATCTTTTCTTTTTTTGGCAAACATTTGTTAAAAAAATGTATATTTGTGAATTTTTGTGCATATGTTTATATGTATTTGAAACGTATTCTATTTGTATGTTTATATATATTTGAAAAGTGTTTATTTTTATATGTATAAAAAAAATCAATGTCATAAAAAATGGCTTCTTTTTGCACACATTATACCAATGCTTTTTGACCATTGAGAATAAAGACAAATTCACCCAAAACCAGAAGAAGAAAAAAAACAAAAAAAAAACAAAAAAAAATATTTTATTGGTTTATTTTTCTTTGTTCATTTATTTGTTTATTTTTATTTTTTTTTTTTCTTTCCTTTTCTCAAGTCAAACCAAAATTGAAACCGAAATGATTTTACATTATATCAAAAAGGGGGTAAAATGTTTTTGACTCCTAATGAGGGTATGAGACGAGTGGATTCGCCAATCATTTGTATAAGCACCGGCTGTGTTAAAAAAAAAAACAATTAAAACGTTTCAAAATTATTATAAAAATTGTCGAATTTTGAATTCAATCAGTTCGCCATTAACTACGCCACAGACCGCATTTGATTTTTGACCGCCATCTTGGTTACTGATCTGAACTACGCGGCCATCTTTGTACAACACAATGCCTCATAACTTAACAGATTTATTTTCACGTCAAGTGCGTGACTGATGTTCAATTGACGCCCCCCTCCCGTAAAAAAATTCACAATAAAGTAACAAAGCACAGACACGCGTATGGTAGCTGTATGCAAATGATCGAGCCGTGTGCGAGAGTTCCTCACGGCAAGGAAGGAAAAAGATTATAAAAAGAAGAACGTGAGATCACGTTAGATACATGTGGGTGACGTCACAGCCGAGACGAGAAGTCACACATAACCGAAGGAAGAATAAAAGTCTTTTGTTAAAACCTAAAACAGCGAGTGGAATTTTTTCTGTTCCTTGCTTGTTTTCCTTGCGACAGAGTCTGTAACGTGTCGGGACCCTACATATTAACAACTATGTTACGCAACGACTATAAAAAATTTCTTCTTCTCTCTATCTGTGCTTGAAACGAAACGAAAATTCCATGAATTTCCAAGTTTCTTTTCTAGAACTGCCCGCCTGAGGAACATAATACAATGGGACTGCTTCCTAGCTAACTACAATATGGTTGCTTTCAAGGACAATATAAACAAATATAGGAGGCGGCCTTTTAAATAATCAAATTCTACCCAAATTTCACCACTATCGATCATGATGTTGTCTTACCGGGCACCTGATAATTATTAACCAATATCATCGGTTGGTCTTCGGGCCTTGATAAGCGGTGGCTCTCTTGTAAAAAAAAAGAAAACTCTATTAATGGATCTATGTGATGAAATATTTTGAAAATGGAATTGTTCCCTTTTATTCTTTCACCAGAATTCACCTTATTTATTGAATGACCCCCGTATACATAATTTCTTACTAAGAGTAGACGGGTAATTTACGTCGTATAAATTGTATCTACCGCGTATTCGATGAACCTCCAGTGTTTGAAGAATTCACATTTCGAAATGGCAATTGAAAATTCTGGCTTGTTTTACTAGTTGGTAAGTCGATTACTTGTGTGTGTGATTTGCCTGTCTGGCATCTGACCGAGAATTTGTCTCAGATTTAGATAGATTTTGGTTCGAATGGTTGGCCACTCGGTTTAATTGATGAAGAAAGGAAGAAAACGTTTACAAATAGCGATAGGATACATACAGAGAGGGAGAGAGAGAGGAAGAGGGGGTGAAAGAAACATAGAAATATGGGATGGCGTGGTTGAGGATTTACAGAAGAAGAAAAAAAGAATCAAAGAAATATATTATTTAGAAATTGCAGAATCAATAGGAGAGAAAAGAAAAGGATTAGGGAGAAAGAGAAGAAAGAAACAGAGAAAGAAAGAAAGAAAGAAAAGGGGAATTGCAGTTAGTGTTTAAGCATAGAAAAGAACAAAAATATACAAACCTAGTGTTATTTGAATTCTTGAACAATTTAATAAAAAAAAAGGAAAGTAAAATTGAAAGAAAGAAAAAGAAAGAATAGAAACTATGGTTTAAGCACCACGGAAAAGAAAATAAAAGAGAAAAGAGAAGATTATAAATTATAGAACAACCAACTGGAAAGAACGAAAGAAAGAAAGGAACTGAAATCATGTTTAAACATCATGGAAAAAAAAGAAAATGGAAATTGTGAATTATAGAATAAACCACAAGAAAGAAAGAAAAAAAAGAAAGAAAGAAAGAAAAGAGAACAGAAAAAGAAAGAAAAGAGAACAGGAAAAGAAAGAAAGAGAAAAAAAATCAGTCATAGTTTAAGCATCACAAAAAGTAAAAGGAAGAAAAAAAGGAGAGGTTTTTGAATTATAAAATGATTAAATACAAAGAACGAAAGAAAGAAAGATATACAAACAAAAAAAAAGAAAAAAGAAGAAAGGAAAAAAGAAAGAAAAAGAAAGGAAGAATTGCAGTTAATGTGAAAGTACTACGGAAAAGAAAAAAGAAAGGAGAGACGGAGAGGGCTATGAATTATAGAACAAACAACTAGAAAAAAAGAAACAAACAAATAAGACAGAAGGAAAGAAGTAAGGAAAGAACAGCAGCTGTGTTTTAAGAATCATGGAAAGATTGAGAACGTAAAAGAACGAAATTAATCGAGGTTTACGAATTATATAACACCAAAATAGAAAAACGAATGAAATGACTTTGTGGTTTAAGAATTACAGAAATATTAAACAAGAAGATGGGGAAATTGGTTTCAAAATTACAGAGCCACAAAATAGAAAGAAAATACAGATATCAGCTTTGGTAGATGAACCATAGAACTAAAAAGAAACAGAGAACAGGAATAAGAAATAAAGAGTGATTTATGAATTACAAAGAAAGAAAGAATTTAAAGAAAGGAAAGAAAGGAAAGGAAAAGACAAGCGGGATTTACGAATTACAAAAGCAATAAGAAAATAAACAAAATAAAGAAGAGGTAAAATGAAAAAGAAAACAAATGTATAGAATAGGTATAACGACAAGGGAGGAAAATAAAGAATGAGAAAAATAAATAAGGAAAGGGTGAATCAAGAATTATAGAAAGAAAAGGTTGGTTTAACAATTACAGGACCAATAAGAAATAAATAAAGAAAGAAAGAAAGAATTAAAGAATGGAAAAGAGTGGGTGTTTGGGATTGCATAGTTAATAAGAAAAAAAAACGAAAGAAATAAAGATGTTTATCAAGAAATAAAAAAGTGAAATCGATATTCTTTAAGAATTATAAAACGACGCGAGAAAAGAAAGAAAAGTGCGTTCATTGAAACATAAGAGGATAAAAGCTGGCTGAAAATTGGATCAGACTTTAAAAGCATATTATATATAAAGAGGGAAGTACGCGTGTAATAGGGAAGATGGACTAGGTAAGACGGGGATACAATAGAAAAAGAGAAAGAAAAAAGGACGAAAGAAGGAACGAATATGGTTAGCCGATAGTTATTGACTATTCGGTGTTAGTGAAAATGTCCATCCGGGCCTGTGGGGGCCGAATCGACTATGCAATGTCCGGCATGGGCAATATTAATGTAAAAGCTATTTGATGGAACACAGACGGACAGAGATAGGCTCGTTTTATTGAAGAGATATTACTGGCCAGTAATCGGCAAATGCTCTTTATAGGCTCCGACAGTCGTGGATATACCAGCACAACTTCCGAAACGCTGCGTATTTTAACCTCAATTTAAAGTGCACTAAAGTTTCAACAGTGCGTTTGGGCGTTTGGTTAAATGATTTCGGTATTGGCCTGAAACTCAAATGCAGTAAATTGTTCTATTCTAGAATGTTCAGATACTGGCTTCATGCACCAAACATTTCCCTTTGCAAAACTCAATCATATTTTACAAAGTCAAAAACAAAAACTATAATTTTTCTCTACAAAGCACCCAAACTAAACCAAACATCGTGAATAAATATTTTAAAGGCATAAAACTTTTCTCCAAAATATTGGATTTGGAATTAAATAACCCGAAAAGATTTGATATGCTACACAAAAATACAACCCTACCAAATACCATGAATTGAAAATATAAAGAACTCATAAAACCGGTTCCAAAAATCTTTTTCCAAAATTTCTCGCTTTGGCATTAAATAACCTGAAAATGATTAATTCATATATTTCATTGTTGATTGTTAGATGACTTAAGTCATATAAAAGCAATGTTATGTTTCCCAGTTACTCCAAACCAAACGCCATGAATAAATATTTCAAGATGATGTATCGTTATTTTCATGGAAAGTGTTCGACTGAGCTTCAATCTATGGTCCCCCCTCGCCAAACTTTCACAAGAAACACTCGTCTAGCTGTAAACACTATCAATAATTCACCCCACTCTCTATCTGTGCCTAAACCTAAACGTAGATTCCATGAACAAAGCTTCTTTCTTAGAACTGCACGCCTGTGGAACTCTCTTCCGTTGGCCTGCTTTCCGGCTGACTACAATATGGTTGTCTTCAAGTCTAACGTAAATAAGCTCTTGATGAGCCGTTCCATATAAGTTATTAAATTTACCAAATTTTCATTACTAATGATTACTATATTGTCCAATTTCTACTGTACACTCTTTAACCCTTATCCTTGAGTGGCCTCTTGGCCTTGATAATGTAGTGATGCCTATATAAAAAAAAGATATAAAGAGCTTGAAACATAAAACTTTTACCAAAACCACTGAATTCAACATTAATTACTCCGAAAAGGATTAATTCATCTATTTCATTGTCCGATGACTGAAGTCATATTAAATGATTGTTACCTTTGCCTATTCATGCATGTCACTGTATTACAAATAATTTTTGTTTTTGTTTTTATTAAAACAAATAACGGAACTGAAGCCTATTGACAGGTTTTATTTTACGTTTCATCTTGAAAATGAAACATTTTGTTTTTAAAGCTTTACCCATTACAACAGCGATTTTGTTGTCTCTATAACTTGATTCCAACGGTCAACGAACTTATAAATGCCGCGCTTAGGTTTTTCTTTGAAATATGACTCTAACTCATGTTCAACCTAAGGCCATATAAATGGTTTTGTAATCCTCGAAATAAGTGGTAATCCGAAGGAGCTCAGTCGGGAGAATAAGTAGGATGTTGCAGGATTTCCTAACCAGATTTTCCTAGGGTATCTTTGGTTAATAGTGCTCTGTAAAGACAAACATTATCATGGTGGAAGTTGACTCTCTTTCTATTTACTAAGAAAGGCGTTTTCTAAAGAGAATATTATAGAAAAATGTTTTCATAATCTGAATGAAAAGTTATAAATTAATTATGGTGATATATTTAATCAATAGTAATATACATAGAATAAATTACAATATATTGCCTATATTCAGTCGCTGTAGTAATGCTTACAATAAATAATTACTTACAATAAGTAATGCCCCTGGCCCACTTTCAGTTGTTTGATCTAGCTGAAATTTTGCATGTGCAATGATTTATATCTCTACGGGTTATGTGGCAAATTAAAGCTCTGAACTAATTGTGGTTTATGTTTTACAGGTGTTTGAACTGAGTCAGGTGTGAAATGGAGCCTGTTGAATGTCGAGCAGTGATCCGGTTTTTGTATTTGAAAGGACACCACAGGAGACTTCTGATGAAATGAAAGAAACCTATGGTGATAATGCCCCATCATATGACCTTGTAAAACGCTGGCATCGTGAATTCAAACATGACCGGAAGTTTGTGGGAACAGCTCCCAGACCTGGTCACCCCCCTTCTGTCATTGATGAGGCATCTGTCCGTCAAGTTGAGGCTGCTATTTTGGAAGATCGGCGCATTACTCTTCGCCAAATAGCCCAAGATGTCAAGATTAGTAAAGGGTCTGTGGAAACTATCATTCATGACCATTTGCATATGCGCAAGGTGTCTGCCAGATGGATTCCCAGGTTGCTCACACCATTCTAGAAGCGAGAACGCGTCGAGTGCTCGAGGATAATTTGGAGATGTGCCAAGAAGATGAGTCAAAGTTTTTCAAAAGAGTGATTACACAGGATGAAACCTGGGTCCATCACTATGATCCAGAGACCAAATCCCAGTCAATGCAGTGGAAGCACTTGGACTCACCACCTCCAAAGAAGGCAAGGGTGCAGCCCTCCGCTGGCAAGGTCATGCTCACAGTCTTCTGGAACCAGGACGGAGTAGTGATGACAGATTTCCTGGCAACGGGTACCACAATTACAGGAGCCTATTATGCTTCACTTTTGAGGAAATTAAGGGAAGCTATCAAAATCAAGAGGCGGGACAAGATCAGTAAATATACCCTCCTCCTGCAGGACAAGGTTCCGGTCCACAACTCGCATGTCGTCAGATCAGAAGCATTTGCGTGTGGTTATGAAATCCTCCCCCATCCTCCATACTCTCGTAACCTTGCGCCCTTTGACTTTCACCTCTTCCAGCCATGAATTGTTTTTGAAAGAAAAGCATTTTCCAGATGATGCAGCCTTGATTTCTGAAGTCACGTCGTGGTTGGAGGGCCAACCTAGGGTGTTATACAAAAACGGTCTCCAGAGCTGCATCAAACGTTGGAAGAAATGCATAACTCTGGGTGGTTTCTATGTAGAGAAAGCCTAATAACTGTGCCAAGTTTCGTTGCTCTACTCCTATGGGAAGTGGGTCAGGGGAATTACTTATTGCGCACCCCTCGTAACTAAGACGGTTCTCCGTTCTGATATTCTATACGTTTTTTAAATATACTAAATGTGTTGTGTTCCTGTTGTATTTGTGTTCCATTAATGTCCTAAAGTTACATTTAAATAATAATTTTCCATTATGCGGACTTTCTTTTTGCCTTTTTAATTGACGTGAACACTAGAATATTTCAATTAAAAGTCAAATATGAATAGGGAATATATTATAGAGGAATAAAAGGCGAAGCAAATGAGGTATAGGTTGTTTAAACAGCTACATTAAATTTAACTTAAATTTGGATTTTTTGAAAAATTTACAAGTGCGGACTTTATTTTTGCCGGCACTGTACATACATACGTACATAAAAACAAATTATGTAAGTGAAAGATTATCAAAATAATTTTTAACCATTAACACATAAATCTCTACTGAATCTGAACTGAAGGTGCCCACTGTGTCATGGCAACCAAATCTGAAGTCGAATATTTCGACCTGTTTTAAAGAAAAAAGTCCTCTATTGTATCTTTGCCCATATATCTTATTTGTCCGTTTGTTTGTTTGTTTGTTTGTTTGTTTGTTTGTTTGGGATGATGCAACTAATAATTTGTTTTCAACAGATTGTTTAATTATTAATTTTTTACAAATAATAAAATTAAACTATTCTAATAAATAGATTTTATTCAATATTTGTTCATAAGTATTTTAATGGTAAATTATTAATTAAATTTGAATGCATTACAAAGTAACAAAATATTAAAACCAAACTGTTTTTGATGGATTTTTTTTCTTAAAATTTTTTTTATACATCAGAAATGTACATTTTACACCAATTAAACATCATACCTATGACGTATCTAATACAAATTCCTGTAGCTTAGATATATAATTTTACAGTTTTAACAAAAGAGCTATAATAATATTAATATTAGGGCGTCTCCATTTACACTGAACATCTACAGAATGGCAAAAATCACTATATTACATACGAATGAGCCTCCTGTGGAATTTCCACAGGTCTTGCAAGTATCTATAAAAGCGAGAATGTGTGTGTGTGTTAGGATACTTCTCAACCTATATACTCAATGAATTTTTTATATACAGACTTGAAATTTGGTATATAGCGGATTCAGATATGTGGAAAACTTTTGGATTGGTTTTCATCCGTAAAAAAGGGGACCGCTAAGGGGTCCAAATAGAAAAATTGGTATTTGGGAGTCATTTATAACAATATGCATGAATTAAAATATTTAAGCGGATTTTACGATCGGGCTACGCCAGGCGTCCCTGCTAGCTTAGACAAATACTTATGAAAGAGTCCCCTGTGAAATTTCCACAAATCCTGCTAATAATAATAATAATAATAATTATTATTATTATTATTATTATTATTATTATTATTATTATTATTATACACGGCCCACATTCGCGGGCCAGACGAGCTGCTGCAGAGTCAAAACATGAAGCCTTACATGTGACCAAGAACTATGAAGTTGCATGTCTATAAGTTCTCTATCCCCTCTCCCATTACCCAACCACCGCTCCTCCCCCCCCAAAAAAAAATGATGCCAAATAGCCGAGAAAGCTCAATGGAGGATGGAAAGACTAAGAAAAGAGCGCTGACCAGACCTCCGCTGGACAAATGCCAAGAGAACTCGTACCTTGGGGAGGCTTATTGCCACTCAAACTCCAATGGAGACCAATAGCCGCTGCTAACGAGAAATCACTGGTAAGCGGTTGTTGCGATAATGCAAATTAATTTTCAAATGTTATCTAAAGAGGTGGAGGGTACTGGAAATCTGGGGAGACTTGTTGTCACTCAGCTTCCAGGGAACACCACAGGTTGTTCTCAAGGAGAGATCTTTAACGACCTTTGTGAAAGCTCCTTGTGGGCCAATGATAATAATTTTTTCACAATTATAAAAGATAAACGGTATCTCCAGTGTCGGTTTTAATGCACAAGTGAGCTACGATATTGAATCTGTCGTCATTCAGATCCTCGGCTCAACTTGACGAATGGAGGAATAATGAAAACAGGAGAGCGATGTCTACCGTTGCTCACCGTTTCTGTTTTTAATAATTAACTTTCGGTTGTTATATCGGAATTATAATCGAATCAGCTATTCCTGGCTTGCATAGTATCGGCTGTTGTTTGGGGGGGGGGGGGTAACAAAGGATGACACTTTATGAGTGCGTATGGAATATTGATAATGATGATACAGAAGAAGAGATGATGGTTATATCAAAATTACATATGGATTGCCGCTATAAATAAACTTATCCGGCGAATTCTTTTACGTTTACAATCGGCAGAATATCGCCATGTTTGTGTAATATACGATATATCCTTACCTACATACGTGTACTATACTATATAACTCTATGTAAAATTAAGTAGGTATATATATATATATATATATATATATATATATATATATATATATATATATATATAAGCATACTTAATTTCATCCTTGAATGAAAATAGGTCAGCTTTCTTAGATATTTACTCTCCCCATGAAAATCACACACAAAGGAAGGGCTGAACCCGAGATCAACTCTACCTTTGTCCTAAAAGTGCCCGCCCATTGGCTGATTAGGATGGGCGCGGTGGAAACTAGGAAACTGATTGGCTAACTAAAAGTTCAATAGCGAATGCGTATACATAAAAACGCGAGGTAACGACAACTCTTTGCATAAGTCTGACGAATTCTCACAAGAATGAAATGCGGAATATTCTGTGTAGCTTAATTGCCATATATATTTTTATTTTATTACCTAGCTCTACCTATGTATTGAGCACTGTTGAAGTAAATACACGAACTTCTACTAAAGCTGCTTCTTTCTCTTTCTTGTCCCATATCACTATGTCGGGTTTAATAGCTCTGTTTTCTAGATGGTGTAGCTGTACGATTCGCACAGTCATAGTACATGATGTATTATTATTTCCAACTGCAGGATGCGGCAGAAATCTATCCCACATTTTGACATGCGATGTTCCCAGTCGCATCATACAGTTTCTGAGTAAGTATTAATTTGTATGGATGGGATTGCATATCAGTGTATAGAATTCTTCTGCCTGTCCGACCAGACAATTCAAAGGCCAACGCATGTTTGTTAGCTAAACGTGTAGGAGATCGAGTAACAAAGTTCTACAGCTTGAATATTGCATGGCGTTCGAGAGCTTCGAGGCCTTCCAGGTGGCTTTCTTTTAAGTGCCGAACCTGTAGCTCTGAAATTTGCAACCCGTAACTGTATTAATTTTATATCTGGAACAGCAATATACTTGTAATGAACTAAGAAAGCTCTCTGTGTTGCAGTTACAGATTCGCCATTCTTCAAAAACATTTCTACAGTAAAAGCACGATGTACTCCAGTCCAAACCATATTGTTTGATGAGGGTGCCTGAAAATAAATAGCAAGTTATTAGCTAAATGAAAGCATCATTGTCACGTGCATAAGTTCATTAGCAACCTATAGTTGAAAGTTTGAAATGTTAGAGGTATTTCTGTAGTATATGTTCCTAGGACTTGCTGCTACACTAGAGATTCAACTTCTTACAACTGATCCAGTGAAGATATTTGCACCCTCCATTGTATCGCATTGTATAGTAGTCGTCCTCAGCAGAACCTTAAAACGGGGCGTCAGGTGTTTTTTTTTTTTTGTTTTTTTTTTCTTTTTACTTCAGTCAAAGTTCCTAGAAATCAAGTGACCCCTTCCTATTTCTAACACTTGATCTCAGTATGAGATTCATAGATATTCGAATATTGGTCCCCCGATAAAAGGAGGATGGACCTGTAAATTTACCTTTGTCCGTTCGTCTGTTCGTCTGTCCACACTTTTCTCAATAACTACGCTTTTTTGAAATTTTGCACAAACATTAAACATGATATGAGTAAAAACAGTGATTGAACGGATTTTCAAGGCAAACTCCTGTTGCCCCCCCCTAGGGGTGCCTTTCGGGTTAAATGGCTAAAATTGACACTTTTGTGCTTATTTTTAAAAAAATTGATGCCTTGATATTTTTATAAAACTTCATGAAAAGTTGTAATCAACTGATTTCTATATAATTTTGTTTGTTTATACTTCGCAATAACTCTTGGGTATGCCCCAGGGGCTCTTTTAGGGCTGATAAAAACACTCCATTTTTGGGACTGTTTTACCATATTTGTCCAAAATTTTCTGTGTATATCTATTTAGCAGTTTTACATGGTGCTAAACTTAAATTTGAATATGTTAAGGCGTTGGGGACTTTTGGGGCTAAATGGAGGGGGACAAATGCTGAACTTAGTCATTTTTTATACCTCGTTCACTGTGCACTCACGGGGGACAATGCATGCTTCACTTGTTCTCTTAAAGTTCTCTTTTACATCTCAAGAACTGAGTTTTAAAGAACATAATTCTTCTCTCCCCAATTGACCATTTAAATATGGCATTGTATATTTTCTTGTGCTCTTTTATTCTTAATAGATTCTAGAACAAGAATTCATTTAGTCTGGTGGAGTATCCAGCTTTGTGATATTATTTGAGGTAACATCACTTAGAGAAGATGCATCATTCTTCGTTCAAGCCAGTGTAGGTTATCCATACCTTGGTCTTATTTATGACGCGAATACTATATGATTTTGAATATTTAATCGGGATTTACTTGTAGGGAAAATTATCCTCATGCCAGGTTGTCCTGACAAACACATGTACAGAGATATGTTAGATAATCGAGGATACTGTTTAATAGGCATTTCTCTCCGAATAAATTTCCCTTGTGTTTTAATTTTCTAATCGTTCTGTTTTTTTTGGGGGGGGGCGGGTCAGATATTCACCTACTATTTGTCACTCCAGCCAAAATATCTTTTTAAAATTCTAATTGTTCCTTTGTATTTCTCTTGTATTTCTCTTGTATGAGCGCATGTGTATGTAACAAAAATACCTGTATTATCGAACATCAGTTTTCAACGGTTTTGATTTCCCTGGAAGAAAAAAAATCAATAACATTTTTGCAATCAATTAATTTAGTTATATATTTTATGCACATATTTGGATGTTTTAAACATTCAGAAATTTTCGATTCGAACGAAATATTCGACAAATATTAAGCAAGATAGTGTACATTTCATAGAATTATAAGCGCCAAATTTTAAATCTCAAATATTATTTATTTATTTATTTATTTACGGACTGTTACCCTTATCTTACTGTTTCACGATGCATTGACCAACTATTTCTCTGACTTTCTTCAGGTAATTAACTGCGACCGGATATGAATGCTGAGACTTAACTGTACCCTCAGTAATCACTGCTTTCTATAGTTGTTTCCGTTAATAACCACCTGACGAAGGCCAGAGAAATTGTTGATTGAAACATCATAAAACAACAAATATGAAGATGAGGATAACAGTCCACAAATAAATATACAAATTATTTATCTCAAAGGATTCCAATAATAAAAATAATATATCTGATTTGCATAAATTTAATACATAATAATATAACTTTTAGATGGAATTTATTTCCTCCAAATGAAGTATTTTACTCAAGTCAAATTCTTGTGTTTTGGTTTCCTTTTTTTATCCGTTGTTCGATAATATTCCAGTAGACCAACTCTTACGTTACTAAATGACTTTATTCATAAAGTAATTTAGTAACGTAAGAGTTGGTCTAAGTTTAAACAATCAGCAGGAGTGCAAATGACGAAGACGCCTCAGTCACCCCATTACTTCAGTGCTTTGTGTTAATACAATTTCTTGTTAATTACTTTTGTATCAGCCTATTAAAGTCTCAACACATTAATGAAAGAGAGGGGTGGATAGATACTGTTCCACATGTATTTGCATAATGTGTGTTTTTACTCTTTCGTTGTCTTGTTTTACGGCATATCAACAAATTTTCCGATATTACGTTTCTGAATTTTTGAGATGAGGATTGGTTATATGTATCATTATTAATCGGACTACTGTTCTCATCTTGAGTGTGATTTTCACTTTTTTTTTTTTTGAAAATCACATTCAAAATGAGAACAGTAGTCCGATGAATAATAATACAAATTTTCCGATGCCGAAAAGAGACCAAGAATGTGGGCTCCCTTTCGTACACTAGCACCGAAACAACTACATGTAATATTCTCAGTTGGATAATTTTCTTTTTTGTACAATAGACTTATTTCTTTTGCCATTTCTTTTGCCATTTCTTTTTGGGTGATTTTTCTATCTATATATAAATACGATGTGTGTTATTTTGTGTGTCACGCTTACATCTTTTTTCTTCCGAGTGACTGTCGTTTAATTGTAATGACCTTCCATTTTTTGTATAAATACTTTTACCAAGAATTCTTCATAAATGTTGGTTTCGGTTTCGATTATAGCTGAAGGCACTCAAGTTATATATATATATATATATATATATATATATATATATATATATATATATATATATATATATATATATATATATATATATATAGCATTTCTTCATAAGTTTTGGTTTCGGCTTCAATTCAAGCTGATGCACCGAAGTCATATGGATACGTTGTTTTATTTTTGAAATCACAACTTTATAATATATAAGTATCGATAGGAAATTGACTCTATAATAGTATATACGAAATCTGTGTAAAATAAAATTCTATATTTTAGCGTATTATACGACCGGGCTACACTGGGCGTCCCTGCTAGTTTAAATAAATACTTTTGCAGTTTTAACAAAAGATCTACAATAATATCAGAGCATCTCCATTTTCGCTGATCATCCACAGAATGCCGACATCAATATATTACATATGAAAGAGTCTGCTGTGGAATTTCTACATGTTCCGCTAGTTGCTATAATTGGCTCTCAATTCAAGAATCATTCCAATTATCATCTACTTCTTTGTCTTTTTCTCTCCTAAAACGTAATCTTCCTCAACCAATCAGAGACTTTGATATATCTCATTCCATATCTAACAGGTGGTGTGCTTCCTTTCATATGTCATTGTTAAAGAGAAATATCTTTATTTATTTATTTATTTATTTTATTTATTTATTTTTTTTTTTTTTTGCCATATAATCAAAGGCGAAAAAATAGTAAAATAAGATTAGAAAAAAGACTTTGCAATTCTGTTTTCTTTTCCCGATGGGAGAAAGAGAGAAAAATACGAATCCAAATGAAAGCTGAATATAAGTAATTGATTTTGGCAGCCATGATGAAATGGAAAGTGGATTTTTATGTCATCGGCAAATCACGAGAAAATTGTTTTGCCAAACTTTAGGGTTTTCCTTTCTTTTGTGGTTGAAAATAAAAAAATAAAAAAGTTATTTCAGATTTGTTTATTTTATATCAAATAACAATTATCTATCTACCTACTGACTATCCGGATCGATTCAAAAGTTGCTATTTCTTGATACGTATGAAAACATATTCTCTCTATGTACAAGGTGTTCCAAAGTCTTGGGCACATTTCAAGTCCTCATATCTGCTTAACTATGAATGGTAGGAAGATGAGACTGGTGACATTTTAAAGCTAAATGCATTAAGGTTTTTTGTAATTTTGCTATCGATTTTTTTTTTTCATTTCTTTTCAGACCCAGTAATGGTGTCCACTCAACCAGAAAAGGCGTTTTCTGTTCTTGAATTGGCAAAAATCTGAATCATGGACACTTTTTAACGTGACTCCCAGATCTACAGATTTCACACTCTGCGCTCCATTTTTTTTTGTTGTTTTTTTTTTTTTGTGCAGATTTCTGAAAGGACTGCTCTATGTGCTTCCCAAGATGTGATGAGATGTGATGAGATTTGGATGAGCTAAAGGCCCGAATAACAGAAGCTGTTGTAAGCATTGACAACATAATGCTTAGACGCGTTTCGTAATAATTGGATTATCGGCTTGATGTGTGCCGTGTGATTAATGGGGCTCACATTGAACATCTTTCACTACCCGGCATAGCATTAGCCGAATAGCTTAATGGTTAGAACACGCCGACTGCCGTGTTTCTACCCTAGCTTAATGTAGTTGATGGGCTGTGGTACAGTGAAACAGTACAGTATGTGGACGATTATAATGCTCCCTATCTTGGATTGAGCATATTAGGAAGTGATATACAAACTGCCATTAGCGTATTAAGCGATGCTCTTTGTGTAAACAAATGGAGCTTAGGCGTTTAGACAATGTCAAAACATTGTTAATTCATTGCCTGGTTTAGCAGCAGTTAAATAGCGTAGCGGTTAGAAGCGCGTAACTGTTAAAAGCGCCGAATGTCGTTTGGACGGTCTTGTTTCGATCCTGACTTGAGGTAGATGCTTGTCTAGCTGTACTGATGAGCTTTGATACAGCAAAACAGTACTGTATATGGATGACTATATATATATATATATATATACATATATTGTTAAGAACAATTTTTCGCTTTTTTTTTACATAGGCATCACCAACTATCAAGGCCCAGGGGCCACTAGAGGATAAGAGTTAAAGAGTGTACAGTAGTCAATTGGACAATATAGTAATTGTCAGTAATGGAAAGTCAGTAAACTTGTTAACTTAAGGGGGCGGCTTATCAAGAACTTGTTAACATTGGACTTGAAAACAACCATATTGTAGTCAGATGGAAAGCAGGAAAACGGAAGACGGTTCCACAGGCGTGCACTTCTAAGAAAGGAGCTTTGTTCATGGAATCTACGTTTAGGTTTAGGCACAGATAAAGAGTGGGATAATTAATAATAGTGTTTTAAGCTAGACAAGTGCTTCATGTGAAACTTTGGCGAGGGCGGACCATAGATTGAAGCTCATTCGAGCCCTTGCCATGAAAATAACGATAAAGCACAGACAAACTCGCTACATCTCTTCTGTGAGAAAGAGGTTGAAGGGAAGAGAAAAAGGACATCTCCTATGAGGCTACGAAGTCTATTTTGAACTCTGTCAAGGCAGGATAAGTCCTTTCTAGCAGCTCCTGTCCAGATGTAGCAACAGTACTCCATCCTTGAACGAACTTGGCTCTTATATAAATAGAGAATTGCATCAGCAGTGAGATATCTACTGGATCGATAGAAGGATCCCACCATTTTTCGAGCGGCTTTGGCAACAGATTTGATGTACGTGTTCCATTTAAGATCAGGAGTAAAGGTCAAGCCCAGAAGCTTTTCAAAATATGAAGCCTCCCCAAGACGAGAGCCATTCATTTCAATTGATGCCAGATGGGGATCAGAGCGTTGATGATGTAAAGATAGAAGCTTGGTTTTAGATGCATTAAAAGTAACCAGCTATTCCTTTCCCCATTGTACCACGTGCTCAAGATATGAGGAGAGAGAATCAGATAGAACTTGGTCGTTTACGGTCTTAGATGTGCTACAATAGATGATAGTGTCATCAGCATAAATGTCTACGAATGATGTAAGGATGTGATTTGAAAAATCATTAATGTAAATCAGGAAGAGAGTTGGGCCCAGGAGGAAACCCTGAGGGACACCAGCATTAATACTGTGAGCTTCTGATTTCTGCCCATCAACTACTACGCTTATGAACCTATCAGGCAGAAATGACTTGATAATTGAGAAGACATTTCCAGCTATACTATAGCTGGGGATCTTGTGAAGAAAACCTTTATGCCATACCCTATCAAAGGCTTTTGATATGTCAAGAGCAATTGCCCTAGAAAGGTAGCCTCCGTCGAGAGATTCGATAATCCTATGAGATAAAACTGTAAGCACATGTGATGTAGATCTAGCAGAACGGAAACCATATTGTGTGTCACTACGAAGGTTATTTTTGCTGAGATGGTTGATTACTTCTGTATTTAACACACATTCCAACAACTTACTCATGATAGACAGGAGACTTATTGGCCTGTACTGAGAGGGAGATGACTGATTACCTGAATTCTTAAATACAGGGCAAACTGATGAGATTTTCCAGGGTGATGGGAAGCAATTCTCCTTAAGATAACGTTTAAACAGTTTTGTAAGTATGGGCGCTAATTCTGGTTGAAGTTTTTGGAGTACTATAATTGGAATACCGTCAGGGACGATTGCTTTACTGGAATCAAGTTTTTTTATTAGCTTGGAAACATCACATTCAGATATTTGTATATCACATACCGTGTTTTCTGATACAGGAGGAAATGTTGGGCTTGATGATATATTTTATACATTTTATCAAATTTTCTATTGGCCTTTTGGGGGTTAAAATCAAAAATATTAATGTATGCATTACTAACATTTTTGATTCTTCAGCTGACAAAAAAAAAACGAACAAAAAGGCGAAGAAAAAAAAAATTCAATAAAGCAGCCGAGAACGCGCATGCGTAGTCAGTTAGATGAACCAGCTCGGATCCAATAGATACTTGAATAATTCAAATTTCCAGACGCCATAATTAGCAGCACAAATATGAATTTTGTTGTTACTGGTATCATAAGTAATGTTATTAATTGTAGGTTACAGGATTTTAACGAAGATAGCTGCGAGTAGTTTTCATTTTTTTTATTGGTTCTATAATATATTATTACATGTAGGGTGATTGGTTATAATAAAGATAGTTTCAAGTATTTTTATAATAATTTTAATTGGCTTCAGAATATATTACTTTCATGTTAAATGAAATGTCTTAAATCAGAAGGAGGCAATTATGTTTTCAGATGTTAATGAATTAAGATGAATTTTACAAGGTGCACGGTGGGTTGTGGTTGTAAAAATACAATGTATTAGTTATTATTATTATTATTATTATTATTATTATTATTATTATTATTATTATTGAAGTTACATTCTTCCAAAGGACATTTGAATTTATAAATAACATTCGATATTTATGCTTTATGGATTAGGGAAGAGTTGTTTTATTACAAGATTTTTCAGTTCTTCAGTTTTATAGTAAACTAGCAGTCCAGTCCGGGCCGTATGTACTGTTCATAACTTGCCCTACGTGTGAATACACTTGATGTAAGATTTCAAATATTTAGACCAAAATTTGTCTGAGTAATTTCGTAGAGACCGCAGAGGTCAATGTTTTAAACTTTGACCCCAATTTTGACGCTTTAACATTTATTATTTTGCTCTCAAATCAAAATACAAAGTATTACCCATGTCTAAATTACCTACATCTAAAATTTCAAGTCTTTAGGCCCAAAATTGGCGGAAGCATTTGGTAAAACCTGCAAAGGTCAACTCTTTCAACTTTGACCTTTTGGCAGCTAAATTTTCATCCCAAAACTGATTAAAATGCTTGCCGCATGTTTGAATGCACGTTATGTATAAATTTAAAATGTTTAGGCCCAAAAGTGGCTGAGTAGTTTGCTAGACACCGCAAAGGTCAAATCTTTTGAACTTTGACCCCTTGGCAACTCAAATTTTCGACCCAAACCAAGCTTACCCTATCTCTGAATATCCTTTATGTATGTATCTGAATCATCTTTATGTACAATTTCAAATGTTTAGACCAGAAATTGACTGATTAATTTGGTAGCGACCGCAGAGGTCAATTTTTTAACTTTGACGTCAATTTTTACGCCTTAATATTTATTTTTGGGCTCAAATCAAATTAAAAAGTTTGATCCATGTCCAAGTAACCTACATTTAAAATTTCAAGTGTTTAGACCCAAAATTGGCGGAGTTTGGTAGAGTTTTCAAAGGTCAAATCGTTGAGCTTTGACCCCTCGACGGCCAAATTTCTGGCCGAAAATCGATTAAAAACATTTTTCCCAAATTTCAATAATCGTTATGTCAAATCTTGAGTCTCTACACCGAAAATTGAGAGAGTTATTTGGTAGGGAAATATACACAGACATACACACAGACAGACATTTCCACTTTTATATATATATAGATATTTTTTATTATTACACTCAATTATACTGCATAATCACGTTGACACGCCGGTTCTCGTTACATCACCGAATTTAAGCAACGTTGAGCCTGGTAAATACTAAAATGGGTGACCATTTGAGAATCCCAGATAGTGTATGTGCTCACCGCTTATTTCAGTATTGTTTCCATTTATCCTGGACTTCTCATTGCCACTGGACACAAACAGTGCCGATTCACGAGAGGTGTGAATGGGATTGCGCAATCCTTGCCTCACAATTAGACGCGCAGCTACACTTACATAGGGTATCCATTGTCTCTTGAGACTGAACGGAAAATAAAGGAAGTGTTGTTGTTATATGACATTCACCCTAGTCGTGTTAAACCGGATTCCTCCAAAAGAGGAAGTTTCAAAAGAATATAATTCACAGGAGGTTCCCAGTCGTCTGTAATGTTTGATGCATTTTTTGGTCAGGAAGCCAATATTTTCAGGCAATTTGATCTGGTAGCAGCAGATGCGCGAACAGATATTACCACTCTGGACTAAAGGTTGACCTGGAAGCAAAAGAAACTAAACAGCCTCATCACTGAACTAAATCAAAGAATGGGATTTTATTATTTACGATGCTTTTTTTTTTGTACGTGAAAGGGATCTGTACTTTGTACATACATACATACATATATACATACGTATGTATGTATGTATGTATGTATGTATGTATGTATGTATGTATGTATGTATGTATGTGTTTTTATCTGTGTCTGTGTACTGGTTATCCCTATCCTGCGTAATATTGCAACATCTATTTCTATAATTACATTATGTAACGTCAATCTATAATTATTTCATGTAACGTCAATCTATAATTATTTCATGTAACGTCAATCTATAATTATTTCATGTAACATCAATCTATAATTATTTCATGTAATGTCAATCTATAATTATTTCATGTAACGTAAATCTATAATTATTTCATGTAACATCAATCTATAATTATTTCATGTAACGTAAATCTATAATTATTTCATGTAACATCAATCTATAATTATTTCATGTAACATCAATCTATAATTATTTCATGTAACATCAATCTATAATTATTTCATGTAACGTAAATCTATAATTATTTCATGTAACGTCAATCTATAATTATTTCATGTAACGTCTATTTTCATAATTATTTCATGTAAAAATAACTTTTAAAGTTGTATCATGTTTATATCAATATTATCTACCTATGTTTTTAATGATCTGCAACGGTTATCCAAAGAGGTGGAGAATTGTGGAACTCTGTTGAACTTGTTGTCAATAAAAAAAAAAACTTGTGCTGATTAGTCTTGTGAAACTCCTTTGGGAAAGCTTATTGCCACCCAAAATCCCAGTGAAGACCAATGGTCGTTGCCAACGAGAAATCAAAGGTAAGCGGCTATTGCGATAATCAATATGTTAGGTTTTCTCTCCGTATGTCCATTTATGACGATGCAATCGTTTTGCACCTGAGTGTTTGTAATATGCTGAATATCTGACCAGTCGAATGGTTCAGTTTTGTGCGCTTGCTTGCACGCATGCGTCGCAAAATATCTGCTAACCTTTCCCCTCCCTTCCTTTCTTTCTTTCCGTCTGTCTGTTCAGCCTGGTGCATGTCTTCCGAACGCGACAACTCTCTCTTTCCATCTCTTCTGCTATGCGATGATTGCGTTCACCTTTCAACTGACTGAACATCGCTTCCACAACTTGCGAACCTGCTTTACTTCAGTCTTTTCTTTTCTGTCGCAAAATCAATAACCCGTTTGGAAAATCTGAAAAGCTAATCCTGAGGAATACACGGAAAGCAAACAATCTTCAATGTTGATTTACTTGGGTGACAACCGGTTTCCAATATTGAATAATAATAATAATAATAATAATAATAATAATAATAATAATAATAATAATAATAATAATAATAATAATAATCTATGTAAATAAAATAGTAGATGTGTGTGTATCTGTCAGTGTGTAAATATTTAACCGATAAACTCCTGGTCACATAACATTGAAATTAACAAGAAATAGCAACCATACACCAAGTATGGTTTATAGCGAGTAAAACCATTGTTTGGATGGATGAATAACGCGTACAGACATATATTGGCAAGTTGAAATGCAAAATGTTTATGACAATTTGTCGACATACTAGGTTGACAAGAAAGTTCTTGCGGGTTTTAACATTTAAATTCACGCATATATCTACTCAAACAAAGATTTATTGGTCGAAATAAGCACCATCAGAATCAACACACTTTTGCCAACGCGGAACAAGTATATTTATGCCAGTAACGTAAAAATCTTGCGTTCTGCTGGCGATGAAGCCGCTGATGACGTTTTTTGATATCGCTTAGGTTTTTTAAGTATTTCTCACGCAGAAAGTTGTCGAGATGCTTGAAAAAGTGGTAGTCGGTAGGTGAAAGGTGTGGAGAGTATGGCGGATGGAAAATAATTTGTTCAACTTCTACAGCGTCTGTTTAGCAATATGCGGTCAAGCATTGTCGTGGAAGAGAATTGGGCCTTTTCTGTTTACTAATACTGTGTGTTGTTGTCGCAGTTTCTGACGCATTTCATTCATTTGTTGACAGTACTTCTCCGCCGTTATGGTTTCGCTTGCATTCAAAAACTGTAATGGATGAGACCGGTCGCAGACCACTAAAAAGTCAGCATGACCTCCTTTTTGTGCAACTCTGGCTTCGGAAAGTGTTGTGGAGCTTCGTCGGCGTCTAACAAGGCGCTTCTTTTGGTTGTTGTTCAGTTTGTGAGGCACTAATTTATCAAGTTATTTTTATCTTTCCAATCTTTCTTAAGTGGTTGGATATCGTCGTACACGTTACGTCTAATTCAGAAGCAAATTCTCGAACATTGTGCGTGAATTGGCTTCGACTGAGGATCTTAATTGATCGTTGTAAACATCCGATAGCCGATCAATATGCTCATTATCTTCACGACTCTCGTCGCCGCCACGAAATTTCTTAAAACACTTTTGTGCTTTTGGCCCAGGAACAACTAGGAACCACTATTTTTAGTAGTGGTTCATGGGCCAAACGCTTCGTAGATATCGCGAGCTGTTTCGCCAGCTTTTCGCCCTATCTTGGATTGAAATAAGAAAATTGCACGAATTTGTTTGTTTTATTTTTCCTTTCGTCTTGTATTCGATGTTCTGAAAAGAAGAAATAATTGTTTTAAAACGATTGTTATTTAAACGATTAGATATAACGAAAAACACCCTTTAAAATGATATATAAATTAAAGGTATAATAACGAAAACTTATTTGAAAATACATCATTCGAAATGAAAATTAAATATTCCGTAAGAACCTTCTTGTCAAACTAATATTTTTACTATTTTCACATGCCCAAATTTAATTCATTTCTTCAAGTCGTTAAATATTAAATCTTGCATTCTCGTCTTTTGATAGCTACATCGGTAGGAGACGCGAATGAAGCGCTAAATCTTAATGTTTCGATTCTAGCTGATGGCGCCCAAATCATATTTTTTTAAACTTTTGAAATTAGGTACAATATAATATTCAATAGAGAATTGGCTCTATAATCATAAATACGAACTCTGCATGAATTAAAATATATTTAAGCGTAATTAACGACCCGGCAAGGCCGGGTGCCACCCCACTCCCCACACACACACACTAGTAATAATAATAAAATCAATGGGAACATGCAGAAAATTAATATAATACCAATAATTGTAGGAGCACTAGGAACAATCCCCCAAAAATGACTATGAGAAATTCGAATAAAGAGCGAGACTATACAGCGGACAGTAATGATAGGTGAAATTTTAAGACAAACCCTCGAATGCGGAAATCAGCCTTTATCTATATATCTATAAAAGTGAATTGTCTCTGTGTGTGTTTTTGTGTGTACATTTCCCTACCAAACTACTCTGTCAAATTTCAGGCTCAAGATTTGAGATAAGGGGTATTGAGATTTGGGGGAAAATCTTTTAATCGGTTTACGGTCAGAAATTTGGCTGTCTAGGGGTATAAATTTTAACGATTTGTCCTTTGAAAACTCTAACAAATTTCTCCGCCAATTTTGGGTATATACACTTGAAATTCTAATTGTCGGTTACCTGTGACATGGATCAAACTTTTTAATTTGATTTTAGCCCAAAATAATAAATGTTAAGAGGTCAAAATTTTAAATAAATTCGAGCTATGCTGTCTCTACCAAATTACTTAACCAATTTTTGGTCCAAACCTTTGAAATTTTACATAAAGTGTATTCAGACATAGGGCAAACTTTTTAATCGATTTTTGGTCTGTTTGTCTGTTTGGGAAACGGTCATTACCAAACTCCTCTGTCAATTTTTGGTCTACAAATTGGAAACTTGATATAGAGGATTTGGAGCTGTGAAACAAATTTGATTTTGTTTTTAGCCGGTAAAATTAGCAGCTAATCGGTCGAAATTGAAAAAAAAATAAAACTTTGCAGGCATAAGTTAACTTAAAATTCCCTTGTATGCATACACAAATATGCATTTATCCCTTAAAGGCTGTTAAATTTTAATGATTTGTTATCCGTTTGACGATAGCTCAAACGGTAACAACTAAATCTGGACCGCTTAATGTCTGGGTTTCGATTTTAGTTGACGTTTGACGATAGCTCAAACGGTAACAACTAAATATGGACCGCTTAATGTCTGGGTTTCGATTTTAGTTGATGGCACCCAAGTCATTTATTTTTTTAATTTGAAATCACTATTATATATTGGGTACAATATAATAATAAATATGTTATTGGCTCTTTAATAATTAATACGAAATCTGCATGAACTACGATATCATATTTAAGCGTATTGTACGACCAATACACGCTGTGGGGGTACTACTCTATATTGGGTAACATATGATAAGCAATAGAGAATTGGCTGAGAAGACTTCTCTTGTCCAGAAAACACCAAAAGTTGTTCTGCCAAAAAAATCTTTGATGATGGCCTGTGTGACTACTCGTAATAAGTAAATAATAAACACGAATTTTTTTATGAATCAAAATATCATATTTAAGCGTATTTTATGACCGGGCAACACCGGGCAGACTGCAAATTTTATTTTAAAGTTCGCCGCCTCTAAACCTCACTGTTGATAAAGAATATATATTATTCAGTGTAAATACAGTATTCATAATGTGTATTCTAATGATGACACGATACTGATACTTTTCCCAGATTTCGATATAATAACGATTTCGATATTTTAAAATCTATAAAAATTTAATTACAGAGTTTTTGTTTTTTTTTTGTTTGTTTTGTTATTTTTTTTTTTTTTGTTTTTTGTTTTATTTTTGATTTGTTTTTTTTTTTTGTTGTTTTATTTTGTTTTGCTTTTGTTTTTGCTTTGTTTTGTTTTTGATTACCGTAAAAGCCCACTTGATGTGTGTATTATGCACATATATTTACGCAAACATAAAAAAAATACTCATGTACATTTGTAAGGAATGATCTTAAGATTTTTGTTTTTCTCGTATTTATCGTTTTACCGTGCAACAATAAAAAAAAAATTTTTTAAAACAAATAATTAAAAGAATCGCATTTTGGCATCGGAAATTAGGCGCAACTTTTCAGATTCTGATTAAACACTTCAGCACTATTTACGCCGTAGAATATATAACTATTAAGCCACCCACCCTCCCAAATGTATGACGGGTAATAATTCAGTTAAGATATGTTGGATGTTTACCATCTGAAAGTATAATGGATGACACACGCTGAACTATGAAGCAAGGATTGTGCAATCGCTAAGTACTCCTCTTCTGGGTCAGCACATCTTAATTCCAGTCGCAAAGAGAAGTCCAGGGCGACTGGAAATAATGACGACATAAGTGGAGAACACATACAGTCACCTATTTTAGTACTGACCAAGCTCAACGTTGCTAAACTTCGGTTATTTAACGAAAACTGGTGTGTCAACGTGATTATGTGTCAACGTGATTATGTGTCAACGTGATTATGTGTCAACGTGATTATGTGGAGATGTGATAATCTATAAAATAAATCTCATCTGTCTGTTTAAATGTATGCATGTTTGTCTGTATGTATGTATGTATGTATGTATGTATGTATGTATGTGTGTATGTCTGCTTAAAACTTTCGACAGATGCGACGGATTTTCACAAGATCAGTATCGTTTTGAAGCTCGACCCTTCGGACGACAAATATCGAAAAAAAATGGCTAAAAACGTTATTCCTTCGCCCTCAACTAGGCACTTTTCTACAAGGAGGGGTCGCTTTTTTTCGCCGATATTTTCGAAAGCCATCCCCTCTTTTCGATTGACTAGCCTTAATTTAAACCTTTGCCATCTCCGGTTTGGCGATGGACGCAACCGCAAAGACGTCACGTTTTGTTTTTTCACGTTTTCTTCCTCCTTCGCGGTACGGGTTTGAGCCTGCCTGCCTACTATCACTTTTTTTTTGCTCAACACACACCTTCAAACACTCGGGAATCGCCGGAAATCCAGGCTAGTCTATAATATTAATCTCATCTGTCTGTTAGTTTGTGTATGTATGTATGTATGTATGTATGTATGTATGTATGCATGTATGTATGTATGTATGCCAAAAACTTCCGACACACGCGACGGATTCTGACGAAACTGGTATCGTTTTAAGCCTTGGTCTTTCGGGCGACAAATATCGAAAACTTGGCCAAAAACATTAATTCCGTAACCTTCAACTGGCTAGTTGTTTACAAGAAGATGTCGCTTTTTTTTTTAGTCGACATTTTCGCAAGTCATCATTCGTTGGATTGACTTCCCTTAATTCCAACGCTCGCGAATTTCAGTTTCGTCATGGACGCATCGGCTAAGACGTTACGTTTTTTTTTTTTATTTACCTACTTTTTCTCTTTCACGTTACGGGTTCGAGCCTGCCTGCCTACTACCACTTTCTTTCTTTGTTAACACCTGTTTCCACCCGGGCTGCCTACTGTTGTTTTGATTCCCCCCTCCGCTTTTTAACACGTCTCTCCGCTCGGTGTTCCTTACTATACTAACTCGACACACCCAGACAACGCTAGGTACCTCCGCTAGTATGGTTATAAAACGGCAACAATTACATGTTCAGTGAACGTGCAACAGGAATCCGCTGATGAGGCGAGATTTTATCTTCTTCTTTTAGAAAAGATCTAATAATTGTATCCATGGCACCGCCATTAATGACATTGCCAATATTGACGTCCGGCGTCATCTCCCATCGATAGGATATTGCCTTTCAGTGACCACTGACACCGTCAATCCAACCCAAGCCTCGTCGACTCGCCAATCAACAAAACCGTCACTCCCTCAGCTTGTTCATGACAGCCAGACAATACCTTTTTCCCCAATCATTAGTGCAACAATCATCAGCGACGATCGTAATCAATCAGTCTCGATGTAGCTAATTAGGTCCGGCTTTTGCAACAAAAACGAAACGTCCCTATCTTCGTCATGTAGCATAGGAAAGGTTATTTACACCGTCGTTCACGGCCTTCATAAAAAGAAGGCCTGTGCACCAAGTCGTGTTTATTCGCTAATGCAAAGTTGGTCGGTGCTATCATTTATAAGAAAGACGTTTCGAAAAGCACCACTGTTGCATGCTATATTTGGACATATGACGGTAGTTATCTCTATCTGAAGTAAAATGGACAATAAAATTACTATGCTTATATTTATTTTCAGGTGGTTTTTTAGATTTTTCAATCACAAGTTTTTAAAGTTGTTATTAATAAGGCTTCAATCGTCGTCTGTTCTAAATTTAAACTTATTGATCGTTTGGTTTCACATAAAAAATATCGATAGTTACGTTTCATTTAAAAATTATTGATCGTTCTGCGCATTTTAAAAATATTAGTCGTTTGTTTTTATATAAAAAATTTGATTGTTGTTTTTTTTTCATTTAAAAACAGATTGATACTTTATTTTTATATAAAAAAAATTTGGATTGTTTCTTCTCATTTTAAAAATTATTAATCGTTTGTTTTCATATAAAAAAACTTATTGAGTGTTTGCTTTCATATAAAAAATTATTGATTGCTTATTTTCATCTAAAAAAAATATTGATTGTTTTTTTTTTGTTTTTTCATATAAAAAATTATTGATTGTTTGTTTTCGTTGTTGTTTTTAGAAAATATTTGGATCGTTTGTGCTCATTAAACAAATTATTGATTGTTTTCATTTTAAAAAGTATTGCTCGTTTCTTCTTATTTTATTGACTACTTGTTTTCATATAAAAAATATTGATTATTTTTTCTCAGATAAAATATATTGATCACTTGTGTTCGTTTTAAAAATATTGACTTTTTTGTTCTCATTAAAATAATTATTGATTGTTTGTTGTCACTTAAAAATTATTGATCTTTTTCTCATTTTAAAAAACGTTTCTTTCTCACTTGAAAAAAATTTATCGTTTTTTGTCACGTACAAAATTATTGATTGTTTGTTTTCATATAAAAATATTGATCGTTTCTTCTCATTTTAAAAAATATTGATCGTTTGTTCTCATTTTTAAAATTATTGATCATATTTTGTCATATACAAAATTATTGATTGTTTGTTTCCATATATAATATTGATCATTTGTTCTTATAAGATAAAATATAGATTGTTTGTTCTAATTTTAAAAATTATTTATCGTTTGTTATATGAAAACAAATAATATTTTAAATGAAAACAAACGATATATAAATTATTATATGCAAACAAAGGATTAATAATTTTTTGTATAAAAATGATTAATAATTTTATATGAAAACTAACGATCAATATTTGCTTAGAATGAGAAGAAACGATCAATAATTTTTATATGAAAAAAGCGATCAGTACTTTTCAAAAGAAGAACAAACGATTAATATTTTTTAAAAATAGAAAGAACCGACCAATAATTTTTATATGAAAATAAACAATCAGTAATATTTTCATGAAATAAAAACATCAATATATTTTAAATGAGAACATATATATATATATATATATATATATATATATATATATATATGCATATATATATGCATATATATATATATGCTAGCAGGACCCGTTAAACCGCGTTGCCCGATGTAAGCATGAATCCTCCCTCTCGTAGGAAAATTAAAGTACGGTTGTTCTTGTTCTTGTTGTTGCACAACTCCAACCTCCTTATTTAAAGAACGGCTTTCGGAATTGACACTCCAACGTCCTCATGTTAAGAATGGCTATCGGAATAGTCACTCGCAAGATTCCCATGTTAAGAACGGCTTGTGGAATAGCCCCCATTTTGGTAGTATCAAAATATTTGCCACAAATTTAACCTCAATAATGGTTGCCAGGGTCCCCACGCGCAAATACCAACAAAGAAATTTGGGGTGGCAGTGTTGGTCGCATATAATTAGATTTGTTCTTCGCCCGTGCGTACTAATCTGGTGGCCAGTGATTTAAAATGCATAATACAGTGCTTTATATCGCAAAAACTACTTGTATCCGCCAAATATAAATGAGATTGTCTTAATCAGCATAGTATAAAACATCGTCATTTGAAAGGAAAGTGTGTAGGTGGATGTAGGTAAAAATTCATCTTAAAAAAAAACGATTGGTCTATAATCAAACATAATCGTAAAAATAATAAAGTATGATTGAGCTTGTTGTTGTTGTTGTTGGTGGTGGTGGTGGTGGTGTTGTTGCCCAACTCTCAACATCCTGATGGTAAGAACAGTTTTTGAAATGGACACCCCCGACCTCCTCATGTTAAGAACAGCTTTTTGGATGTTCACCCGCAACACCCCATGTTAAGAACGGCTTTACTGTGAGTTGGGGGGGGGGTCAAAATATTTGCTCCAAATTTAACCTTGATAATCACTGCCAGACGCACAAATACTATGAACCAAAAGGTCATCACTAAAACGAAAATAATAATGCTAAATTTCAAGGGTTTTGTTTGCTTTTTGGCGAGGGAATTTCTGCGCGATGTTTATGTATAGAAAAAATATGAATAAAAGGAGCATATACAAAAAGGAAACGGCCCGTTAGAAAACAAAATGAAAGAAACCCCGAAAAAATAGCATTGTTGACGTTTTGTTTAGGCGATTCGAAAGCGAATCGAAAACAATGCTAGTCGTAAATAATTTTTTCCATTTCAGGGATTTTTTTGTAGGTTGGGGGGTTGAGTGTAAATAATATGTGTGTAGTTAAGAGTGAGTGTATAAGTGCGTAAAGTTATGATAATGAGCGGTTAATATTTTTGTATTTGGTTTAATATTTATAAAAGTATTGCTTCGTGTTGAAAGAGCTGCATTATTTGTAAAGGTCTGGCGCATTCGTTTTTGTAATAAGGTTTGTATTCCGGAATAAACGATTTTTCAGCTTTCAGCCAATGATAAGTGCCGGAATTTTAGAAGGGAGAAATGAGTATTTGCAAATCAGGAACTGGAAAGGTAATTGTATGTCTATGATTGTATGATCCAGTTACGAAGAGTGCCGGGACACTAAAGTTATAATGTATATATTTCGTCCCGGTCTTGACTGGGGGCGGTGGAAGGACTTAAGATTAAGAGGGAAAAGTAGGAACTACTTTGTATAAAGACGGTTAGATTGTGATGATGTTGCTCCTAGAATGAAATGTAGGATCTTATTATAACGGCTAAATGTGTATAAAATGGCGTTCTAAAATTACATAAGACAGTGGCTAATATTCTAGACAAAATAAATTTGTATTTGGCAAACCTACGGTATTTTGGTCCAGAGGGGAAGTTCTGCAATCAAAATATTATATATACATATATATAAATATATATATATATATATATATATATATATATATATATATATATATGAACAAGAAGAAAGTAATGATTAAAATATAAAAGTGTATATATATATATATATATATATATATATATATATATATATATATATATGATAATGAAAGTATAGAAAATTCGATGAAGTAAATATAAAATGGAAAGGAAAAATAAAATGTTCGATGATTTGTTTTTTTTTCAACGATTCAGCTTCAATTTATTAAATCTTACTTAATGTAATCTTCATATGAGAATTGTGCTTATAATCTGCCCCTTTAGAATTCCCTTACAATAGTCCAAATAAAGTGAAATTTTTGGTATCTGCATTAATCGATGCTTACTATCTTTTCTTAAGATTCCACAAAAATCGAGGTCATCAATCAAGATCTTTAAATGAAATATTGAGTGAGCACGACGCTGAATTAAAAAGGAAGTTGCGCCAAACTTCTTGGACACCGTTCGCGTTCGGTTGAGAAGAAGGAGCGTGATTAGTCTCTAGGATCTTCGCGAAAACATCATAATGTTGCTTTATTTTAATCACTTTCTCTTTGCTTTTAGCCCAAAACGGAACGCAACGTAGATTTATTTTAAATGTACATATTTTCGATATACATTTTTTAAATCCCTCGATACAGCTTTGAGAAAGCGAGGGCGAAACCGGTCAGCTAACTTTTCCCTTTATTTTTTCTTTCCTCTTCTTCCCCTTTTTCTTTATTTTGAAATGCATTTTACTTTTAATCATGAATTATAAAAGTCTTCCCTTGATGATTGCAATATTTAAACTTTCTACCTCCAAAGAATAATTATATATATGTTATATATATATATATGTGTGTGTGTGTGTGTGTGTGTGTGTGTGTGTGTGTGTGTGTGTGTGTGTGTGTGTGTGTGTGTGTGTATGTGTGTGTATATATATACGTATGTATGCATATATATATATATACACACATATATAAGATTGTTGATTTATTTTTTTTTATTAGCGATTCTGTAGTATTTGCTCTCTGAGCGCTTATATTAAAAAAGGAGTTATCTGCCCTTTGTTTACATTTTTGCCCCACATTTTTAGGATGTATTATTTGTTTATAATTTTTTTTAATTATTTATTTATTTATTTTTTAATATTATTACGTGTATGAAAGTAAGTCATCTATAGATATGCATGTTTCGGAGTTTATTCCTCATCAATATATATATATATATATATATATATATTGTGTACAAAAAGATATTAGATGAGATAAGTCATTCGAGACGAATATTGGCTGAAGAGAGCTTGATAAAATATCTTAAACGGTCCTAATTATCGGGCTTGAAACAAAAGGTACCAATGACTTGCCACATCTAACATTTTCTGGGCACAAAATATAAATAGGCTCTTATATTTCGGATTTTCCTTTTAATTGAGCACTTTGCTGGATTTTTTTTTCCAAAAAAAACTAATCATATATATATATATATATATATATATATATATATATATATATATATATATATATATATATATATATATATATACTGGTAGTCAAGTTGAATATTAAAATGCTTATATCTTTGGTTCTATGGAACGAAACTACATGATAATTCGTAGGCTTTTGGAAGATTATGATACTATTCTATGTTTAAAATTTTCTGATAATTGGTTAAAAAAAAGAACTTATATTCTCAAATCAATAATGTATGCCCAAATTTACCTACATTTGTGTATGTAGTGTCCTGGCGAACTAGTTTCTATTTTGCTGTTTTTGGATGAATTTTGCTTCGGGTTCGTTTGTTTTTTTGTTTTTGTTTTTTTGCTTAGTTGGCTCCTGTGATGCTTTGCCAGACCACTTATATATATATATATATATATATATATATATATATATATATATATATATATATATATAATATTATCTATATATACACACACATATGCAGCACATGCGCATACAACACACACACACACACACACACACACACATACATATACATATATATATATATATATATATATATATATATATATATATATATATACTTTTGCATTCCAATATTGTTTTTGTTTATTTTTATATTAGTCGATTTCCCAATTTTCTGTAACATTTCCCCGTCATACAATCTTTGATCGATCTTTTCTCTCTTAATTGATTTTTTTCTATTTTTTCTGTTCCCATTCTATCATCTTTTGGGAGATGTTTGTTTTTTCCCCCTTTCATTTTGTTTGCATTTTCTCTGACCAATAATTCCGCTTCTTTCGATTTCATATCATATTTTCTAATTTTAATCATTAGTTTTATGTCGTCCGGATTCTGACTTACTTTTTTGTTTCTTTTCTTTTTTTTTTATATTTTGCTTCTGCCTCCTACTATTCCTCTTCCTTCCCCACTCGAACACTTGTTAATGATTTTTCTTCTCCCTTTTCAAGAACACTTCTTGTTGTCCCAACTCTATCCACCATTTTTTTCTTTATAATTGCATTTTATATTTTCTTCTTTCTTCCCCCCCCTTCTGTATCTCATCCTAATTTTTGCTTTTCTTTTTCAACTCTTTTAAATGTTTTTACCCTTCACCTTCCAAATTCTTTTTTTCCTCCACTTCATGCTTCTTTTTTTATCTTCATCTTCTTCATCTTCATCTTCTTCTGCTTCTCATTCTTATTATTTCACTTTTTTCCTCTTTTCACATCCTTATCCTTTTCTTCTTCTTCTTCTTCTTCTTTTTCTTTTTCTTCCTCCTCCTCTTTCTTCTTCTTCTTCTTCCTCTTCTTCTGTTGCTGCGACTGTTCCTCCTGCAGCCATTGTTGTTTTTGTAACCTACTTTTACTGCTCTTTTTCCCCTGCTTTTTTCTCTTCGTTCTGTCTTCTACTATTAGTCCGACTTCCTTTTTCTTCTTTTTCTTCTTTTTCTTCTTTCTCTTGACTTCTATAATTCTTCTATAATTATTAATACTACTACTTATGATTTATACTCTTTTTCTCTTTTTTTTTTTTTTTGTAATTTGTTTTTTTCTTTTTCGTTTATTCATTTCTTTCTTTTTCCTGTGCGTTTCTTCTCTTTATTTTGATATACACTTTTTCTTCGTCTTCTTCACATATATTAAATGCCGTCATCTTTTTTAAGTTTGAATATCACGTGATATGACCTCCTGATAAATTTTGTGCTTGTAAATACTGATTGAACTTTTTTATAAGCAATATCACCTGAGGAGATCTCTTGTTACTTGCAACTGGCTGACTGAAACCTGCTCATGAATGTTTATTGACATACTACTGCATATGTAAAACAAATAAAAACTATATATAAATATATATATATATATATATATATATATATATATATATATATATATATACAGGGTGTCCGTAAAGTTACTATACAGTCTTATTGTTTTATTGTATTATATTTGTATTAATAGTTAATATTTTTTTTTACAGGTTTATTTAATCAAGCATGCTATACAAGCTAACTTTGGGAGAGCGCAAAGTTGTCGAGAATGTATTGGAGCTGAAGGCCTCCAATTTGAATATTTGTCATAGAAATTGTTTGCCTTGATTGTTACAGTCTTTTCGGATGTAACACGTGTATTTTCTGAGATTTTTATAAACATAAAGGTGTTATTTCTTTTTATTTCTTTCTACCAAAAGATGGAATCGATGCACATTTAGTTTGTTCTTCTAATTTGTTTCTTCACGTATTTAGTCTATTGCCTAAATTGTCATCATATTGTGTCTTACGCATGTTTTGTTGGATAGCAGCCGATATTTTACTCATATCACTAAACAAATCGTCAGACACATCCGAACTCGGGATTTGAAACCCGAGCCTTTTGCATGCTAGCAACTGAGCAAATACATCACACACGCAAAACGCGTATCAACTTACACATATCAAGCAAACCGCGGCAAAGATCCGATAGTAGAATAAACCTACCTCATACCGTACAAGGGACGTGGTCATCCAACCAACTATAACCCAAGCCGACGTCTCACAAGTAGGAATTTTATACTCGTAAGGACGATGCCATCACGACACGCTAACTAGCGAGCAATCAATAATAGAATCTTCAAAATGCGAGAGAATATATAATTATTTCCACAGCCAGACAACGTCGCAGCTCACAAGAACCAAGAAAGCCAAAAAGCCGGAAGTCCAAGACTCGAATCTCGCCCACGTATGGGCTCATCAGTTAGACACATCCAAACACTGGATTTGAAACCCGAGCCTCTTGTATGCTAGGCGAGCACTCTACCAACTAACGCGGATATGTCTAACTGATGAGCGCGGATATGTCTAACTGATGAGCCTACATGAGGGCGAAACTTGAGTCTTGGGCTTGGATGGTTTGTTGGCTTTCTTGGCTCTTGGGGGCTGCGACATTGGTTCGGCTGTGGAAAATCAATATATATATATATATATATATATATATATATATATATATATATATATATACTAGCGTCCAAAAGTTAAGGAACGATAGATAATTTTTATTGAGTGGCTTCTAACTTTCCCTATGAAAAGGGAAAAAAATTGTTGGTGAATTTTCCAATGTTTAATAATGGTAATTAAATTTTTTTAAAAAATGTTATTTTTAATTTTCAATAAAAAAAAACTAATATGTATTCAAAATCAAAAATTAAAAAAAATATATTTTTTATTATATTACCATTATTAAACATTGGAAAATTCACCCAAAAATGTTTTCCCTTTTTCGTAGATAAAGTTAGAAGCCATTTAAAAGAAAATTATCGACGCCTCCTTAACTTTTGGACGCTTCTGTATATATATATATATATATATATATATATATATATATCTATATAATATAAAGTCGAATCTGTGTGTGTGTGTGTGTGTGTGTGTGTGTGTGTGTGTGTGTGTGTGTGTGTGTGTGTGTGGTCACGGATAGGCTCCTATATGGTTGACTTTTTTAAAAAACTGATTACATATAATGATAGAAGATGTATCGAGACATAGGAATGGGTACATTTGATCTGGCAGAACAGTGATCCATTAAAATCGTGGGGTCTGCGTTCGCGCCTGGTCCACAAAGTATCGAAATAAAAAATTTAAAAATAAAAATAACATTTACAAGTGTTTTTGATATAGATATACATAAGAATACTTTGATAAGTATGTTTTAACTTTAATAGGGATGGTATAATAAAATTGTGGGGTCTGGGTTCGCGACTGGCCTCCATGGAATGGAAATAGGCACAAACTTTAATAAAGACTTTTCATATCTATCTGCGTAAGTATACTTTGATAATTATATTTCAGTTTGAAGAAATATGGTATAATAAAATTATGGGGTGTTCGTTCGCGCCTGACATCCATAGAATGGAAATATGTCACAAAGTTTAACAAGGTTTTTTTAATATATATCCACAGAATATTGTGATAAGTGTTTCAGTGTGAACAGGTATGGTATAATAAATTATGGGGTTTATCTATTTTATTTTTACTTTCATCATATTTTGCTTTGGTTTTTATAGCCCCAAATTCGAAGCTATCTCTTTACAACCCTTCCTTTTCATAACCTATCATACTTTCATGAATCAGAGTCCATTTTATGTGGGCTGTTTTTGAACCCAGTCAATGCTGGGTACATAAGTTTACCCGATAAGTAAACGCGTAGCTTAGGATAAGAGTTAAATTCTTCACTCTTTTTAATGCATTATAATCCGATAAAACTTTGTGCGTATGTATTTTTCTGTTTTATTTTAATTTAGTCGAAGTTCTCAGAAATCAAGGGGCCTACAACCTGGCGCTAACACTTGAAGTCCAAATGAGATACATAGATATTCGAATGTTCCATTTAAGTTCTTTATCTATCAAACACTTAGTAAAGGAATTGCGAACATAATTTTCCTCTCCCCAATTAACCATTTTCATACGTTGTAGTATATCTTTCATTTTGGTCTCTTGGTCTTACTGGATTCTAGGATAAGAATTTATCTAGTCTGGTAGAGTATCCAGCTTTGTGCTGTTAATTGAGGTAACATCACTTGGAGAAGGGGCACCATTCCTCGTAAAAACTAATGTTGGTTAGCCATAGTGAGGAGATCTTATTTGGGCAGCGAATATTATGTGATTTTGAATATTTGGTCAAGGTTTACTTCTAGGGAAAAAGTATCCTCATGCCAGGTTGTTCTGACAAACCTTTGTACAGAGAGACCTTAGACACTCGAGGACAGTGTCTAGTAGGCATTCAAGTTGTGTGTGTACTATACCACTTCAACTGTCAATAATTTATGTGACAATTACAGTATGTACACATATATACTATATATATGCATATACATATATATGTGTGTGCGAGTATATATGTATATATATGCATATGTAATGTACATATACACGTATAGATACATATATTTACATATGCATGTATATACACATATATATACACGTATATACTAACACATGCACACACACACATATATATACATATATATATATATATATATATATATATATATATATATATATATATATATATATAAAAGGCTCCTTCAGTCTTGACAAACTATGGATACCAACTGTAAAAGGGCATGAACGTGAAATTTTTGTGGCATGAGTTGCGCAATCTACAACCACACATTTCCTGGGTCGACAATGTTGAATACCAGTGGCAAGTGGAGGCTCAGAACGACTCGAAACAATGCCGAGATAAGCGGAAAGCACATACAGCACCTAGAATTCTCAAATGGTCACCCATCTGGTACTTGCCAGGTTCAACGTTGCTTAACTCCGGTGATCTGACGAGAACCGGCGTGTCAACGTGATCATGCCGTACGGCATATTCACATATATAAACTCACATATATACACACATATATACATATATATACACAAAAAGCTATGCATATACATAGAAATATATACATATACACGCATATATATATACACATATATATACATACCTATATACACATTTATGTATACATATATTTAAATGTATATACACACAAATATATACATGTATATACAGATATTTATACATACACGTATATTTACACATACATACACATGATGATTGCTTTATCTTTACAAAACCCACCAAACGCCCACACCCAGTTCATCTTACATGGTCACGCAAGTGACTCTTCAAACCATCAGCCGATTTACATGGCCTGAAGCAAAGACGACACATAAACTCAAGTGTCTGCACCGGGTTAACTGGATCACTCTGTGGTATAGCATCCCTGTGCATAACCATATTCCTGCTTAGACCAACAGTCAACTTGCGTTTTCTGCCACACACAACACAGGTTGTTACATCAGGTCGCGGAGGTAAGGGTATATAAGGGCATCTTTCGTGTAACTTCATGTGGTTCACATATCCAGTTTTGGACAGTAGAAAGCACCCGTATGTTTCGCACCCCCAGCAAGCCCCACGAGCATCCAATTCCTTCACAGACCCTTTACGCAGGTTTCTCTTAAGCTCTGCCTGTTCCAAGTTTTTGTCTGCAATACCTTGCAACCCTCAGAGACAACTTCTCGCCATTCACTCCTATTCTCAGCTATATCTTCCTATCTCTCAACATTTATGCAAATCTCCTTAAGATTTTTTTTCAAACAAGCTCTGAATCTCTTCCTTGGTTTGTGCTATGAGCGCTTGCCAGCTGCCAGCTCACCGTAGAACAGCTGCTTTGGTAATTTGCAGTCATCCATACGAACAACATGTCTAGCCCAGCGCATCTGGTTATCATGCTTCCAATTTTATGTTAAGGACCTTCATTAAGCAGCTCTGATGGGATCTTTCAACCCATTTCAATTGGTGTTGATAAATGGCCCACGTTTCTGATGAGTATAATAGAGTGGTTAGCGCAAATGTCCGATAAACTGCTACTTTGTTTTGAAAAGTAACACATCTGTCACGCCATAACCACTTTTAAAACTTGCCAAAAACAACATTAGCCTTCTGGATGTCAGCATGTATCTCAGAACCAAGCGAACCATTCCTCGACAAAGTGCTACCAAGGTAAACAAAGATTGAACACTCTACCAGTGATTCTGAAGCTCAAGCCAACTCCAGTGTCACAGTCTCGAAAAACATGGATAAGTACAACTGCAAAGTATACGTCGGGGTAGATATATCACCTTCCTTGACACCATTGTCAACAGTGATCTCTTCTGATAGTTTCCCGTCGATCTCTTCTGATAGTTTCACGTGCTTTCATATTACGATGTAGTTCTTTCAGCATGTGGATGAATGTGGGTAGACACCCAAGTTTGCTAAGTATTCTCCGCAGAGCCTCCCTGTAGACAGTGTCAAATACCTCAGTTAGGTCCATAAAGACTTGACACAGAGGAAAGTTTTGTCCCAAACACTTCCTCTGCAGTGGTCTTGCTTCTTCCGGAATGAAATCCATACTGCGTTTCTGGTAAAATTGACGAACATATGTGAGTCAGCAGTCTGTTAAGGAGAAGTATGGCTAACACCTTTTCGACTTATTCAAGGAGAGTAATGCCATGGTAGTTATCGCACTCTGATTTGCTACCTTTGCCCTTAAATAAGGACACCAAAATACCATCTATCCAATCTTGTGGAATCGGGGCACCTTCCCAACATGCATATGATTTTATGTTCCCTCCTCCTTTCTGCAAGATCTCTATCGGCATACCATTCAGACCAGGTGCAAGATCCATTTCTTCTTTTGTTGCCAAATCATTTAATTCCGTGATCAGATCTTTTTGTGACATGCCATCAATGACCGATTCATCCACTTCTGAAGGATTGAAGAATAGATCTGTGTAATATTCATACCACCGTTTCATAATAGCATGAGTACTCCTGATCAGCGCTGACTCATCCTTTTGTTTTAACTGAGACCACAGAAGCAGAGGACGAACCAAATACTGACCTAATTAGTCAAAAGAGTTCATCCGAATTGTTTTGAGTAGCTGCATCTTGAATTTCAGCTGAGATGCTAGACTACGATTGTTTTTTTCAGAGCCCTTAGACTGCAATGAAGGGCAGCCTTGTATGCTTTGTATGAGACTTCAACTTGATATCTGTTTGCCAGGTTTGGATCTAAGAGTAGCTCGTGTAGGTGACGTTTTCTTTCGAGCAGATTACAGATATTCTCATCATTCTCATCAAACCAATCCCCGTGTTTTTTCTTCTCTTTACCGAGGATATCCAGACCAGTTTTGTAGACTTGTTCCTTGAAGCTCTCTCAGGTGCCATCAAAATGAATGTTGTTAAAAGTGTCAGAGAGCTCTTGGCAGACATCCGGTTGTTTGAGCTTTGCAACATTGATTCGCTTTGGGATTTTCGTGCCCGACATACGATTCTCCTTCCTAACATGCAACTTAAATTTGTCATGCACTAACATGTGATCAGTATCACAACTGGCACTACGCAACACACGGACACTGTAGACATCTCTGAGATCGTTTATTTATTTTTTTTTTTTGTGACTATAATTTATATACACATATACACATATATAGACACATACACACATATATATACACATGCATACGTATATACACACATATATACGGTGACCCTCCCCCTAAAAAAAAACAAAAGCTAAATAGAGGCCATCTAGAACATATGCTGTAGAACGGAGGAAAAAGGTCAAAGACCCTTGTATTTTGATGTGATGTTTTGAATATAATAAACTAGTTATGACCAAAGTTTCATTTCATTCGGACGAAACACTAAGAAACGGGCCTAATTAAGTTGGGGCCCGTTTTGTTTGCACACACATATATATATATATATATATATATATATATATATATATATATATATATATATATATATACACATATATATGCATATGTATACAGATATATATATATATATATATATATATATATATAAGTGAACGTGTCTGTGTGTTTGTCTGTGTACATTTGTGTACATTTCCCTACGCAATAACTCTGTCAATTTTTAGTTTACAGACTCGAAATTTGATATACAGGGTAGTGAGATTTGGGAAAATCGATGTGATTGGTTTTCGGTCAGAAATTTCGCTGTTAAGGTGTCAAAGTTAAACGATTTGATCTTTGAGGAGTCTACCAAACTCCTCCGACAATTTTGGGTCTAAACACTTGAAATTTTAGATATAGGTTCCTTGGACATGGATCAAACTTAGATAATTTGATTTGAGCCCAAAACAATAAATTTTAAGGGGCCATGTTAGGGCCAAGTTTTTTTAAAAATTGACCGTTTTTGTTTTGTTTTTTGTTGTTGTTTTTTTACTCAGCATACACTTCCAAACACCCGGGCAATGCCGAGCACCATGCTAGTATATATATACTCCTATGAATTCGTTTGTCTTTTGTGTGCATTGATATTCATATTAACCCCCCTCTTTTCTATTTATTTAAAAAGAAAATACAATTTTCTAATATATGGATTGTGGAATTGCATTCACTAGCAAAAGATCTAGCTAATTTGCATATTCTTTTCAACATTCATTTTAATTAATTCCCTATTAGTTGCTTCGGTTTTCTAATGGAATAATCATCTCTATTTAACTATTACGTTTAATTATATTCATGCAGATATTCTACATGATTTATACTTGCATAATATTTGTGTAATAAGTTTATAGTAAACACAAAATTGGTTCCATATATATTTATGTATACGTATATATTTTTGTTTAACAAATTTCGCCTACCAAACTCCTTCAAGAGTTTTTGGTCTACAGACATGAAACTTCATGTATAAAGTATTTGAATCCATGCAGAACTTTATATTTGTTTTTTAGCCCGGAAAAATCGGTGCAAAATTGTGAAAATAAAAAAAAATGAAATTTGCCAGATGAAGGTCGAACGCCGGCATTACGAATACATAATGTAGTAGCTATTGGTTCATGTTTTAAGTTTTAGTCTTGCAATAAACATGTTTTATAGCCCAGTAATTGACGGCAGAGCAAAATAAATCGTAAGCTGAATGTTTTGGTTTTGATTGTCAGTTGTGGCGCATGAGTCTTTTTTTATATACCTTTTAAATCATTGCTATATATGACATCCAATCTATCTATCTATCTATCTATATATATATATATATATATATATATATATATATATATATATATATATATATATATATATATGTATGTATAAGTGAAAATGTCTGTCTGTCTCTTTCTATGGTAGTTAAGGAAGACTATTATACAGAAAAGCATTACATATTCACACTTTTTAATATATACATATGCACATAACTTTATGTACATAGGGCCCGAGCAAAGCCAGGCAGAAGTGCTAGTATATATATATATATATATATATATATATATATATATATATATATATATATATATATATATATATATATATAATGACTGCTCGGCAGATCTTGCTTGCTTTGCCTATTTCGTGTGACGTCATTTTTAAGGCCTTGTCTCTCTGTGGTGATGACTCAGCCCGTGTCTGTCGATAACTAGTAGGCATAAAATCGCGTATTTGCAATTTTATTGTATCTTTATTGTTAACGGTGTGTTAAAAAAATTAGAAACGGCAATGCGTCTAAATTTCGTTTCGTTACTTACGCGAATTTTATGTAATTTCTGCTGGGAATCAGATGCCATTCTAAACAAAATTAAAATTCTGAAATCTCTTCAATCTTCATTCTGTTGGCAGTTTACATGCCTGTAATATTTGAATGCATTTGTTTGTTTTTATTATGATGCCTTTATGCAATTTAGTATATTTTATATTTTATTTCATTCATTTGATGGTCAGAGTTATATTGAAACAAACAGTAACTCACGATTGTGTAGGCGTCGGCTTTCACATTTATTATTACAAGCAGTGCAACGTGGAAAATCCATGGTTGATTTTTTATCGTCATTGTTTTTCTATCGTTACAGAAAGGAGCTGTTCAGACGACTACTTCTTTCTTGCAGAAGAGACGTTTCGAGCCTATCTCTGCTCTATCGTTATTTTCATGGGAGGTGCTCGACTGAGCTTCACTCTATGATCTCTTCTTTAAAATATTCACGGCAAACACTCGCCTAGCTTCAACCACTATCAGCAAATTCCCTGGCACTCTATGAGTGGCTAAGAGTAAACGAAAATTTTATGAGCAAAGCTTTATTATTCTCTTAACTGCTCGTCTGTGGAACACATTATCATAGAGCTGCTGCCTAGCTGACTATGATATGGTCGTTTTCAAATCTAACGTAAAAATGTAAATAATTAATTTCTACCCAATTTCCATCATCTGCGATCATCATGATGTTGTCTCAACTGACATTCATTAACTCTTATCCTTGAATGGTTTCAAGGCTTTGATAAGTGGTAACTTTATGGTAAAAAAAAGTACTCAATTCGTTATGTTATGCTGTAGTTCTTTGGATTTTAATCGTGTCGTCTATTTAATCGGTTAAATAGAGTTTTAAGTTCTTGACGAATGTATATAAGACAATTAGTTGTTTCACAAAAAAAACACTTGGCGTAAGTTTATAAAAAAAAAAAAGAATGACAATTTATTTTCTGTTCAATTCTTTCTCAATGCGCTATGAAGAGAGAGAGATGGGGCGTGGTGGAGTGCTGTGGATGACACAAAATGACAACTAGTCGTCTCGGTGCCCTTCTCTCTAACTGACTTTTTCCTTGGCTGGCATTTATTTTTATTTACAAAAACTTTAGATAGGAATTTCGTTTTTCCATGCTGCATTCAACTGGCCCTTATTAAATTCGTCCAAGGCCAAATTCAATAAGACTGTTTTCAAAACTTGTCATTTAAAAAATTGTTTATTTCAAAGCTTCTGCACTCTTCTTTGAATTGTTATTACTTTTGATGACATTTCTTGGTTTGAAGATTTTCACAATATTTGCGTGTGTGCACCAAGCTCCATATGCGTGTGTTCACAACCAGCAATAATTCCGGCGTTGCCCAGAATACTATTTAACAAATTAAACGTTAATTTCTGGTTCCCCTCTTTAAAACATTAACAAAAAATAATTGTTTCTACTACTCTTGTTTGCAATTGTTTATCTTTATAAGAATCTTGTCTTTATAGAGTTCAAGATCTACTCCAATATTTTTTTACAGAGACATTCACACTAGGCGACTTGAACCGGATTACTCCGAAAGAGAAAGCAACATGGGAGTATTAAATTCACAAGGGGTCTCTACAAATGGTAACTAACGAATAAAAATAAATAATATTTTGAAAAAATATATGTAAGACCTAGACTTTTAGCACGTTAAAAACGGGCAAAAGTTATAACCTGTTCACTTGAAATGAGTATTTTATACCAAATTGAAAGTTGAATATGTTTTTTTTTGTTTGTTTTTTTGTTGTTGTTTTTTTGTATTATGGTAATTCCTATAAATTCTTATTTAACCCTAATAGTGAAAAGAACAGGTACCATAATACTTGGTTCGTTGCATCTTATAACAAAAATGCATAGAAAGTTTCAGTCAGATGGGTGGGACAGTTTGCGAGAAAGCCTCTAGAGTAAAAGTGGTTTTGAAGTGATTGAACCCTATATATCCCTGTTAATCCCTAACCGTGCTTCGAACGGGTACCATAATATTTAGTTCGCTGCATTTTATGATAATAAATTCCCATATTCCCGTCTGGCATCAATTGAAATTAATGGCTCTCATCTTGAGGAGGCTCCATGGTTTGACAAACTTCTGGGCTTGACCTTTACTCCTGATCTGAGATGGAACACGTACATCAAATCCGTTGCCAGTGCTGCTGGGAAGATGTTGGGGTCGTTCTACCGTTCCAGTAGATATCTCACTACTGATGCAATTCTCTACATGTATAAGAGTCAAGTACGTCCAAGGATGGAGTACTGTTGCCACATCTGAGCAGGAGCTGCTAGAAATAGCTTATCCTGCCTTGACAGAGTTCAAAATAGACTTTGTGGCTTAGTGGGGGATGCCCAAGAACCTCTTTCCCATAGAAGAGACGTCGCGAGCCTGTCTCTGCTTTATCGTTATTTTCATGGCAAGTGCTCATCTCACCCCAGTCTATGGTCTCCCCTGTTCTGACTTTCATGAGAAACACTCGTCTAGTAGAAACCACTATCAATAATTTCCCCACTCTTTCTATACCTAAACCTAAACGTAGATTCTATTAATGAAGCTTCTTTCTTAGAATTGTACGTCTGTGGAACACTGTTTTGTTTTCCTGCTTTGCAACTGACTACAATATGGTTGTCTGCAAGTCCAACGTGAACGAATTCTTGATGAACCATCCCCTTAAGTAATCTAATTCATCAAATTTCCACTACTATCGATTACTGACACGTTCCTCTTGACCATTGTACACTCATTAACCCTTAACCTCGAGTGACCTTCGGGCCTTGATAAGTGGTGACTCCTTTGTAAAAAAAAAAGTTTCCGAGAAAAAAATGGAGTGGAAAGGGATATAGATAGACTAAGAGAAATATAATATAGATTTTGAGAATAGTTTAATTTTGCAGTAAGAGTATTAGTAAAATGTTGGCATTGTTCTTAGAGATATTTCTTCTAAAAATTATTGCATGATGAGACAGTAATCGATAATGTAGCAGAAATAGCATGAAATCATGTAAAAAAAATTTTTCATGAAAAAAAATGACGAAAACGTAATTTGTTTAAGAATCGTGTTAGGCTTATATTATGATATAATGCAATAGACAATGGACAATTGATGGCAAATGTGTATTTCAGCGGCGTAAATTATTTGACAGACAAAAATTTATAAAAATTATTTATTTTTATATAAAACACATTATTAGACCCTAAGGTTGGAATAAAAACCGAAAAAAATTTTAAAAAATTTTTTTCAACATTTTTTATTAGACTAAATGTGCAACAATCGAGGCCGCCATCTTGTTTTGAAAATTTGACCTTTTTAAGGATTGCCAGATTGGCCTTTTTGAGGCCAAATTTGACCTTTTTTACGCTCTTGCATGGACCATGGTTCCCGCAAGAGCGTAAAAAAGGCCAAATTGGGCCTCAAAAAGGCCAATCTGGTAATCTTTAGAAAAGCCAAATTTTCAAAACAAGATGGCAGCCTCGATTGTTGTACATTTAGTCTAATAAAAATGTTGAAAAAAAATAATAAAAATTAATTTTTTCGGGTTTTATTCCAGCCTTAGGGTCTAATAATGTGTTTTATATAAAAATAAATAATTTTTATAAATTTTTGTCTGTCAAATAATTTACGCCGCTGAAGTACACATTTGCCCAATTAATTTTATAAACAAACAAGGCTTTCCGTCGAATAATATGTAATATTTGTACTAAGACGGCACCGTTTATTAAAGATTGAAGGCTATTTGAGGATAAGGATTAATGCGTATCAGGTTGCAGATGAGGCAAGACAATGAATATCGGTAAGTAGCGTGTGTTTATTGAAGAGGATAACTCAACAGAAACTTGTTCACTTCAGACTTTAAAAACGGCCATGTTGTAGTCAGCTGGGAAGCATCCCTGCGGTATTGGGTTCCATAGACAGGTAGTTGTAAGAAAGAAACTTTGCTCCTGGAATTTATGTTTAGTTTTAGGGAAAGATAGCTAATAGGGAAAATTATGATAGTTGTTGTAGATGGACGAGTGTCCAGTGCAAATGTTTTATAGGGGAAATCCAGAGATAGAGGCTCATTTGAGCACCTGACGTGAAAATAACTATGGAGCATAGATAATCTGTAATTTGGTTAATCACACCCTCTCTTCTTCTCTGTTTCCCTCTCGCATAGACGTTACGTTGTTAGGTTCAATTTATTTTTGTCGTGTTGCAACATAAATCGGTCGCCCGTATGCAAATGCATGCGAAATGACGTCACGGTAGGGAAAAATAAAGACTTTAAATTGGAAATCACGTAAAAGACGGTCAAGATCACGTGGGTGACGTCATGTCCGTAACAATGAGGAAATAAATGTCGCCGTTATAAAGAAAACGCGAGTTGAAGTTCTTTTCTATTTTGTGTCTACTTTGAGACTGAGGCCACAACGTGTTGGTTCTCGGACAACATTAGATTATTATGGCATCTGTTCTTCAGAATTGTCTGATGTGTTCCATGCTTCCTTTGTTTCAGACTTGTGTGCCTAGTGGTCTTCACTGATTCGCTGTTTTGATACTTCGTTATAATACGCCTTCCTATTTCAGTAGCTTATGTCTACTAACGGCTTGTGAAACTCTCTTCCCGCTCACTGTTTTCCTTTTACATGTAGCTTTAGTTTTGTTTTGTTTTTTGTTTTTTGTTTTTTTTGGGGGGGGTTCAAGATTCAGGTATCTTCTGCCTGTGTGTTAATCACTTTTCGTTCTTTTTTATCTCTTTCATCAAGAGGTTTCATGCCTTGTCTGGACTGACTCCCATAAAAGAAAACGTAGCTAAATCTGTATTTATCCTTAAATGCTAACATTAAAACTAGAAATGGTCATAAATGCGAATTTCGTTTCGTTACTCATGAGATATTTTCTAATTCTAATCAATGAAGGCAGACGTCACTCCGCTGAAAAATTACAGGCTTAAAAAAAACTCTTCAACTCTTAATTTTTATTGACAAATGAAATTGCATTGTTACATCAAATTATGAATGCATTTTATGACTTGCTATTTTCCCTATATTTCATTTTTCCGATTTTATTTTTTCCTCGGTATATAACGAAAATTATAAATGGAAGGCGATGTAATCTCTACCTATATAAAGTTAGATGTGTGTGTGTTTATATATTGGTATTACAGCATTCATTCCTAAAGTAATAAACCGATAATTATGAATTTTGAACCACAGCCGTTAGCTGTAAAGGGTCGTAATATAGTCTATATTTAGCTTAATCTAACTTTATACATGAGTATAAAAATTGATAAGCAAAAACATTAAAGTACCTAAAATTTAAATGAAATCATAAATATTCCCCCAAATAGTTTACGAGTGTGTTAAGAAACAATACCATAGGCACACTTCGCACTTGGAAATTCAATTATTTCAGATTTTCATTAAATTTGATCCAGAACTATCAGCTACCAATCAAGCAAGACTCACGAATTTTCAGTTTCTTCTTAAACCTCTTTAAGCTTAAACTTTTGATATTTTCTTGAATCAGAAGCATGTGTTGGGCTTTCAGCAAAATTGAGTTAAGGATTCTAGACGTGAGATTTAACTGTTTTTTTTTTCTTTTTTTACATTTTCACCCCAAACAAGGTACATTGCCACTTTGATGTAAGGGGCTACTATTAGGGACACAGGCTACAGGGATACTAGGTGGGGAGTTGGGCAGCAAGATGTCGGTTCACGTTACACTTGAACTTCTGCATGTCAGTACAGTTGGAGAAGCAGGAACCTGGCAGGGAGTTCCAAAGTCTAGCGGTTGTGGGGAAGAAACTACTGGAGTAGAAGGCTCTCTTACATCTGGGGATCTCTACTGTGAAGTGGTGGGATTGTACTGCTTCTCGGGTTTGTCGGAGGTATTTACATAGAGGAGGTACAAGTGCTTGAAGCTTGTTGGAACATTCACCGTTAAAATACTTGTAGAACAGGCAGAGGGATGCTACATTGCGTCGATGGGACAGAGGCTGAAGCTTGGGTGATAATTCCGGACCTATTAGGTTGGCGACTCTCTTTTGAACCTTGTCTAGGAGCGAGAGACTAGTAGCAGATGCACCGGCCCAAATATGACAACAATATTCCATACATGGGCGAGTGGTGGCCTTATAGAGGTACTGTATGTTCGCAAAGGGCATAAAAATTGTTAATTTTTCGGGTGACTGGATTAATTTTTCGAGTGGCTGGATTATATATATATATATATATATATATATATTTCCAGTGGCTGGATATATATATATATATATATATATATATATATATATATATATATATATATATATATATATATATATATATAACTCCAGCCACCCGAAAAATTAACAATTTCGGAATTAAGAATTTCGAAAAATTAACAATTTTGCTGATAAAGTTACAAAAAGTAAACATATTTTCATCGCTGCTGACAAAACTAAAAATTATTAAAGACTAGACTACCCTACATATAAAAAAACTCATCTATAAGAACTCAATAAAACTTACAAAATAGTCCCTCTCAGTACATTAGATTTCATTAATGCGGAAGCCAAAATTGTACTCACCCTAATGAACATCCACAATTTCACTGAAATAATTACTCCAGGCACCCCTTGATTAACTCTCAAGAACCATAAACCTAATTTAAATGACTACCCTTCCATTAGATTCAATTGTCCGTCTTGCTCTGATCTGGGCACTGTAAGAAAAAAAATCCTAGATAGAATCATCTCTATAAGAGAAAACGTTAGCTTCCCTCTCTGGCAAAACTCTGATTTTGTAATTAATTGGTTCATTTCCCTTAAAAACAAACATTAACTTTAATTCATAACTTTCGATATCATCAAGTATTAGCAATCTATTTCTCCGATTCTTTTAAATAAAGCTCTAATCTTCGCTAAAAGGAATTCTTGACTAATTTTGAAATTAAATTAATTCTCCTAGCTAGAAGATCCTTCATACAAATTAACACTAAGTTCTGAATCAGAGGGACACCCTTATATAACTTTGATATTTTAATGGATGTTCTGATTCAGCGGTGGTGACAGATTTATTAGAGTTCTTCTTACTGAAAGAACTTCAATACCTATTTAGACACATCCAACGGGGCATATAGAGAGAGATGACGTCCTATTTACCACCAAAGCCAGGCCAAGAGAATATAATAATACAATTAAAAAATTACATGATTTCTTTAACAACGTAGGCCTCTCCATAACTATCGAACCTATCAAAAAAAATTAATTTCCTAGACATTACATAAAACCTTAATAATGAGACATATAGCTGCTACCATAAACCCAACCTTACACTCTTATACGTTCATAAATCCTCGAACCACCCCAATTCAATTATAAAGTGTATAGAACCATCCATCTCTAGAAGAATATCTGCTCTTTCCGCCGGCAAAAATCCTTTAACCAAAATGGCACCTTCTTCAACAACGCCCTAAGGAATTCAGGATACAAAGAAAATATCAAATATAACAGTATTACCCCATCTGTACGCCACTTGAGATCCGTAATCATTTACAACATGACCCGTAATAAACCAGCTATAACTATAAGATCTAACACAATTAGATACGATGTTATTACATATTTTTATACTGATTAATCACTATATATCAAGGCCAAAAGCCATTCAAAAGTAAGGAATAATGAGATTATCAGTTTGATCAAGAAAAATATTATTTGATTACTTAAGAGGACATTCCAACACGTACTTTTAGACACTGGAGCTAAATACAACATTCTTAGAGTCTGCAAGGAAACAGTCTTGGAAAGAAATTCTGTTCATAGAAATTCCATTTAGTTTTAGATATACTAACGAAGAATGGAAATTTTCAAAGATGCAATACAGACAAGTTCTTAGTGTGTATTTTTTGCAAGGGCCAGAATTTCGAGCTCAATCGAGCATCTCCAATAGAAAAAATAGCGAAGTTGTAAGAAAGTTAAGAGATTATCTCTCACTAGATTGCAAAGTCGGTTTTGTATTCTGTCAAGACAAGAAGTGCTGTGAGCATTTCATAGATGTAATAAAATTACTTCATTTTAGAACATATGTGAACATATGTGATATATATATATATATATATATATACTAGCAGTTCAACCCAGCTTTGCTCGGGTCCTATGTACTGTTCATAACTTGCCCTACGTGTGAATACACTTTATGTAAGATTTCAAATATTTAGACCAAAATTTATCTTAGTAATTTTTTAGAGACCGCAGGGGTCATTTTTTTTTTTAATTTTGCCCCCTTAACATTTATTAGTTTGCTCTCAAATCAAAATAAGTTTTACCCATGTCCAAGTTACCTACATCTAAAATTTCATCTATCTCTGCCCTATTTAAGGCGGCTCTACAACATTTTGTTTACATTGGACTTGGAAACGACCATGTTCTTGTTAGCTGGGAAGCAGCCCTGCGGTATTGTAATCCACAAATGTGTAGTTATAGTAAATAAACTTTGCATGTGAATTTTCTGTATCCGAAAGCTGGTGCAGATCAGAACTCTTCGGGACTAAACTGGGGTCCATAACCGCCTACTTAATTTTCGGTGGTCTATCTCTTTATAATTTTCGGTGGTCTATCTCTTCATAAGTTTCGGTGGTCTATCTCTTCATAAGTTTCGGTGGTCTATCTCTTCATAAGTTTCGGTGGTCTATCTCTTCATAAGTAGCAAATAAATGGTTCGTGATCAAAATGTAGTATTTGTTCTGTCTTGAGTTGGTGAATAAGGAATCCTTCTAGACTTGGCCAATTTTTAGTTTTGTCCCAATCCAACGTGCCTCTCTGGTGGGGGGAGGATTGATGTTCTCCACATTAAACACCAACCTTGTGTCTAACTCTGGGAGAGGCAAGTAATTAGGGATGAATTAAAGGATCGTTTCGTTGCAAGGCGAGAAACGTATGAGCAAAACGTCTATTTATATTTGGATCTTCGATTCCATCAAGAATCTTGGACTTCTGCCCGCCGTTTTATATTAAGGAAAGAACAAAAAATAGTTTCTCATTATCTTGTCGCTGACCTCCGAGCACAAGAAAGGTCATATTTGTTTTTACAATATATCCCGATGTGTCTACATCGCAGGTCATCATCCATGGGTTAGCGATGCAAGTTCGCAACGTAACGAGGTCATGTACATATTCTATATTTTGACAGATTTATTATTGAAAAAGCTGAAAATGTAATCTTTGCGCAGAATTTACTGACGACTGCTGAATGTTATTTCGCCATTCAACCCAGATAACCAAAAATGCTCATTAAAAACGAAACAATTAATACGTATACAATTTATTGGAGTAAACGATAAATGCTATAAAGCAATAACTAGTTAATATCTATCTACGTAAAGTTAAGTATTTTTAACATGCTTATACATATACACGATTCACTCCTAAACTAATTAGCCGATTTATTATTTATTTACGGACTGTTATTCTCATCCTCTTTGCTGTTGTTGTTTCACGACGTTTCGACCAACTATTCCTCTGGCCTTCGTCAGGTGGTTAACCGTGATGGCATAGAGATACTAAGTCTCTTAACTGTATCCTCAGTAATTACTACACAAAGCCGACAAGGGGATTAGTTGCCCAAAACGTGATGAGACGACAACTATGGAAGGCAGTAATTACTGAAGATACACTTAAGAGACTCAGCATTCTTGTCCCATCGCGGTTAACCATCTTACGAAGGGCAGAGGAATAGTTGGGCGAAACGTCGTGAAACAACAACTTTGAAGATGAGGATAACATTCCGCAAATAAATAAATATGCAAATAACTCATCTCAAAGGATTCCAATAATAAAAATAGTAATTGACCAATCATTATGAATTTTGAAAGCAGCTTGCTAGACACAAGGACACCAATGTCAGTTATATTTACTTTTAATTTAGTTGTATGGTATGGGATAAAAAGGGATTGGCATAAACGCGTTGACACCGGTTCTCGTTAGATCACCGAAGTCAAGCAATGTTGAGTCTGGCAATTACCTGATAGGTAATCATTTGGGAATGCTAGACACTTTAAGTCATCTTCCCATGAAGATAGATTAATTAGTTTATGAGGTAATCCTGTACATGAAATATATATAAACGTGCATATTAGTGATATGAAGTTTCCAATATTTCTCAGATTCCGAGGTCCTGAATATGACCTTATACCATATCAGATGGTGAGGCTCCAGCTTGCAGGCTTTGAGAGTTGTGGAGCCACCCTTTAATTGCCATTGCTCCCAGGTCCACTCTGATCCGGAGTGGTAGTATCTGTTAGGGTCCCAAGTAAGGGTTAAATAGAAACCGACTTGAAAAATATATATATTCTATTAAAAAACTTTTCTTCAAAATAACTGGATTTGGCATTAAATAACCTGAAAAAGGTTGATATGTCATAAAACAAAAACAACCAACCAACTAATCAGATTCCCATATGATCAGTGATTCTGTTCTAAATTCCCGATTCCGATTCTTTTTAAATTTCTTAATGTAAAGTTGTTGTTGTTGCTGTTGTTGTTGTTGTTGTTGTTGTTGTTGTGTGTGTGTGTGTGTGTGTGTGTGTGTGTGTGTGTGTGTGTGTGTGTGTGTGTGTGTGTGTGTGTGCGTGTGCGTGTGTGTTGTCGGATTACGCAATAAGCAATGTAATGTGTGGTTATACTTTTTCGGATGTAAAATCAACAAATATTTATCACTTCATCTTTAACACAAGCTATGGAAAATCAACTTTTAAACAAAATGAAATAAATAAACGCAATGAAAAGAATCGTTTCGGGCATCGGAAAATCGGCACAGTTTTTTTTCAGATTTCGATACCGATTCTGATACCCCCAGAAGTTCCGATTTTTTCGATTCTCGATTACTGATTCCGATTAATGGTTCTAACACTAGTGCATACGCACTTCATATAGAAATAGTATTTCTGTGCTTTTAATCAATTGATAAAACACAATTCTTATTTGTGATGAATAAACAAGTTTTGTTCTTTCTGCGTGTTTTTGTATTTCTGAAAATAAGACAATAATTATTATTAAAGCTGTTTCATAATAATTACTATATTAACTAATCCCTGGACATTATTAACAAATCCCTTATATACACAGGTTCGTGTTAGATCACAGAAGTTAATGGACGTAAAGCTTGGCCAGTACCAAATGGGTGACTATATGTTAACATTTACTTTTGTCGCTGATATAAATATATACAAACACTGACAGCGAAGTAAATATCACAACAATATATATATATATATATATATATATATATATATATATATATATATATATATATATATATATATATATATATATATTACTTTTGTTGAACTACTCGGTATTTATGAAGTGGTCTGTGGTAATGTTCATCTGATAAGACAGTGATTGTGTATGATTGCTATATATATATATATATATATATATATATATATATATATATATATATATATAACAATCATACACAATCAGCCTATCCTGCCTTGACAGAGTACAAAATAGACTTTGTGGCTTGGTGGGGTATGCCCTTTTCTCTACCCTGCAACCTCTTTCCCACAGAAGAGACGTAGCGAGCCTGTCATTGTTCTATCGTTATTTCCATGGCAAGTACTCGTCTGAGCTCCATTCTATGGTCCCCCCTCGCCAATCTTTTTCAAAAAACACACGACTAGATGATACCACCGTCAATAATTTTTCCCACTCCTTATCTGTGCCTAAATCAAAACGTAGATTCCATGAACAAAGCTTCTTTCTTAGAACTGCACGCCTGTGGAACTCTGTTCCGCTTGCCTATTTCCCACCCGACTTCAACCTGGATGTCTTTAAGTCCAACACAAACAAATTCCTGATGAACCGCCCCCCCCTAAGTAATGACACTTTATCAATTCTCCAATACTATTGCTACACTACCACTTTGATTACTGTACACACAATAACCCTTATCCCCGGGTGGCCATTGGGCCTTGATAAGTGGTGAATTCCATGTAAAAAAAAAATCACCGTCTTATCAGATGAACACTTCATATATATATATATATATATATATATATATATATATATATATATATATATAAAACAACCATACACAATCACCGTCTTATCAGATGAACATTACCACAGAACACTTCATAAATATCGAGTAGTTGAACAAAAGTAAAATTTAACACATCACTAGGTTTTATATCGGTTTGTGATGACTACAATATGCAATTTAAGTGCATATTGGGCAGACGTAAAAGCTTTGCTTTCGCTCCTCCTTCTTCAGGAATGTATTTCTTATCCAAGTAATATAGTTGCATACTTATTTATTGTGATATATCTTTTTGGAGATGACAAGCTAGTTTTTTTAGATGTTGTCATAGAAATCTAATTAATAAGGATGCTTTATAAACGTTTTATATATTGTTTTTATTTCGCACTGACAAATCAGCTTTTCATGAAATTATTACTTTGTGTTTTGACGTTTCTGAAAGTCACGTGGAGAGAGGGGGGAAATAGTTGTGTCAGATGTCGGGCGGTTAAGAACTGGTGATGTAGACTTGCTCTCTCTGACGGCCGATTGCCTTTTTCTCTGTGACGACTATATTTATAAAAACATTTTTTTCCTATTGGAATGTTTAATATTTCCTTTGTCTATTGTTTCAATTTTGATCGAGATCCTCTCACATATTTCTGGGTCAAATTATGCATTCCGTTAGGCAATGGTAGAAAGTCCCGAATTCTTCACATTGAATCCATTTGCGAGTGTTCAACTCATCGAATTTTTTTCTTCTTTCCTTAGTTGCCTGCTAATATCTAACAATATGTTATGCTTTCAGTTATTAGATACAGTCAAAACTCGTATATGATAATATGCTAAGGCATTTCATGCCCGAACGTACGTTATTACCTTTCACTCATATTTAAAATCTCTATGATAATATGCTAAGTCACGTTGGTTTCATTTCTACATTATCAACATTTTTTACTATTTTTTTTCACCTCAAACAAGGTATAATGTCACTAAGTCGTAAGAGGCTACTATTTGGGACCAGATTTGAAGGGAATTCTATGTAAGGAGTTGGGCAGCGAGATGTCCGTTCATAATACACTTGAACTTCTGCCTGCCAGTACAGTCAGTGGAGCAAGGGCCTGGGAGGGAATTGCAAAGTCTATCAGTTCGAGGAAATGCTCTATTTAAGTAGAAGGCTTTATGGTATCTAGGGACCTTTACTGTGTAGGAGTAGGGATTTGCTGCTTGTCTGGTTTGTCGGGGATATTTACGTCGAGGTGGTGCAAGTGTTTGTAATTCGTCCAAGTACTTACCATTAAAGTACAAGGTGGAACGTTAAAAGTGTCGCCATGAAGAAAACAACGTTATAACTTTATTTTAAAAAAAAATTATTGAAAAAAAAATCAATTCAGGTAACTTTATTATGTAATAAAGCTGACAGCTATTTAATGTAGCTGTCTTCAGCCTCAATTACCGCCTCGATACGGGTCCGGAAATGAAAGCATACCTTTTCCACAATAGCTTGCGGGAGCTCAGCGAATACTCGGCAGATAATGTCAATCAAGCTGGCTTTAGTGTTGTGGGAGGTCATGTTGGTGATGTTCTCGATGTATGACCAAACGAATAGCTCAGCAGGATCAGGTTGAGGAGGAGGGGGACGGTGAGAGAAGGGTATAAGATGGTAGTACTTCTTCTGAAGCCAAACCCGGGTCTCCATAGACTTGTGGGCCGGCGCCGAGTCCCGCTTCTACACCCAGGGTCTGTAAGCGGACACCTGATTTCTCTGTGGGATCACCACACTCATTAGTAGACCTAGGGTCACTTTGGTGTTGACTTTCAAGCTGACTTCGAAGATATGAGGTGGCATAATGAAATTGAAACCACAATAAAGACCATAACCTTTGCCGGAAACTTTTTTGATCACCCTGAACACGTCCCTGTTATTCGTGACATTTTGAGGGTGCTGGCAATGGTCCTGCTGTCATAACTTGGATCAATAGAGACCATGAATTTTACAGCGGCGCATCTCCGATCTCGTTCATTGAACATTGTGTCACTTTCAGACATAATAGAAATTTTTTTAGCTCTTGGAATTAGTAAACAACTGACCAAGTAGTAAATAGTCTACAACAACAAAAAGAAAACCAGTTTTTATCAAACGGAAATGGAATCATGTATATTTTCGGGCAACAATTGTATCATTCCACCTAGTACTGTGACATGCATTAAAGAAAATGAGATCGTCTGATCAGCAATGATGATGATTAGTAGGGCTGTGACAACAGCATATTCTTTTCATTGTTTGGACTCTTGAGTATATGTCCGTTAATATCGTATATATTTTTTATATAGATGGATGTGGTTCTCGGTTGATTAAGTCAGTCTTACTGTGTCGGATATATATATCCGAGAGTAAAAAGAATGAAAAGAATATTCTGTTGTCACAGCCTTGGTGATTAGTGATTAATCTAATGTTATTAGTGTTAAAAATAAATTGTCGACTTTTAAAAAGTGGAATGATTTTAAAATGAATTGTTTTGAAATAGAATTTAATCACCCCCCTCCTTCTCTTTCCGTTTACTGAGACGATACAATTTTTAAAATAGATCCATTTTCAAAAATTGACATTTGATTCGTTGTTTGCTGATTATTGTTGTTTATGGCAAAAAGAAAACAGAGAATATTTATTGTTTTAAAAAGAATTTAATTGCTACAACCTTAAATAAATAGATTCGTTTTTGTTTATTTAATGGATCGCCACTCCTAGCAGTCAATACAACGAGCAGCAAGAGCTGAAAGCTGATTTTTTTTTTTTTTTTTTTTTACATAGGCATAACCACTTATCAAGGCCCAGAGACCACTTGAGGATAAGAGTTAAAAGTGTACAGTAGTCAATTGGACAATATAGTAATCGTTAGTAATGGAAATTCGGTAAATTTGTTAACTTAAGTGGAATGGCTCATCAAGTACTTGTTTACGTTGGACTTGAAGACAACCATATTGTAGTCAGCTGGAAAGCAGGAAAACGGAAGACAATTCCACAGGCGTGCAGTTCCAAGAAAGAAGCTTTGTTCATGGAATCTACGTTTAGGTTTAGGCACAGGTAAAGAGTGGGGGAATTATTGATAATGGTTTCAGCTAGACGAGTGTTTCTTATGAAAGTTTGGCGAGGGTGGGCATAGATTGAAGCTCAGTCGAACACTTTCCATGAAAATAACGATAAAGCAGAGACAAACTCGCAACATCTCTTCTGTGAGATAGAGGTTGCAGAGAAGAGAAAATGACATCTACGAGGCTACGAAGTCTATTTTGAACTCTATCAAGGCAGGACAATTAACAAATTGAAGTCCATGCTGAAAGCCATCCAACAACAAAGCAAACCCATTTAACTGAAAACGACGATTATATTTACAGAAGAAGCAAAAAACAGTAGTTGTATTCTTAATATTATTTCAAAAACAATATAATTTGCAGGAAATTATACAAATTAATGAAGAAAGTACCGTGGAATTTCCACGGGTCCTACTAGTTACTAAGTATTCCACAATTTTGAATATCATTGTGCATTATAAAGCGTTTTAAGTGGTGTAATGTGGACACAAGCTCTAATTCAAAAATTCAAATATTTCAGATTTGCATTAAATTTGATCCATGATAATTAGACACCAATTAAATAAGATTTCTATCTATTATCTTCACCACAAGAACAAAATGTGACACAAGGTCGTTTTTAATGGCGAGTAAAATCAGCTTCTCCAAAAGGTTCACTCTGGAAGAAATAAAAAAAAATGACCTCAGTCTAGAAGGGTTTCCTCTCCATCGACTAAATACACAACTTAGTGCAGTATCAGAACAAATACTACACTCTGATCATAAAGAAAAGGCCAGATGTTCAATTAAACAAGATTCGCTGAATGTCAATTTCTTCTTATGACTCCAAATGCTTAAGCCTAAAATTTTAGACATTTTCTCGAATCAAAATGACGTAACGGGTATTCATCAAATCGGTTTAATAGCATTATATCGTGGTTTTAATTTCCATAAAAGGACATAAAATTCAAATATTTCAGATTCACATTAAATTTGATTCATAGTCGCTTAACATCATTTAAAAATGATTCTCTTAATTCCAATTTAAAGTTAAAATCCTTTCAATTAAAGCTTAAATTTTAAACATTTTATAGAATAAAGATATATAATGGATTATCAAAATTTGAATCCGCATTTTAAGAATAATGCTTAACATCTTGCTTTTAATATTCGTAAGGAATATAAAAGTTGCCGAAACTATTCTGTTTTGGGAATTAATTTCACGTTTCCTGGCATGAGCATTCTTCTAGTAACCCCTATAATTATTAAAAGGTATGGTGTTTTGGAACCTTTTCTGCTCGTACCGAAATAAAAATATTCGATTGTTTTTTTTTTTAAGGGTAATAGGTAGAGTACACATTACTGAAGCAGTAGTTTTAACGAGATTAAATTGTAAAAAAAAATCTGAAAATTAAACGTGATATTTTTACACTTGCCATTCTCGAGTTCGAATTTCACGTAAAGTCTGAAGAATTTCTAATTTATAAGTGTTTTATAAATTTGAAGAAATTATAATAATACGCGAAAATATATACATAAATATTTTTAACTAAATGATCTTTTCTTTGATAATACACAAAGAAGTAAATATAAAGTGTATTCAGCATTTGGTCAAAGCAAATTATTTTTGTTTGCATGCATATACGTGGCATCCATTCAATCTTGAGAGACAATGGATATCCTCTGTAGGCGTTGTTGCGCGTGCAATTGTGAAGCAAAGGTTTCGCGATCGCCCGAACACTCTTCTCATTGGTCATCACTGCGGAAAGAAGGAATCTAGAACGTCTGTAAACAATGCTGAGATAAGTGGAGTGCGCGTACAGCACCTTGATATTTCAAAATTGTCACCCATTTTAGTTCTAACCAGACTCAACGTTGCTTAATATTCTGGATATATCATATATATTAATACTCTGAATATATCCAGACCTTCGCTGGATAAGTGCGAAGAGGACTAGGTCGATTAGGGAGGCTTATTGCCAACTAAGTTCCAGTAAAGACCAATAGTTGCTACCAACGACAAATCAATGGTAAACGGCTGTTGCGATAACGCAACATTTTGACACCTCTCCGTTGTTGAGCTACACACCAACCAACCCCTTTCCTAAATTCATCTCTGTGTTGATTTTAAAAATCGTCACAAAAAAATTTACCAAGCATTTGGAAGTGCAAAGGTTATCGAAAGAGGTGGCGAATACTGGAAATTTGGGAGAAACTTGTTGTCATTCAGACTCCAGGGAACATCACAGGTTGTTCTCGAAAAGGAATGTCTGATGGTGACCTGTGTGACTACTCCTAATGAGTAAATAATGAAAGAAGAAAACCACGTTTGAAATGAAAAAGAAAGTCAACTCAAGAAACATTAAGAACTAAAGCTAAATAAATCGATTCAAACTAAGACGATCAAAATAAAAATTCCAATTTACAAGCAAAACAAAACATCTGCTAATAATGTAAATCAGATTGTTCCGACTAAAAACAAAGTAAAAATAGAGAGCAACTAAAGCCATAAGATAAAAACACTTCAAGACACTTCAAATCATTTTAATCAAAGACTGGGGCTACAAAAGCATTAGAAAAAGTAAAGAACAGAAAAATTACATCAGTGGCTAGAAGAAATCGAGGATTGAAACAAAATATATTTATGATTATGAAGTTCTGCTTTTTATTGATCAATTTTGAAAACTGGAAAATATACCCATGATATGTTTTATAATGTATTCTGTTTCAATATCTTCAAGAGAGAAAAAATAAAAGTGGCAAAATAGAGCTCTGCAATTTGTGGAAATATACAGAGTGGAACGATAAAAGTATCGCCCTAATACAAACAACACTACGGGATTATTTTAACATTTTTGTTGAAAAAAAATCAATTCAGGCAACTTGATTATGTAATAGAGCTGACATCTATTCAATGTAGCCGTCTTCCGCCTCAATAACCGCCTCGATACAAGTCTGGAACTGGGTACATGCCTTTTCTACAAGCACCGACGGGAGTTTGGCCAATACTCGGCAGATAGCGGCGATCAGGCTGGCTTTGATGTTGTGGGAAGTCATGTTGGTGATGTTCTCGTCGTATGACCAAATGAAGTAGTTCAGCTGGTTCAGGTCGGGGAAAGAGGGGACTCAGTTATAGAAGCACTCTTTCTAAAGCCAAGCCTATATCTTATTGGACTTGTGGGCCGGCGCTGAGTCCTGCTGCCACACTCAGGGTCTTCCAGTGGCCACTTTAACCAGGGGATGACCACACTCTTCTGCACATCCAGGTTCATTTTGGTATTGACTTTCCAGACGACTTCAAAGATATGATGCGGCATTATGTGGTTCTCATTTGAAACCACTCCAGACCATAATCGTGGCCAGAAACTTTGTTTTAATTACCCTGGAAACATCCCTTTTATTCGTTGTTATTTGCATTTTGAGGGTGCTGGCAATAGTCCTGTTGTCATAACTTGGACTGGTAGAGAGCATGAGTTGTACAGTGACTCATCTCTGATCTTACTCGTTAAACATAGTGTCACTTTCAGACATGATAAAAGTCTCCTGACGCTTTTGGGTTTTGTACACAAACGACCAACTAGTAGATGGTGTGCAACAAAAAAAGAAATGCACGTTCCAAATGGATTGTGTCTCATAAAAACGCCAGTACTTATCATGAAAACAAAGAACGGTTTACATTCTAAGGTCAGAAGTTATAAATTGCAAAATAGAAGAGGAGAATTTAAAAATTTTAAATTTCATGAATGTCGATTTATGACTATGTAGAAAAAAACAACAGAAAACAGAAGAGAGAAAACACTGCGGCGAGCGTGATTGACATCTTGACACTTCTCCATCGTCGAGCCACACACCAACCAACCCCTCGCAACTAACGTCTATCTCTCAAAAAGTTTAATTGTAAATAAAGCATACTTTGATAAATTCGTCTCTCTGTTGATTTTGAGAATAGCGATAAAAAGAATTGTCAGTGTGTATATATGATTTTAATAAGCATTTGAAGTGCAGTTAGAAAATTATATATATATATATATATATATATATATTCAATAACGTAACACAGTGCTGATCCACTAGATCTGGGGTTGGTCACACAGAATAAAATCGTGTTTGGAGTAAGTACGAGATGGTGTCTAACAAGCCAAAGTCCACACGTAATGCTCTATACGCTGCAGTTACCAATTCATTGTTGAAAACGTTTCCACAATGAAAGCTCCATGTTTACCTCTCTAATCCATGTCGGCAATCTAAACGAAATAAAACAAAATGGCATCATATGTAGATACTAGCAGGGAGACAAGACGTTGCCCGGCATTGAATGAGGATCAACAAATGTTCCGTCCTTTCATTCTTTTACTTTCAACGAAACTGGTAAAAGCGCTTAAAAAAATAGATTGATTGCTTGCTTTTGTTAGGGACCCCCTCCTCCGCAGCCTACTGGGAGAAAGCTTCATATGCCTTCTCTTAGTTCACTATACATTGTAATCTACATTGCACTGTAGAGAACCTACTGTTGATTTTATAAACGTACCCGTAAATAATAATTTCACTTAAAGTTTAAAATGCAAAAGTCAAGTATCATGGTCCATGTTGTGTCGTGACACAATAGTAAAAAGAAGAAAATCAAGTCGAGGTTGGTTTAAGAAACAAGTGTATTTAACATCAAAGGTACAAAGGTAGGAAACAGGTATAACTGGCTTGCACGCAGCTAGTCAGTGATAGTACTGTCGCTTCTTCGGTCGGTGTAGGTATTACTGGCACTATACATAGTGAGAACTGGTGTCATTTTCCTTGTGTTAGAAAGCCCGGTGTAACAGTTCAGTTGTGCTCTAACAAGAAACATTCATTTCAAACGTATCTGTAACAGAGTGTGGGCGTGCGTATAAAAAATTCATAATTTCTCTTTTTAAAAGTGGGTTGTTTATTTTCTTTATGGATTATACTTCCGAAATAAACTATTGAAGTTGTATAAAAAGTAATAGAAATATTATTTTTTTATTTTTAAAAAACAGTAATGGAATTAATTGATTTTACGAGTTCAGTATTTTTCAATTTTAAATTTTAAAAATCTATCAAACTTTTTCTATTGATTCTATTTTTACAATATTTTCAGGGTCGATGTGAAATTTTATGCACTTTCCAATAAACCTAATATAATATTTTAGACAAACGATTTTTTTCAAATTCACGTTCCTCCCCCATTTTCAAATGTCTATTAAAAAATAAATAATTAATTTACTCACCAAAGTTTTATATATCACAAATTGAAGATAAAAGATCGATAAATAATATATTCAAATTTAAAACAAAAAAAAGTAGTGTTTTTTAGAAATTTACCTGTAAAGTCCGAAGTTTAAAACCTTTTTTTTTTTTTAACAAACAACGTTAGGTCTTTTTGTTTTTGTTTTTAATGAAACCTTGGTCCTTGCTCCTTTAATTGAAAAAAATTAGGGTTTGAATTAGATTTTTCGCGTAGTTATAAGCTTGGAAAGACAGGGGGTCGAATTAATTCACGCCTCCTATTTTGAAATGTCTATTAAAAAGTAAATAATTAATTTACTCACCAAAGTTTTATATATCACAAATTGAAGATAAAAGATTAATAAATAATATATTCAAATTTAAAAAAAAAAAGTAGTGGTTTTTAGAAATTTACCTGCAAAGTCCGAAGTTTAAAACCTTTTTTTTTTTTTAACAAACAACGTTAGGTCTTTTTGTTTTTGTTTTTAATGAAACCTTGGTCCTTGCTCCTTTAATTGAAAAAAATTAGGGTTTGAATTAGATTTTTCGCGTAGTTATAAGCTTGGAAAAACAGGGGGTCGAATTAATTCACGCCTCCTATTTTGAAATGTCTATTAAAAAGTAAATAATTAATTTACTCACCAAAGTTTTATATATCACAAATTGAAGATAAAAGATTAATAAATAATATATTCAAATTTAAAACAAAAAAAGTAGTGGTTTTTAGAAATTTACCTGCAAAGTCCGAAGTTTAAAACCTTTAAAAACAAAAAACACGTTGTTTGTTTTTGTTTTGTTTTTGTTTTTTGTTTTTGTTTTTTGTTTTTTTTTGTTTTCTTTAATGAAACCTTGGTCTTTGCTCCTTTAATTAAAAAAAAATTAGGGTTTGAATTACATTTTTCGAGGAGTTATAAGTTTGGAAAGACAGGGGTGGAATTATTCAATATTTTTCACGAAATTTCTGACACACCTAGCGTATTGCGACTATATGCAAATACTGATCCATGTGCGAAATGACGAAAGGAAAAGGAAACAGTATAAAAAGGAGAGAGATCACGTTAGATATGTGGATGACGTTCGAGAGAACAGGCGTCAGAGAAGACGAGCAAGTTAGTAACGTGTGTGACGTCATGGCTGTAACGAAAAGTCACGCGTGGCGGGAGAATGAGGAATAAATGTCGTCGTTACAAAAAAAAAGGAGTCAAGTTATTACTTGTCTTATGTTTCTTTGCAACTGAGCCTACAATGTGTTGGGTCCACGCGTGTAAACATGCACCAAGTTACACATCCCTGTCTTATAAATGAATCAACCTTTTCCGAGTCCATAAGGTACAGAGAGAGAGAGAGAGAGTAAGAGAGAGAGAGAGTAAGAGAGAGAGAGAGAAAGAGACAAAGTTCCCTTTATATTATTATAGAGATAGGAAGCAAAAATACATTTTTCATTATGTGAAGGACATTAAACAAATAATAATAATAATAATAATAATAATAATAATAATAATAATAATAATAATAATATGTTCAGGCACTGAATACCCTAAAAGGGGGTGATATGCCATAAAGTAGATAAAAGAAACAAATTACAACGACACGGACATATATATTTTTTAGAGTTCGTTCTCTTTAATGACTGGATTTGTTTGGTTTCGGGCTATGATAAAGAATCTTTGATTCGCGCGGTTTCGTAATCGTAAGAATTAATTAGAAAAGTTAATGATAGTTGTGGCCAGAACAATACTCATTTCGTCTCATTTAAAAGAATCAAAGAATAGACCATTCCGGGTTTCCTCGCCATCACCCAAGGCAAAAACTAATGAATACGTAAACAAAGTTTGACGTTAGATATTCTCCTTAAATACTGGTCAACAAGTACATTTCACCGTAGGAAAAGTAAGAGCTCTTTTTTTAATCAATTTCTTCTTTTTTTAATAGTTTTTATGGCTTTGGTAGAGGCCGTTTTAGACGACGATTACGTCTTTGTAGATAATCACACTGATATTTAATATGAATTGCGTATATAAATGTTTTTGTTTTAGCAAAGGACGAAACCGAACGATATATATGAAACATGCATATAAAAATAAAATAAATGAACCATGAGAAAATAGAAACGATACTATACAGTAAGTGTTTTTTATCCCCGAGTGGCTTACGGGCCTTGATAAGTGGTGATCCTCCATGTAAAAAAAAGAAGAAAAAAAGTGTGTTTTTTGGTGCCCCGACAAACGGACGGTGGACCTGTAAATTCACCCTTGTCCGTTCATCCGTTCGTCTGTCCGCATTTTTCTCAATAACTACGCCTTGAAATTTTCTGAAATTTTGCACAAACATTAAACATGATATGAGTAAAAAAGTAACAGAACGGATTTTACGGGAAATCTCCGCTTGCTCCTCCCCCTAGGGGTGCCTTTCGGGTTAAAATAGTTAAAATTGACACTTTTGTGCTTATTAAAAAAAAAAGGATTCCTTGGATTTTTATAAAACTTTCTGAAAAGTTGTAACTCCCTGATTTCTATATAATTTGCTTGGCTCTTTTAGGGCTGATAAAAACACTCCATTTTGGGGATTATTTTACCATATTTGTCCAAAATTTTCTGTGTATGTCTATTTAGCGGTTTTGAATGGTGCTGAACTCAAATTTAAATATGTTAAGGCCTTGGGGACTTTTGGTGCTAAATTATATTTATACGTGTGTCTTATCTATACACAGGCGGCAAAAAGAAAGTCCGCACTTGTAATTTTGTCAAAAACTGCAAATTTAAGCTAAACTTAATGTAACTATTTAAACAAACTATACCTCATTTGATGGGCCTTTTATTCTTCTATAATTTTACCTGTTCATATTTGACTTTTAATTTTAATATTCCAGTGTTCAGGTCAATTTAAAAAATGACTTCAAATTTACTTACTACTTTTACAAAGACTCGTTATGTGGCACTATTTCATTGTGCCACTGTTTCTAACACACTCTGCAGCATGGACGGGTGGTAATTTGGCCATGAGCGTAGAGATACAAAGAAATCCCTTCCCATAATTCCCTTGCTATCTTTCTGTCTCTTTCCTGCACGACCACCATGATGTGAGGACGCATATTCTGTCTCTCCGTAAATGATGAGGGAGGGCACCCCCTCCCTCAACACTAGTTAGGCTAGTTAGTTTCGAAAAGCCTATTGTCCAGTTTTAATTGTAAAAATTAATTGTAATATGTATTGTAATATATATTTTGTAAAATAAAATAGTTAGTTACACCTTATGTATATTACAATTGTGTCGCGTGTCGTTTTTCTTGTGTCTGCCATGAATGCCTTCATAAATGTCTGAAGTCGAAAGGCGGCCCTGACGACAAAGAGATGAAGATTCCCACCAGAATGCCACCAGGGTGAAGAGATCATCTTGAGAAAAGAAAGGAGCCACACCCAGATCCAACATCTCAGGTATTATTTTCTTCTTGCTACACAGACCCTAATGACTGACCCATCTTCATATCTTCATGGGACCGCTTTAAGATATTTACTATAACACGTCTGTCGGTCACACCTCAGTGACTGGCTGATAGTGGTATAAGTGGTATATTATCTAATGCTTGAAACGCTTTTCATTGGTCGGAAAATATTTTCAGGTCACACGTTTCTGTGAAAACTTCTTTGATGTGGGAAGTGAGGAGTAAAGCGAATTTGAACGAAGTGGAGTGGAGAAGGAAAACGAATAAGCAATTAGACCGCTTTGTGTTTAAGCGGTTGCCGGAATCGTTTCTCGGTCTTACTGTGTGCAAAACCATTGGTGTGATGTGATGTAAAACTCTGAAAGTAAAAACCAAATGACTTATTAGAGGTGCAAATCGCAACAATAGATGTACAAGTGATATGAGTGAGGATGCAAATCGGAAAAAGAGATATGCAAGTGATGGAAGCCATAGTGCAAATAGCAACAATAGATGTACAATTAATGGAAATGAGGGTGCAAATCCCGAAATATATGTACAAGTGATGGAAGTGAGGGTGGAAATCGCAACAATGGATGTATAAGTGATGGAAGTGAGGGTTGAAATCGCAACAATAGATTACAAGTGATGGAAGTGAGGGTGCAAAGAGCAACAATAGATGTACAACTGAGAGAAGTGAGGATGCTAAACGCAAAAACAGATGTACAAGTGATGGAATTGATAGTGCAAATAGCAACAATAGATGTACAATTGATGGAAATGAGGGTGCAAATCCCTAAATAGATGTACAAGTGAGGGAAGTGAAGGTGGAAATCGCAACGATAGATGTAAAAGTGATGACATTAAAGGTGGAAATCGCAACAATAGATGTACAAGTGATGTAAGTGAGGGTGGAAAACGCAACAATAGATGTACAAGTGATGGAAATGAAGGTGGAAATCGCAACAATAGATGTACAAGTGATGGAAGTGAAAGTGGAAATCACAACAATAGATGTACAAGTGATGGAAGTGAAGGTGAAAATCGCAACATTAGATGTACAAGTGATGAAAGTGAAGGTGAAAATCGCAACAATAGATGTACAAGTGATGGAAGTGAAGGTGAAAATCGCAACACTCGATGTACAAGTGATGGAAGTGAAGGTGAAAATCGCAACAATAGATGTACAAGTGATGAAAGTGAAGGTGGCAATCGCAACATTAGATGAACAAGTGATGGAAATGAAGGTGGACATCGCAACAATAGATGTACAAGTGATGAAACTGAAGGTGGAAATCGCAACAATAGATGTACAAGTGATGTAAGTGAAGGTGAAAATCGCAACAATAGATGTACAAGTGATGGGAGTGAAGGTGGCAATCGCAACATTAGATGAACAAGTGATAAAAATGAAGGTGGACATCGCAACAATAGATGTACAAGTGATGAAACTGAAGGTGGAAAACGCAACAATAGATGTACAAGTGATGTAAGTGAAGGTGGAAATCGCAACAATAGATATACAAGTGATAGAAGTGAAGGTGGAAATCGCAACAATAGATGTACAAGTGATGGAAGTGAAGGTGAAAATCGCAACAATAGATGTACAAGTGATGTAAGTGAAGGTGGAAATCGCAACAATAGATGTACAAGTGATAGAAGTGAAGGTGAAAATCGCAACAATAGATGTACAAGTGATGGAAGTGAAGGTGAAAATCGCAACAATAGATGTACAAGTGATGGAAGTGAAGGTGAAAATCGCAACAATAGATGTACAAGTGATGTAAGTGAAGGTGGGAATATCAACAGTAGATGTACAAGTGATGAAAGTGAAGGTTGAAATCGCAACAATAGATGTACAAGTGATGGGAGTGAAGGTGGAAATCGCAACAATAGATGTACAAGGGATAAAAGTGAAGGTGGAAATCGCAACAATAGATGTACAAGTGATGTAAGTGAGGGTGGAAATCGCAACAATAGATGTACAAGTGATGTAAGTGAAGTAGAAATCGCAACAATACATGTACAAGTGATGAAAGTGAAGTGGAAATCGCAACAATAGATGTACAAGTGACGGAAGTGAAGGTGGAAATCGCAACAATAGATGTACAAGTGACGGAAGTGAAGGTGGAAATCGCAACAATAGATGTACAAGTGATGTAAATGAAGTAGAAATCGCAACAATAGATGTACAAGTGATGGAAGTGAAGGTGGAAATCGCAACAATAGATGTACAAGTGATGTAAGTGAAGGTGGGAATATCAACAGTAGATGTACAAGTGATGAAAGTGAAGGTTGAAATCGCAACAATAGATGTACAAGTGATGGGAGTGAAGGTGGAAATCGCAACAATAGATGTACAAGGGATAAAAGTGAAGGTGGAAATCGCAACAATAGCTGTACAAGTGATGTAAGTGAGGGTGGAAATCGCAACAATAGATGTACAAGTGATGTAAGTGAAGTAGAAATCGCAACAATAGATGTACAAGTGATGAAAGTGAAGTGGAAATCGCAACAATAGATGTACAAGTGACGAAAGTGAAGGTGGAAATCGCAACAATAGATGTACAAGTGACGGAAGTGAAGGTGGAAATCGCAACAATAGATGTACAAGTGACGGAAGTGAAGGTGGAAATCGCAACAATAGATGTATAAGTGATGGAAATGAGGGTGAAAATCGCAACAATAGATGTACAAGTGATGAAAGTGAAGTGGAAATCGCAACAATAGATGTACAAGTGATAGAAATGAGGCTGGAAATCGCAACAATAGATGTACAAGTGATGTAAGTGAAGATGGAAATCGCAACAATAGAATATACAAGTGATTGAAGTGAAGGTGGAAATCGCAACAATACATGTACAAGTGATGTAAGTGAAGGTGGGAATATCAACAGTAGATGTACAAGTGATGAAAGTGAAGGTGGAAATCGCAACAATAGATGTACAAGTGATGGGAGTGAAGGTGGAAATCGCACCAATAGATGTACAAGTGATGGAAGTGAGGGTGGAAATCGCAACAATAGATGTACAAGTGATGTAAGTGAGGGTGGAAATCGCAACAATAGATGTACAAGTGATAGAAGTGAGGCTTGAAATCGCAACAATAGATGTATAAGTGATAAAAGTGAATGTGGAAATCGCAACAATAGATTTACAAGTGATGAAAGTGAAAGTGGAAATCGCAACAATAGATGTACAAGTGATGGAAATGACGGTGGAAATCGCAACAATAGATGTACAAGTGATGGAAGTGAAGGTGGAAATCGCAACAATAGATGTACAAGTGATAAAAGTAAAGGTGTAAATCGCAACAATAGATGTACAAGTGATGAAAGTGAGGGTGGAAATCGCAACAATAGATGTACAAGTGATGGAAGTGAGGGTGGAAATCGCAACAATAGATGTACAAGTGATGTAAGTGAGGGTGGAAATCGCAACAATAGATGTACAAGTGATGGAAGTGAAGGTGGAAATCGCAACAATAGATGTACAAGTTATAAAAGTGAAGGTGGAAATCGCAACAATAGATGTACAAGTGATGGAAGTGAAGGTGGAAATCGCAACAATAGATGTACAAGTGATGAAAGTGAAGGCGGAAATCGCAACAATACATGTACAAGTGATGGAAATGACGGTGGAAATCGCAACAATAGATGTACAGGTGATGTAAGTTAAGGTGGAAATCGCAACAATAGATGTACAAATGAAGGAAGTGAGGGTGGAAATCGCAACAATAGATGTACAAGTGATGGAAGTGAAGGTGGAAATCGCAACAATAAATGTACAAGTGATGGAAGTGAGGGTGGAAATCGCAACAATAGATGTACAAGTGAGGGTGCAAATCGCAACAATAGATGTACAAGTTATGTAAGTGAGGGAGCAAATCGTAAAAAAAGATGTACAAGTGAGAGAAGTGAGGGTGCAAATCGTAACAAGTGATGGAAATGAGGGTGCAAATTCCTAAACAGATGTACAAGTGATGGAAGTGAGGGTGGAAATCGCAACAATAGATGTACAAGTTATGGAAGTGAGGGTGGAAATCGCAACACTCGATGTACAAGTGATGGAAGTGAGGGTTGAAATCGCAACAATAGATGTACAACTGATGGAAGTGAGGGTGGAAATCGCAACAATAGATTACAAGTGATGGAAGTGAGGGTACAAATCGCAACAATAAATGTACAAGTGAAGTTAGTGAGGGTGGAAATCGCAACAATAGATGCACAAGTGATGGAAGTGAGGGTGGAAATCGCAACAACAGATGTACAAGTGATTGAAGTGAGGGTGCAAATTCCTAAACAGATGTACAACAGATGACGAAACAATAGATGTACAAGTGATGGAAGTGAGGGTTGAAATCGCAACAATAGATGTACAAGTGATAGAAGTGAGGCTTGAAATCGCAACAATAGATGTACAAGTGATTGAAGTGAGGGTGGAACTCGGAACAATAGATGTACAAGTGATGTAAGTGAGGGAGCAAATCGTAAATAGTGATGGAAATGAGGGTGGAAATTCCTAAACAGATGTACAAGTGATGGAACTGAGGGTTTAAATCGCAACAATAGATGTACAAGTGATGGGAGTGAAGGTGGAAATCGCAACAATCGATGTACAAGTGATGGAAGTGAGGGTGGAAATCGCAACAATCGATGTACAAGTGATGGAAGTGAGGGTGGAAATCGCAACAATCGATGTACAAGTGATGGAAGTGAGGGTTGAAATCGCAACAATAGATGTACAATTGATGGAAATGAGGGTGCAAATACCTAAATAGATGTACAAGTGAGGGAAGTGAGGGTGGAAATCGCAACAATAGATGTACAATTGATGGAAGTGAGAGTGCAAATAGCTACAATAGATGTACAAGTGATAGAAGTGAAGGTGGAAATCGCAACAATCGATGTACAAGTGATGGAAATGAGGGTGGAAATCGCAACAATAGATGTACAAGTAATGGAAGTGAGGGTGGAAATCGCAACAATAGATGTACAAGTGATAGAAGTGAGGGTGGAAATCGCCACAATAAATGTACAAGTGATGGAAGTGAGGGTGCAAATCGACACCATTAATGTACAAGTGATTGAAGTGAGGGGGAACTTGCAACAATAGATGTACAAGTGAGGGTGCAAATCGACACCATTAATGTACAAGTGATTGAAGTGAGGGGGGAACTTGCAACAATAGATGTACAAGTGAGGGTGCAAATCGACACCATTAATGTACAAGTGATTGAAGTGAGGGGGGAACTTGCAACAATAGATGTACAAGTGAGGTTGCAAATCGACACCATTAATGTACAAGTGATTGAAGTGAGGGGGGAACTTGCAACAATAGATGTACAAGTGAGGGTGCAAATCGCAACAATAGATGTACTAATGATTTAAGTGAGGGAGCAAATCGTAACAATAGATGTACAAATGATGGAAGTGAGGGTGCAAATTCCTAAACAGATGTAAAACTGATGACAGTGAGGGTTCAATTCGAAACAGTAGATGTACAAGTGGGGGAAGTTACGGTGGTAATCGCAACAATAGATGTACAAGTGATGGAAGTGAGGATTGAAATGGCAACAATAGATGTACAAGTGATGGAAGTGAGGCTGGAAATCGCAACAATAGATGTACAAGTGATAGAAATGAGGCTGGAAATCGCAACAATAGATGTACAAGTGATGGAAGTGAAGGTGGAAATCGCAACAATAAATGTACAAGTGACGGAAGTGAGGGTGGAACTCGCAACAATAGATGTACAAGTGAGGGTGCAAATCGCAACAATAGATGTACAAGTGATGAAAGTGAGGGTACAAATCGCAACAATAAATGTACAAGTGATGGAAGTGAGGGTGGAAATCGCAACAATAGATTACAAGTGATGGAAGTGAGAGTGCAGATAGCTACAATAGATTACAAGTGATGGAAATGAGGGTGCAAATCCCTAAATAGATGTACAAGTGAAGGAAGTGAGGGTGGAAATCGCAACAATAGATGTACAAGTGATGTAAGTGAGGCAGCAAATCGTAACAATAGATGTACAAGTTATGGAAGTAAGGGTGCAAATTGATAGAAGATAGAAATGATAATAGCGAAATCGGGTTTCAATTTGGGGGACTAGCCGTGAAACAGGAGTTAAAAACGATGAAAGTAGAGGCGCAGATCACGAAAATAAAACTATAAGCCACCAAAGTAAAGGTACAACAGGCAAAACGCGATGAAACCGAGAGTAGTCATGTCGTAGGTGGTGGTTACAACAAAAGAAAAAGTGTAATGAAACTGGCGAAAGTTGTAATGGACGTCCAATGCAATGAAATTAAGTTAACTGTTTGTTAGGTGAAAGCGACAATCTTTCAAAATAGTATTTGATCTGTTAAAGCGCTATAAGCCAGTTTATTATAAAAGTAATATTTAATGAAATGGAAGCCTCCGTTTAGTCTCGAAAGACAATGGATACTCCCTGTAAGGGTAGCTGCTCGTGAAATTTTGACGTAAGGGTTATGCAATTTCCAACAACACTTCTCCTGATTCGACACTACATGAGTCCAGTGGCAAAGAGAAGTGCAGGACGACTGGAAATAATGCCGAGATAAGCGGAGAGCACATACAACACCTAGAATTCCCAAATGTTCACTCATTTTAGTACTAAACAACAGGCACAACGTTGCTTTAACGGAACCGATGTGCCAATGTGTTTAGTTATGATTATAGAATCTATTTTTAAAGGCCATTGAGGTACTGCCTATCTAGATTTTTCTATTTCTGGGTTTTCTACGGTGCATATTTTAGCCTGGTATACTACCGAAAATATGAGGCAATTATTGCTTAGTGCGCATTCGGTCGGTTTTTGGCAATTGCAGGTCTTCCTGTTACTACTATTATTAGTGTCTGTAGTTCGATTATTTCCCCTTAATATTTTATTATTGTGCTTTTTTGTAAATCTTTCCGGTTTTTCAGTACAGCTGTAGTCAAGTTTTAAGGTGTTGTTGTTTAAGATTTTAGGTGAGAAGTGTTTATTTATAAGATGTGTGAACCTATTTCCAAATTTTGTTTTCACCATTCGGTTGAGGGGGGTGAACCAGATTATTTTTCTATCTCGATTACTAGATCTAGTCGTATTTATGTTGTTTCTATTTTATTTAATGTCAGCATTTTTGTATCCGCCTTTTTTTAGAGCAGTGTTATAAATATTTTTGTATCTGTTTCATGTTTCCTCATTAGAGGAGTTATTACTTATACTACCTTCGATTGATTTTGTATGTGCTTAATAATAGAGGGCGGATATTTGGAACGTGAGTAGATATATGTGGGGTTTGTGTTTTCTTTAATGTATGGTTTGTAGGTGATGTCCAGGAAGTTCACTTGTTTAATAATGCTGGTAATTTCTACCTTCAGGCACATATTTTTCGTAACCTTATGTATTTTTCTTCTATGTCCATCACATTTTATGCTACCGCCCTTACTCCCTTTCCCTCATCACACCTCTCTCCAAAGCCTTTACTGTCCACATTCACAAACTATACACCCCTTTCATTTCAGAGCGTTAACCACGCCCGAATATATTTCATAAAAATGAATGTAACCTTGATTCTCGTTTAGCATCCCCTTTTTTGGTCTGACGAGGTGGCCACTTTGAATTGAGATTCCACTGAAACGTATATGCACATATGTAACCAATAATGTTTATATAATAAACAGACGATATATATATGTGTGTGTGTGTGTGTGTGTGTGTGTGTGTGTGTGTGTGTGTGTGTGTGTGTGTGTGTGTGTGTGTGTGTGTGTGTGTGTGTGATGGAACAGAGAAAGCAAATCTATTTCTACAAAATTTATGCTTTTCCGTGGACATTTTCTTTAGAAAAAGTGGGCTAAATTACTGACCTCAACATTTCAAGAAATTCGGTAATTTCGCCACCATTTCTAACAATGCCATGTTTTTTTGTTTTGTTTTTTTATTCATTCTGTTTTCTATCTTTTTGCTTTCTGTTGTCTTCATAGGTTCATACTTTTCTTCTTCTTTATTTTTCTTTATATTAATATGAGTATTAGTGTGAACACTGGCGAGAGAAAATTTTTCTATCATTTTTTTAAGGAGAGTGTACACTTGTCTTTAAAAGTAAATGACCCCATCAACGAAAAGATGCTTGATCACTAGTGTTGGTACGATTAATCGGAATCGAAATCGGGAATCGGAAAAATCGGAGCTTTTGGGATATCGGAATCGGAAAAATTTGAGCCTATTTTCCGATGCCAAAACCGATTCGTTAAATTATAGTTTTTTATTTGATTTTATTTTTATTTTTTTATTTATTACATTTTCACCCAAAACAAGGCAAATTGCCACTTTGGTGTAGGGGGCTACTATCAGGGGCAAACTACTGGGGTACTATGTAGGGATTTGGGCAGCAAGATGTCGGTTCACGTTACACTTGAACTTCTGCATGTCGGTACTGTTGGGGAATCAGGGACCTGGAATGGAATTCCAGAGTCTAGCGGTTCTTGGGAAGAAACTATTGGAGTAAAAAGATCTTTTACATCTAGGGATCTCTACAGTGTGGGGGTGGGATTTAGCAGCCGGTCAGGTTTTTCGAGGGTGCTCACGTCGTGGGGGCACAAGTGATTGCAGTTCGTCAGAGCATTCACCACTAAAATACTTGTAGAAAAGGCAGAGGGATGCAACATTTCGTCGTTGGGACAGAGGCTGAAGCTTAGATGCCAGTTCAGGGCCTATCAGGTTTGCGACTCTCTTTTGAACCTTGTCAAGGAGCGAGAGACTAGTAGCAGATGCACCAGCCCAGATGTGACAGCAATACTCCATACATGGGCGAATGGTGGCCTTATAGAGGTACAGGATACTTTCGGTCGTTAGTAGTTGCCTAGCACGGTAGAGAGAGCCCACCTTTCTTGCAGCGACCCTGGCAATGTTGTAAGAACCATCTTCCACCACTTGTAGTAATAATAAAATCATAAATATTTATTGATTTAAACTTTCAGTAAGACTAAAATCTCTCGATCACCTTCTGACAAGTGTGTTTTTACGTTTGAGAAAATATAAGCCCATTTAACATTTGTTTTTACGGTCATCGTCACAAAATAACACTTTTATAGTAAAATATTTAGAGATTTATAGCGAATTAGAATAGGAATCTGTAATTGTATTGGAAACGGGAATTTAATACGGAATCGGTAATTGTATCGGAATCGGAAAAAATATTGGAATCGTCCCATCACTAATGGTCATTCATAATGTTTTAATACTACTGACATACGCTGACTCATAAAGTTGTTCAAAGCGACAATCATTTGCAATGATTTCGAAAATGGAGATTGTAGATGGCCGACACAGAATCGTACAATAATCTGTATCGTATCTTCTAAAACACAGAAAATAGCTACTGCTTGTATAGATAGAGATAAAGCTGTTCAAATGTCATCAGGCATCAATTAATATAATGTTTCGTACACGGGTCTTGGTCATGTGTGTGAGCACTGTCAATAGCAGTTATACTGTTTGACTCTAGATCATGAGTTTTCAAGGGCCACTAAGAGACGTTCAAGCTAAATCTTACTCACTTAATAAACCTGTACGAAGGGCGTGCAATAAGTAATGCCCCTAACCTACTTCCCATAGCAGTATTGCAACGAAACTTGGCATAGATTTTAGTCTTTTTCTACATAGGAACCACTCAGAATTATGCATTTCTCCCATCGTTTGATACAGCTCTGAAGACCGTTTTTGTAGAACACCCCAGGTTGACTCTCCAACCACGATGTGACTTCAGAAATCAAGGCTGCATCATCTGGGAAACGCTTTCCTTTCAAAAACAACTTCATGGCTGGGAAGAGGTGAAAGTCAGAGGGTGCAAGGTCAGGAGAGTAGGGAGGATGGGGGAGAATTTCATAACCACACGCCTGTGCTTCTGATCTGGCGACATGCGAGTTGTGGACCGGAGTGTTGTCCTGTAGGAGGAGGATACCTTTGCTGATCTTGCCCCACCTCTTGATTTTGATAGCTTCTCTTAATTTCCTCAAAAGTGAAGCATAGTAGGCTCCTGTAATTGTGGTACCCTTTGCCAGGAAATCATTCAGCACTACTCCGTCCTGGTCCCAGAAGACTGTGAGTATGACCTTGCCAGCGGAGGGCTGCATCTTTGCCTCCTTTGGAGGTGGTGAGTCCAAGTGCTTCGACTGCATTGACTGGGCTTTGGTCTCTGGATCATATTGATGGACCTAGGTTTCATCCTGTGTAATTAGTCTTTTGAAAAACTTTGACTCATCTTCTTGGCACATCTCCAAATTCAACCTCCATCACTCGACGCGTTCTCGCTTCTAGAATGGTGTGAGCAACCTGGGAATCCATCTGGCAGACACCTTATGCACATGCAAATAGTCATGAATGACTGTTTCCACAGACCCTGTGCTAATCTTGACATCTTGTGCTATTTGAGCTGGTAGTCCCGAATAGCGAAAACTGAGAGAAACACATAATAACCAACCAACAAGTATAAAAAGTTCACAAGATCAACACTATCGGATTCGAGTGGAGGAACATACTTACGTCAACTTGTATTTCTATAATAAGCTCAACGCCGTAGTTTTCTGTATAGAGTCGTATTGTAGCGTCGTTGTTCTCTCTAATTAATCCTCACATCGGCCAGCTCTCAATACACGGCACAAAAAGCACTTATCTCTCAATACATGGCACCAGAAACAGTTGGCTTGCAATATACGGCTGGCTTGCTTTCAAATGAGTAAGAGGAAGAGGCTCGCATACTTGTCGAGTGTAACTCTCCAATCGTCACGCGTCTTTTTCTTTTTCTTCTGTTTTCTTCTCTCCTTCCTTCCGATTTTTATGCCTCCATTCCGTGGCGTCACGCTCACATTACGGTTTAAAATGCTAACTCTCTCTCTCTCTCTCTCTCTCTCTCTCTCTATATATATATATATATATATATATATATATATATATATATATATATATATATATATATACGTTTATGGGAATAATATGATTATTCAATTATATTTCACCATTTATTTATACAAATTCTTTTAAGTTATGAAGCTCGATGTAACTACAGAGCATATACAAATACATAACAAAAAGTCTTTATTCCAAATTTCAAGATGTTGTCCATCCTACAGATTTTTTTTTCAGCATATTAAAATAGCCAATTCTTGAGAGCACCTGCTTCGCACCGCAGAATCATTCATATAATTATTTTGTCATTTTTTTTTTTTCGTCTATTCTGTCCTAACGCCCCGGAATAATAGGAACTCAACAACCTTAAAAGAAAAAAAAAGGAATGTGGGCATGATTACAAAAATCCGAAAAAAATAAAGTTGCAATATTATTGTGTGTGTATATATCTATAATATAAAGCTGAATGTGTGTGTGTGTGTGTGTGTGTGTGTGTGTGTGTGTGTGTGTGTGTGTGTGTGTGTGTGTGTGTGTGTGTGTGTGTGTGTGTGTGTGTGTGTGTGTGGTCACGAATAGGCTCCTATATGGTTGACTATTTTAAAAAACTGATTGCATATAATGATAGATGTATCGAGACACATGAATGGGTATGTTTGATCTGGCAGAACAGTGGTTCATTAAAATTGTGGGGTTTGCGTTCGCGCCTGGTCCACAAAGTATGGAAATAAAAAATTAAAAAATTAAAAAAAACGTTTACAAGTGTTTTTGATATAGATTACATAAGAATACTTAAATAGGGTTGGTATAATAAAATTAGCGCCTGGCCTCCATAGAATGGAAATAGGCACAAACTTTAATAAAGACTTTTCATATCTATCTGCGTAAGTATACTTTGATAATTATGTTTCAGTTTGAAGAAATATGGTATAATAAAATTATGGGGTGTTCGTTCGCGCCTCCTCTCCATAGAATGGAAATATGTCACAAAGTTTAACAAGGTTTTTTAATATAGATCCACAGAATATTGTGATAAGTGTTTCAGTGTGAACAGGTATGGTATAATAAATTATGGGGTTTATCTATTTTATTTTTACTTTCATCATATTTTGCTTTGGTTTTGATACCCTCAAATTCAATCCAAATTTACAACCCTTCCTTCGTCCTGATGGAGACGTATAACATACCGTGAATGAAGCAGTCTGATGTCAGGTCTACGCCAATGGTTTTAAAAGTCTGACTGGACTTTTATTTATGCTCATTGCAAAACACACCTTCACAGGAAATATTTCTAAATAGCACAATTACAACAACGCCCCAACATTCCCCTCGGCCGCCGTCGACATCCCCCCTCCCGCCCCAATATAAACAAAATGTTTTGGGGAGGGTCAACGTGTGGGTGCTCATGTTAGGTTAAATTATCATAGAAAAATGATCCCCCACTTTATTGAAACTAACATTTCTTCAAAAAGTCCCAGGGTCCAGGAGTTCATACCATGCAAACGGTAAATTTGCGACGGGTTTGATTATCAGATTTGGTGTCAGAAGAAAAAATCAGTTTGTGTCAAAAAACGAAAATATGTGTCTTTTTTATCATAAAAATAATTATTTGTCCAATCATGAGGAAGTGAAAGGAGGCCTGGGGTCATTTTTTTGGCTCGTTTGGCTCTTTTTGGTGTTTTTTAGGACTGGCGGCCATCTTGCTTGCCAAACTGTAGTGATTACGTTGGATACTGAATGCCTTCAAATATGAATAACTACTTGTTTGCGCAAGAAATAAATGCAATATTCGTTTTCAGCGTCCCCCAAAACCTATACAAGTCGACAATTCAAAGGTGAATGCCGAGGAGTCGTTAAACTAAAAAAAATAATCGATTTATAGTAATAATTATACCATAGAGATGTATGTGATATCATATATGGTAAAAAAATTATATTTTATATTAAATCAATATAATTATAAAACTCAAATGACCTTTTAACAGGTATTGTAACCCAACATCCGGTTTACGACTTCCGGTTGCGTATGCGTACATAAACATAAACCCATAACAGCATAAGCAAATAAACATAAATCGCTACTTTTCCAGAATTTGACCTGCGCACTAAAATATTAACGCTATTATTTAGAAATTATTATTTAACATGGGAAGGGTGGGGATGTTTTGCAACTATTCTGTATTACAACTATACTGACACAATTTTCTTACAAATAAATCAACTTCAACCCGTTGACAGCGTATAGTTTTTCATCGTTCCAATTGTTTTTGTTTGTTTGTTTTTTCGCGTTTAAATTATCCAAATAAAAAATTGTTAATACTTTCTGCATTTTTTTTTACATCGTGCATTTACGTATTACGTTTAAGTTATCTTAACACAATTTTCTTACAAATAAATCTACATTAACCCATTGATAACCATAAGATCATTTTACAACGTATTGTTTTACTGTGTACGTTTTCAGCGTCCCAATTGTTTTATTCTTTTTTGCGTTTAAATTGAAAGATACATAAAAATTTGAATTTAACTTTAGGTATCATGCTATCTGTTCAGTGCACATTTACCTATAAGTATGACAAACAAACTACATATAGTTCAATGGCTGTATTTTTTTTATCAAAATCAGAAATTATAAAGATAGCGATGAATTATATCGGCGTAAAACTACTAAATACAGTGAAAAATCGGATAACTCAACAATAACAAATAACAAAGATTGGTACTCATGCAGCGAGTGATCCAGATGTAACTCAGCGCACGCCCGGCTTTCTCCGGAATATGACGTCAACAGGCGGAGTAAGCCGAGCGACGTCGCCGAGAAAATTAAGCCGTCTGACGAAACATAAAGCTGAACCAATGACAATGTAGCGCGATAGTTTTCAACGCGATGCGCGTTCGCACGAGTTGAAAATTCAAAGCAGCAGACGACAATTTGGAAGAGGAAGAACAGAAAATAAATTAGTAAAAAAGAAAAGCACACCATTTCGTACTTCATAACGTCAGAAAAAAAAACAGAAAAGAACATGAATTTTACAGCCTTAAGTGAGCAGCTGGAAACACCAACTGGAGTCCTTGACTTTTGTCAAGAAAAAAATTACTGGCATTGACGAAAACTTGTGCATCATGTGGACAAGGAAAGGTAAGCGATGGCTATCCCTGGAAGTGTCAGGCTACCACATGCTGACCCTTTACATCATCCGGACTGGTACTTTTTTTGCCAAGTCTAGGCCTACAATTGCCATTGTGGGCATTTGAGCGAGCAACACAGAAAGACCTCCAGCGCGAATGCGGAATACGATTTACGCACACACACCATTAATAAAACTACGGTCTGAGGAAACAACAATATCTGTTTTAATATGAAAAAAAAGGAAAAGAAATCTAGCCCACCCAGTTTTATTTCAATTTTTCTAGTTTTCAGGTTTTTCCTTGAGAACAAAAAATAAAGAATAAAAAATAAAAAATAAAAATAACACTAAAAAAAACAAAGATAATTTCTTTTCAATTTTTCTTTAAAAAAAAAAAACTTTACAAAAAAAGTGTTTATTTGACTTACCTTTGAACCTTTTATCGAACAAAAACATCGGTCAATGTTAAGTTTCTTTCCAACTCCTCAAAAAACCTCTTATATGTTTTCGGTAGTGCTGAAAACGAATATCACATTTAAATTTGGGGCAGATAAGTAGTTTTAATGATATGAAGAATGTTTTTTTCAAAAAGTGGGGGATCACTTTTCTATATAAATTTGACGTAAAATGAGCACCCACCTTCTGGCCACCTAGTAATTTCTTCATGTAAAAACAAATTTAACTGATATTCGTTTTCAGCATCTCCGAAAACTGGCGCTGTTTTTTTTTTTTACTAAGATTCGTTCATTTTTTTCATCTCATAATTATGCTATCAGTAAGTTTAAAAAACGTACTTTTTTTTCATTATACAACTTGTATAGTTGTAAACAGGTGCTTCAGCAGTTAAATATTTCACAAAAATTTTGTTTACATTAGGGGGCTGTGGAACCCTCTATTGTAAACAGAATTTATGTGAAATATTAAACGATTCTGCTTTAATGGTTTAATGGTTAATGTCGGCACGTTACTTACGGAAAAACGATTAATTAAACTAAAGAAGCGCCTGTTAAAAACTATACAAGTTCTATAATTGAATACCCATCTAAAAAAAACGCTCGTGTAAGCTTACTGACGGCATTATTAGCGTCCTAACTTATATAAAAATGAACAAATCTCTTAGTTGAAAAAAAACAGCGCCGGTTTTCGGGAGTGGTAAAAACGAAAATCACAGTTAAATTTGTTTTATGATATGAAGAAATTATTAGGTGGCTCGAAAGTGAGTGCTCATTTTACGTTAAATTTATATAAGACACTGATCCCCTACTTTTTGAAAAAGTAATTTCTTCATATCATGCCCCAAATTTAAATGTAATATTCGTTTTCAGCACAACCGAAAACCTATAAAAGTAGTCATTTTAAAGTTTTTTGAGGAGTTGGAAAGAAACTTGACATTGACCAAAAAATCTTTAACATTATTTATCTAAAAAAAAAAAATATATATATATGTGTGTGTGTGTGTGTGTGTGTGTGTGTGTGTGTGTGTGTGTGTGTGTGTGTGTGTGTGTGTGTGTGTGTGTGTGTGTGTGTGTGTGTGTGTGTGTGTGTGTGTGTGTAGCAAAAAGAAAACAGAACAAAATATATTATTATAAATTTTTCTTTACAGTTAATAAAATTTAAAATTTAAGGTAGATTTTCTTTTCTTGTTATGCTTTCATTGGCGACGCTCGGCTTAATTTCCTCAGCGACGCTCGGTTTACTCCGGCTGTTGGCGACATGTTCCGGAGAAAGCCGGGTGGACTCGGAGTTCACCCTCTATGAGTACCAAAAGGTTACTTAAAAATTAAGAATAAGCGAAAAAAAATTACCTCCGAATTAAAAATAAAAATAATAATTCAGCTTGGAAGAATATTTCGAAATGAAAACAAATCTATTATAGAAAATATTTAATTCAGCAACGGAAAATTAAGCAATTTTTCCAATATAGAAAAATTAGGCTATTATAAAATAGATATCGATTGAAAAAAGATTTTAGGACCGTTCAGTCTTATAATGACTTAGAAACCCTCAACAATATTAAAAGAAAATATGAAAAAATATTTGTAAATATTTATTTATCAAATAAAATCGATTTTTCTAATCTCGTAATAAGTTTTTAATGTACTACTTTTTCATTAATATAATAAGTAGAAAATAAAATAATGATTCAGTCTATATTAGTCTTCCCCTTCTTCAATTGGATTATTTCGATTATCGATGTTTGATACATACCGAAAAACATCTTGATACAAAACCTATCTAAGAACGTTCCTGAACACATAAAATAAAGTGAAATTTCACAAAATTTCGACCTGCTGTTTTGAAATTCGTAAGGAACTCTCTGCCTCTCTCTTAAAACACTTAACTGAGAAAAAAAATGGGGGGGGCAGCGGTAACTATTTTTTTAAATATTTTAATATAATGGTGGGAGTAGCCTCTTTTTAATAGTATATTTCTCTCAAGAGAAATATGTTGCCATATCTGGGCAGGAGCTGCAAAAAACAGCCTATCCTGCCTTGACAGAGTACAAAATAGACTTCGTGGCTTAGTGGGGGATGCCCTTTTCTCTACCCTGCAACCTCTCTCCCACAGAAGAGACGTTGCGAGCCTATCCTTGTTTTATCGTTATTTCCATGGCAGGTGCTCGTCTGAACTCCAATCTCTGGTCCCCCCTCGCCAATCTTTCACGAAAAACACCCGTCTAGCCGAATCCACTGTGAAAAATTTCCCACACTCTTTATCTGTGCCTAAATCAAAACGTGGATTCCATGAACAAAGCTTCTTTCTTAGAACTGCACGCCTGTGGAACTCTGTTCCGTCTGCCTGCTTCCCACCGGACTACAACTTGGATGTCTTCAAGTCCAATGTTAACAAATTCCTAATGAACCGCCCCCTTAAGTAAACACTTCATCAAATCTCCACACTAACGTAATGTACTTGCAATAAACCTTATCCCTGAGTGGCTTCCGGGCCTTGATAAGTGGTGATCACTGTGTAAAAAAAAAAAAAAAAAAAAAAAGAACGGTCCTAAAAATCATTTCGATCGATATTTATTCCATAACTGCCTAATTTTCCTACCTTGCAAAAAATGACCTAATTTTCTGTTGCCTTATTTTCCGGGCCCTTTGTATAGATATATTTATTGATCAATATTAGCAATAATCTCATTTAAGAAATGCGGAAAATTAACGAGGAACTTAAGTGGTGTGAAAACTTCGACATGAAAAATTTCGCATATTAATATTTTGAAAATCATTTATCAAGCATGAGGATTCCATATGTGGCAATTAACCGAATCACGTTAACGTTGAAAAGATATTTGGATAACGACTCTGCAAGAAAAATATTTTTTTTTTAAATGTCATTTATCATTGTTAGAAGATTTCAATTATCATAAAACAAAATAACAGATAAACATTATTTCTCCTTTATACAGGGTGGCCCACATAAAGTAGCCCGATCTATCTCATCTTTCTCTAATTATTTTTTTTTTCATATAAAACGGCCCACTTAAAAGTAGCCTGATCTCTCTCCCTCTCTCTCTAATCTTTCTCTTAACGACAAATAACACCACAAGACAAAATTCAATTCTTTTTCTAACAAGATGGCGCTACATGCCACACGTCTCACAGATCACTGAAGCGAGTTCATGACATGTTTACAGAAGAGAAAACAATAAGCACAGGGTTATGGCCACCACGTTCCCCGGACTTGTCATCATGTGATTTTTATCTTTGGGGGACTTTAAAACAAAAAGTTTATGCAAATAATCCTCACAATCTAGACCAACTAAAGGAAAACATTACCAACACTGTCAGGAAAATCACCAGAGACGATCTACAGGCAGTATCTGCAAACGTTGTTAAATGTGCCCAGAAATGCATACATGTCAATAGGGAGCGCTTTCAGCGTCTTTTATAACACTACAGGTAATTTAAACAATAAAAGAATGTTCCTCCTCTCTACTCATTTTTCTGGGCTACTTTTAAGTGGGCCACCCTGTATATATATGAGAAAATATTATTTTGATTTTAAATCCCTGAAACAATTTTTCTACAGTAAACAACTGATGATCTCTCATAATAATATTAAGACTAGCGTAAATTCTTGTAAGCAAATCAATTGCAATCGATTGACTTACTAGGAAATAAATTATTCAACGAATAACTTGGGACTAAATGTTTTTTCTCAGTATATGGTTTTAAATGTCAAAAACTCCCAAGCATTAGAGTGTCCCAATATAATGTATACACTCTTTAAATGATAATAAAACTCATATCTATAATATAAATATCACTTTTCTGTTTAAATGTATGTATGTTTCTGTGTAAGTTTCGCAAAACTTACGACAGAGTCAACGGAATTTCACGAAATCAGTATCATTTTGAGGCTCAACCTTGCAGACGACAAATATCAAAAAATTGGCCAAAAACATTAATTCCTTCGACCTTAAATGGACATATTTCTACAGGGAGGGATCGCTTTTTTTCGCCGATATTTTCGAAAGTTATCGCCTCTTTTCGATTATCTAGCCTTAATTTAAACGTTTGTCACTTCCGGTCTTGCGATGGGCGCAATAGCAAAAACGTCATGTTTATTTTTCTTCGCGTTTTTTCCTCCTCTGTGGTACGGGTTCAAGCATGCCTACCTACTCCCACTTTTATTTATTTTATTTTATTTTTTTTTTTTTTTGCTCAATACACACCTCCAAATATCCGGGCAACGCCGGGCACCCAGTCTAGTGTGTAATAAATAAGGAAAGTTTCATATGCCAAAATACTGTGAACAAATATAGAAACTAGCCAATAAACTGAAGTGTTTAAATTGTGGTTAATGCACAGCTGACAAACGCTCACTGAATTAATCCAAAACCTTCAATAAGTTCAGTTAGAATATTGGAGATTCTGTTTTTAATGGCTGCTTTTAACTCATTAATTTTAGCTGGTATAAACATTCCTCCCCGCCCCTCCCCATCCCTCCCCACCCCCCAAAAAATGTATGCCGGTCAAATCCGGTGAACGTGGATGGTACTCAATACTCCCTCTTCACCCTACCAATCTGTTTTGTAGGTGACCATCAAGACAGCCCCTTACGTCGCGAAGTTAGTGGTGGAATGATCCATTTTGCTGGAAGTACCATTCTTCATTCCTAAACATCTCGATTCTGGATATGATCTTAAACTATATTCGATGGTGACGCCCCAGCTTGCGGGCTTTTGGGAGTGTGGAGTCACCCTTTAATTGCCATTGCTCCCAGGTCCACTCTGACCCGGAGTGGTAGTACCTGTTAGGGTCCAAACTATGGGTGTAATAGAAAACGACTTAATATATATATATATATATATATATATATATATTCTATCAAAATTTGTTCTTAAAAATCACTGGATTCGGCATTAAATAACCTGAAAAGGGTTGATATGCCTTAAAAAGATCCAACGCTTATGTTAATAACTCCAATAAACATCCAATATATACATATTTCCACATATTTTCTTTAGTTTGATTGGATATCCGGCAAATCTTTGATTATATCAATCCGGTAATTTTTTTCCATATATCAGTTTCAAAATTCAGTTAAAGTTTTCAATCAATTTGTGAATATTTTTTTTTTTTTTTACACAGTGATCACCACTTATCAAGGCCCAGAAGCCACTCAGGGATAAGGGTTATTGCAAGTACATCACGTTAGTGAGGAGATTTTATGAAGTGTTTAATTAGGGGGGCGGTTCATTAGGAATTTGTTAACATTAGACTTGAAGACATCCAAGTTGTAGTCCGGAGGGAAGCAGGCAGACGGAACAGAGTTCCACAGGCGTGCAGTTCTAAGAAAGAAGCTTTGCTCATGAAATCCGCGTTTTGATTTAGGCACAGATATAGAGTGGGGGAAATTTTTCACAGTGGATTCAGCTAGACGGGTGTTTTTCGTGAAAGATTGGCGAGGGGGGACCAGGCATTGGAGTTCAGACGAGCACCTGCCATGAAAATAACGATAAAACAAGGATAGGCTCGCAACGTCTCTTCTGTGTGAGAGGGGTTGCAGGGTAGAGAAAAGGGCATCCCCCACTAAACCACGAAGTCTATTTTGTACTCTGTCAAGGCATGATGGGCTGTTTTTGGCAGCTCCTGCCCAGATATGGCAACAGTATTCCATCCTTGGCCGTACTTGGCTTTTATATAGATAGAGAATTGCATCAGTAGTGAGATATCTTCTGGAGCGGTAGAAGGATCCCACCATCTTTCCTGCGACCTTGGCAACAGACTTGATGTACGTGTTCCATTTCAGATCAGGAGTAAAGGTCAAACCCAGAAGCTTGTCAAAACACGGGGCCTCACCCAAACGAGAGCCATCCATCATAATTGATGCCAGCTGGGGATCAGAGCGTTGATGATGTAAGGATAGGAGTTTGGTTTTGGATGCATTAAAGGTAACTAGCCACATCTTCCCCCACTGAACCACGCGCTCGAGATCAGAGGAGAGAGAATCCAAGAGAACTTCGTCATTTACAGCCTTTGATGTGTTGCCGTAGATGGTCGTGTCATCAGCATAGATGTCAACGAATGATTTAAGTATGTGTTTAGGGAGGTCATTGATGTAGATCAGGAAGAGAGTTGGGCCCAGGATTGACCCCTGAGGGACTCCAGCATTTATACTGCAGGCCTCCGATTTTTGTCCATCTACCACTACTCTTATGAGCCTATCGGAGAGAAATGATTTAATGATTGAGAAAACATTTCCAGTTATACCGTAGCTGGAAATCTTGTGAAGTAGACCCTTATGCCATACTTTGTCAAAGGCCTTTGATATGTCAAGAGCAATTGCCCTAGAAAGGAAGCCTTTGTCAAGAGATTCACTAATCCTGTGGGATATAACCGTCAGCACATCTGCGGTAGATCTTGCAGAGCGGAAACCATATTGTGTGTCACTAAGAAGGTTATTCCTGCTGAGGTAGTTGACTATTTCTCTATTTAATATTGATTCTAGTAACTTACTCATAACACAGAGAAGACTTATTGGTCTGTATTGAGAGGGAGATGACTTATTACCTGAATTCTTAAATACAGGGCAAACTGATGAGGTCTTCCAGGGGGTCGGAAAGCACTTCTCCTTAAGGCAGCGCTTAAATAGTTTCGTAAGTATGGGAGCAAGTTCTGGTTGAAGCTTTTTTAACACTATAATTGGGATGCCATCAGGGCCAATTGCTTTACCAAAAGATATCCGTAGACAGACAAATAAATTAAATTAAAATTAAATGAAAATGAAAATATTAAATAAAAGAATTGTTTAGCAAACCAAAACAAAATAGTCTTTAAAAATCGGATGCAGTTTGTGTTATCAAGATTATATTTGTTAGTCAGTACAAGTGAACATGTTTTACCTGCCAAATACCAAGAGCTTCCATTACATGATTTATGATGCACTTTCGATTTGAAGTTCAATATCCTTTTTCTTTTTTCTTTTTTTTTGCGTCAATATCCAATTTCCCTTATTCTATATAGCTAAAATGATTTAAAAACTTTAAAAACAGTTAACTTAATTTTCTATGTTTATTAACTTTAACAAATTAGGTGCATACCTTTTATAATATTTGCTAATATTTTTCGTCCGAGATGTATAAACCTCGAAAACTCATGGGTTAAGGAAATATTTTACTATACTGCATTCTTTGTCTTGCATACAATAAAATTTATATATTTGAAATTTAACTTTTTCAAATCACAAATTTTATATATATATATATATATATATATATATATATATATATATATATATATATATATATATATATATATATACGTGTGTGTATCTATGTAATTAGAAAACTCTGTGAGCCTTGCTTGCTTTCTTGTTTGCTTGTTTGTCTTTAAAAAAAAAAACAGGTGAATATTTATATAGTCAATGGCACCCAAGTCATATATATATTTTTAGTTTTGATCTCACGACTATTTATGAGATTTAATATAATAATCGATAGAAAATTGTCTCTATAATAATAAATACGTAATATGTATGAATTAAAATATCATATTTAAGCGTTTCTTAAACCGGGCAACGCCGGGCGGCCTGCGAGTATAATGATACAACTCTGTGGGCCACCCGGCGTTCTTGCTCGCTTGAATCTTGTAATAAAAAATTTTACCAAGAATTCTTCATAAGTTTTGGTTGCAGTTTCGATGGTTTAACATCAATGTCATTTTTTTCCTTTTGAAATCACTACTATTAAATATATAATATAATATTTTTTTTTTAATCGATAGAGAATAAACTTTATAATGATATATATTTGAAATCTGCATAAAATAAAATATTATACTCAAGCGTGTTTTACGACCGGGCAAAGTCGGGCGCCTCTGCTAGTAGAGATAGATAGATAGATAGATAGATAGATAGATAGATAGATAGATAGATAGATAGATAGATAGATAGATGGCGCGATATTGATAGATCTTGGCAGTTGAGGAAGTAGTGCGTGGTGAAACTAATCGCTCCACTCGTCTCCATTTTCAAAGAATATAAATGTATATGTTGTGCATTCTTATTTAGCATGACTAATCAACAAGTAATGGGGACTTTTAATGACTTGGTTATCATCCACTTTATACGTCAGATTAAAAACCCTGCCTTTTTATTTGTCGGATTGTAATCAACGTTTTATATTACTAATTGCATCTAATACTATTTTAAAAAATGAAAATTTAAAAAATAAACTATGGAGAAATCAAACCTATAAGTAATTATCATTTTTAAACGATTTGGCCGCCATATTGAAATAGCGCAAGATGGAATCGTGGGGACTGATGAAAAAAGATAGAAATATATATTGGACGGCATCTTCAAAATAAAACGATTTCAGCGATCTAACATTAGTAATCACTTATTATAATATTAATCACACTTAATATCACAAAGTCTTTTCAGACTTGGCAGAGGATGATTAATGAACAAACGATAAGCCTTTATAAAAATTTCACTGTCAGCCATCTTGAAGACGATCTTTAAAATCCAACCGTTTGATTTGTTAGACTGTAATAAACTTTTGAAATGTTATCAGTTCATATCTAATATCATTAAAGATTGTTTCAAAACCTCATCTATAACATATAATGATTTTATGGGTTAGTCAGCCATATTGAACGCTATATTGAAGAGGAATAAATTGTAATCTTGGAGACTTTTACTATGTTATTAGTTCTTATTTACTTTCCTTTGCGGAGACAGAGTTAGATATAAATTTATTTTTCAATGTGGAAAAAATCAAGCTCTCCGCAAAAGGGGCTCACTGAATTGAGTCCAGCATTTTAATTGCCTCTCTCTAAACAGATTGATTGATTGAGAACAGCAACAATTAAGGGTCGGTTTTATGGGTTTTACTAATGGAATAAAAAAACGGGACTAAAACGCGATGTAAAATTGGCTTTGTGTGTGGAAACAACGTGATTACAAATGGAAACACTTCGTATAGTATACTTTTCTCGGTTCATATCTGATATTATTAAAAATTGTTTCAAAACTTCATCTACAAAATATGATAACCATTTATATGGATTTGACAGCCATATTGGATGCTGTATTGAAGAGAATTAAGTTTTAATCTTTGGGACTTTAACTATGTTATTAGTTCTTATTTACTTTCTTCGTAATCACGTTGACACACCGGTTCTCGTTAGATCACTGAAGTTAAGCAACGTTGAACCTGGCCTGGCCTGGCCATATGGTCGAGCATTTGGGAATACTGAGAGCTGTATCTAAGAGGGCGTCGACACTTCCGGCAGATCTTACATTCCATCTAGTCCCCAACTGTCTCGACTCTATCCTGTCGCTGAATTAGGCTGATTGGGTTGAGGCTGGCTATGCTAAAATCAGCTTCACTTTAAACAAACTCCCAGCATGTGTCATCCATCATCTCTAGAATCATCCGATGGTCTTCATCGTTCCGACAGACAAACTCTCTACCTCCCCCACTCTCTCTGTCTCTGTCTCTCTCTTTCACACACACACGCGCGTGCGCGCGAGCGTGAACACACACACACGCACACTCACATACTTTCCTTTCCACAAAAGAAGAGTTAGATATGTTTTTTTTATATGAAGTAAATCCAGCACTCCAAAACAAGATTCATTGAATTGGAACATAAAAAAATAAATAAAATTGCCTAATTTTAAACAAAATTCTACTCGATGACAGCAACAATTAAGGATAAGTTTTATAGATTTGACTAAAGGAATACAAAAATGAGGGGGGAAAAGAGAAATGGTATCTGTAGCTGGAAACAACATGATTGCTACTGGGCGTACTTTACGTAGTATACTTTTCTCAGTTGACACCGTATTTAAGCCAACGTGTTTGCCACTAGATCTTTTTTATCATAGAAATTTTTTTCCAACAACACCGTTTTCAATACTAAATTCAATCATCGCCCATGAAACTTTATTATGTGGTATACTCTCCTCCAGCAACACCATTTTCAATATTGATCTCTGTCGCTCATTGATCTTGGTCATTCGATTGCTAAAACAGTCTCGGCGATTACGCATACTTTATAACAACCGATCTAAATTACTGTATGAGAAAGGTTAATGTTAACGTTATCAATATATAAATAACTAGAAGGACACTCGTACCGGGACAGGTAAAATTAATTTCCCGAACAAGTTCAAAAATATGTTCAAAAAAATGTTTTAAAAAATCATATTAGAAAAATCTTTTAAAAAATCAGATTAGCAAAATGTTCAAAAAAAATGTTTTAAAAAATCAGATTAGAAAAATCTTCAAAAACATGTTAAAAAAAATCAGATTAAAAAAATTTTCAAAAAATGTTCAAAAAAATGTTTAAAAAATGTTTACAAAAATCAGATTAGAAAGATGTAGAAAAAATGTCTTAAAAAATCAGATTAGAAAAATGTTCAAAAAAATGTTCAAAAATTTTTTTTAAAAGTCAGATTTGAAATATATTCAAAAAACATTTCAAAAAATGTTTTAAAAATCAGATTAGAAAAAGGTCCAAAAATGTTTAAAAACATGTTTTAAAAAATCAGATAAGAAAAAATGTTCAAAAAATCTTTTAAAAAATCAGATTAGAAATATGTTCAAGAGATGTTTAAATAAATGTTTTTAAAAAATCAGATTAGAAAAATGTTTTTAAAAATTTTTTTAAATAAGATAAGAAATGTTCAAAAAAATTTCAAAAAATCAGATTAGAAAAAAGTTCAAAAATATGTTCAAAAAATGTTTTAAAAAATTTTTTAAATCAGATTAGAAAAATGTTTAAAAAAATCAGATTAGAAAAATGTTCAAAAATTTACAAAAAAATGTCTAAAAAATCATATTAAAAAATTTTTCAAAAAATGTATACAAAAGTTTTAAAAAATCAGATTAAAAAAATGTTACAAAAAATACAGATTAGAAAAATGTTCAAAAAATCAGATTAGAAAAATGTTTAAACAAATGTTCAAAAAATGATTTTAAAAGTGTTTTAAAAAATGTTTAAGACATCAGATTAGAAAAATGTTTTAAAAAATGTTTTGAAAATTCAGATTAGAAAAATGTTTAAAAAATGTTTTAAAAAATGTTAAAAATATCAGATTAGAAAAATGTTAAAAAAGAACATTAAAAAATGTATTTAAAAAATCAGATTAGAAAAATGCTTTAAAAATGTTTAAAAATCAGATAAAAAAATGTTAAATAATCTCTAAAAAATCAGATTAGAAAAAATGTTCAAAAACTTTTTTTAAAAATCAGATTAGAAAAATGTTAATAATAATCAGATTAGAAAAATGTTTAAACAAATGTTAAAAAAATTGTTTTAAAAAATGTTTAACATATCAGATTAGAAAAATGTTCAAAAAAATGTTTTAAAAATCAGATTATAAAAATGTTCAATAAAAATGTTTAAAAAAATGTTAAAAATATCAGATTAGAAAAATGTTTAAAAAATGCTTAAATGAATGTTTTAAAAAATCAGATTAGAATAATGTTTAAAAAAAGTATTTTTAAAAATGTTTGCAAAATTCAGAGTAGAAAAATCTTCCAAAAAATGTTTCAAAAAATGTTTAAAAAATGTTCAAAAAAATGTTTTAAAAAATTAGATTAGAAAAATGTCCAAAAAATATTTTAAAAATCAGATTAGAAAAATGTTCAAAAAATGTTTTTAAAAATGTTTTAAAAAATGTTCAAAAAATGTTTAAAAAATGTTAAAAAAAAGGTTTAAAAAAGGTGAAAAAATGTTCAGAGAAAGGTAAAAAAAAAAAAGGTTAAAAAAGGTTACAAAAAATGTTCAGAAAAATGTTCAAAAATTGTTCAAAATAAGTTTTAGAATAAAATAAATTAAAATGATACAAGTTCGAGTGAATTCTTGTCTTTCAGATCGTTTTATTTTTATTTTTATTTTATTTTTTATCTATTTATATATGTAGTTTCGTATCCCCTATTTATTGTTGCCATCTCTTCCCTTTCTTTCTCAACTGTTTCCTCTATCTTCTCTATTTTTGCATTTCTTTTTTATTGGCTCTTCTTTTAAGATTCCAATTATTTTGTAGTGGCCACTATTTTTTTAATATTACCTAGCCTTCTGATTTACTATTATGTTATATACCTACTTTTAATTACTAGTCACCATTTTATCCTATTCCTTCATTCTCATTTCATTTTGAAATATTATTAAGCCAGTTTTTTATCGATATTTGTATATTGCATAACTCTGGCTCTTCTCTTCTTCTACTGAAATGCCATGGCTTAAAGAGTTGTTTTTTTTCTTAATTTCCTTAACTTTTCATTATTGGTCTAATGAAATCCAAAAATTAAGAATAATTTAATTTTTAACAAGTGTCGTTAATAGTGCTCAATCAAAGAGCAAATTATATTTTTTTATTCTTTATGTAAATAAAGTCATATCTTGCTACGATGTGCAAACCGTTTTGATCATATGTGATTTCATCGAGCAAAAAAAATTAAAATACCCTATTTGAATTTGAATTTTTGTTATTTTATTTTTCTTGCTTGATGAAATCAAATATGATTGAAACGGTCCGCACATCGTAGCAAGATCTGATTGTATTTACATAAATAATAATAATAATAATAATAATAATAATAATATACACTATACACACACACACACACACACACACACACACACATATATATATATATATATATATATATATATATATATATATATATATATATATATATATATATACTAGCAAAAGTACCTGTCGTTGACTGGGTTCAAAAGCAGCCTACAGAAAATGGACTATGATTTATGAAAGTATGGTAGCTTATGAAAAGGAAGGGTTGTAAAGAGAGAGCTGAGAATTTGGGGGTATCAAAACCAAAGCAAAATATGATGAAAGTAAAAATAGATAAACCTCATAATTTATTATACCATACCTGTTCACACTGAAACACTTATCACAATATTCTGTGGATCTATATCAAAAACCTTGTAAAACTTTGTGACATATGTCCATTCTATGGAGGTCAGGCGCGAACAAACACCCCATAATTTTATTATACCATATTTCTTCAAACTGAACATAATTATCAAAGTATACTTACGCAGATAGATATGAAAAGTCTTTCCATTCTATGGAGGCCATGCACGAACGCAGACCCCACAATTTTATTATACCATCCCTATTTAAATTAAAACATACTTATCTAAGTATTATCATGTTCATCTAAGTGTTTTACTTGTAAACGTTTTTGTTTTAATTTTATTCCTGTGTCTCGATACATCTTCTATCATTGTATGGGTTCAGTTTTCTATAATAGTCAACCATATAGGAGCCTATTCGTGTCCAGACACACACACAGACATTCAGCTTTATATAGAGATATACGTTGAAATATGTTTTTTCAATTATATTTCATTTTTTATTTGTTCCTGCCATTTAATTGATGAAGCCTGATATAATTACAGTGCATATAACAAATAAACACCAAAAGTCTTTATTCCAAATTTCAAGATGTTGACCATCTTACAATTTATTCTTTTAAGTATGTTGACATGCACAATTCTTGACAGCGCCTGTTTCGTAGCTCAAAAATCATTCATTTAATTATTTTATCAATTAATGAATTTATTTTGTCCTAAACTCATCAGAAGAAAAAGCACAGCACTTTGAAAAGAAAATAAATGCATATGGGCATGATTACAATGAGAATACACACACACACACACACACACACACACACACATATATATATATATATATATATATATATATATATATATACACATACATATATATACACACATTTCTCCTTGCATATGTTTTGGTCTCCTTTCTGTTCTTCTTTCATTTTTCTTTGAATGTTTCTTATTTTATTGATATCTATCTATCTATCGATGTCTCTCTATTTTTCTTTCTGTATATTTCATTTATGTTTTTTTGTTTTCATTTTTACTCCACACATTAGTTTTCATTTTTATGATTTTTTTCGGTGTTTATTTTATTTCAATTAATCTGTTTATCCATCAAATCATTTTTTTCCATTTTCTTCTTTTTTATTTTCTTTTTTCAATTAGAACATTTGAAAAAAAATTATAATCCCGACTATCGTCTATTGTTGCTCCACCTCTCCATCATTTTAATCGTCCGGCAATTCCTCTCACCCAATTTTTCATATCATCTATTTAAACCTCCCCCCCCCCACCCACCCTCATCTACTCTTTTAACCTTTTTTTTACATCGTCTGCTGTCTACATCCCGGTCCACCACCACCACCATCCCATACACACACACACACCAACTTCCGGTCTTCTTCGTTTCGTTTCCTTCATTCTCGTCCCTCTATTATTTCTTACAATCAGTTTTTTTTAAATTCACCTCTTCATTCTCTAATCTCCTCTTGAAGGTAACCATAATTATTATGACGCCAACCAGCCTCCTTGATATCCGATGTAATGATGATAATCACCATTTACTCGGCAGCGTCTGTCCCTGGCCTCGTTTTCGCCGACCAATTGTTTGTCGAGCAGAAAACAATTCATTTCGCTGAGTAAACAAATTTCCTACAGTCGATTTTCGATTGGTCAGCTATTTTCACCAATTATGTCTTCATTACACACCAAGCAAACCATATAAATATATGTACGTGTGTTGCAGAAGATCAGAACAACATTGGTACCGTCGGTTTTAAATACAAACAAAGGGGACCTATAGTTGGTTGCCTGTCAGATTTCTTCAGTCTCTGTTTATATCTGTTTCCTATATTATACATATATATATATATATGTGTGTGTGTGTGTATATATATATATATATATATATATATATATATATATATATATATATATATAGGTAGGTGTATATATATATATGCCGCCTTAAATCATATATATTCTTAATCCATTAGTTTTCAAAGATAAACTCTTTTCATCACAGATTAAACAGTACAAATGTATCATTGATTAGCATAAATTTGAAAATATATAAAACAACTTGCTGTGAACTAAAAAACATTTTCAAAAGAATTAAATAGAATATTGAAAATAAAACGATATAATAATTAATCAATTAAGTAATTAATTTATTAAGTTGTACCCCGTAAGGTACAAAAGGAAGAATTTGGGAATCGAAGTGTAAATTAATATCATATAATCAATAATCTTTAAGTCCAAACGGAACAAACTGCAATCTAAGGTTCGATTTTATTATGATAAAGTACTTGCTGTGTATATACATGTGAGTTCGTTCCCTATTAACTCCAAAACGGTTTGGCCGATATTTTTTTAATTTCCTGTTATTGAATTATTAAATTTCGTTTTGTTATATATATATATATATATATATATATATATATATATATATATAAAGCTCAACCTCTCTATACACTACCCGAGCAGCCCCTCCATCTACAATCATACAACTAGCAATAATGATAATAATAATAATATTAATATTAATGAGAATAATATTTCTCCTAAGAGCCATCCTAACACTAACAACACTCATTATCCCCCCCAAAAAAAAAATAGTCCTCATACGATCATTGTCTCACCCTTTGTTGAACACAATGAACAAAATTCAATCCATTCAACTAATACAAATCAGTAAATTAATATTAATACCAGACCTCGAGCTTTTAATAAAGTACATACATGTATCGGCGCTACTTCAACATTAATTAAGAAAAGAATATCAAACCACATTTTTTCTTTTAACAACCATAATTCTAATAATAACAAAGGAACTTCTCTAACCACTTTAATTAAAAAACCTAACTTTAATAATACCCCCTTCTCAATCAAATGGACCATCATAAAAAAGTTAAGCCTTATACTCCTGGCCGTAAATCATGTCGCCTCTGCACAACCGAAACTATAACTACAAAGTAACAATATAATAAATTCTAAAAATGAACTGATCTCTTTCTGTAAACATAAGTCCAAATTTAATTATGGCAATTTTGAAATTACATAGTTATTACTTTTACCTTTACGATAGATATATAATTTTTTCTTTAACTTTATCGTTTTTTCTACATAATTTCTTAATACTTTATAATTTAATAATCCTTTATTTTACTACTTTATTTCTTCTTTGTTTGGCCGGTTTTTTATCTGCAATTTCTGTTTTAATCTTTAAATATTCCTATCTATCTAATATATCAATCTACCCACACTTTCATATCTTATATGTATATTTACTTATATTTTACTATATGCATTTACTTACTTAATTTCTTGCTTTTTCTTTAATTTGCAGATACCGGCCATCCTCTCCCCTTAAATAATTTGTATTTTTTATATATATTATATTTTATTTTTTATTTATTTATTTATTGTTTATTTATTATTTATTTTCTATTTATTTAGTTATTTTCCATTTAGTGTCTTTTAACAACTCTTGCTGATATTTTCTTAAGTAATAAACTGTACATTTCAGTTGACCTATATTATTTTGCCCTATACAAATTTTTTCGCGCCTTTTAACATTTGCTTTCTGTGTCATTTTGACATTTGTTTTTCTATTTTATATTTAATTTTATCACCATTTAATTTCCCCCCCCCTTTTTTCTTCCCTGATCTTTCTTATTTATAGTTATGTCTCGACAGCAGTGGTAAAAGCATATCTTATTTTTCTTTTATTAATATTATTGAAATTTTTCCCCATTTCCCTTGTACATATTTGTGAATTATTCCATGGATTTCGGCCTTTGGATTATTTTGGACCATCTTCCAATTACGGGATTTCCTTGGATTTTAATTGTGCAAATGGAAATTCAATTAACTTTCTTGAAGTTATATTTTTGGATTTTACCGTCATTGGATTATTTATCTTTCACCAGGCTATCCATTCACGTGTAATCACCTTTTTCTTCACCATATTCCCTCTGCTTCATTTTTTTGTTATCAAGTAAGATCTTTGACTTACTTGTGGTTACATCAAATACGTTTGTATGCAAAATCCGATCCCGCATTTTGCTAATTCCTACCCTCTGATGAGAAGGAAAGTATTTCTTCGAAACTCCGCGGATTAAGGACTATCCACTTATCAAGTGTTTCCTTTTCAGATTAAATATGTTTTTAACTCTTTTTCAAAGTGTTTTAACATTTTTTATTAACTGTTTGCTCATATATATATATATATATATATATATATATATATATATATATATATATATATATATATATATATGGAAAAAGAAATCCAGCAGAGTGCTCAATTAAAAGGAAAATCCGAAATATAAGAGCGTATTTATATTTTGTGTACAGAAAGTTGTTAGATGAGGCAAGTTATTGGTACCGTCGATTTCAAGCCCGATAGTTAGGACCGTTTAAGATAACCATATCAAACTCTCTTCATAGACGAGTATTGGCTGAAGAGAGTTTGATATGAATATCTTAAACGGTCCTAACTATCGGGCTTGAAACCGACGTTACCAATGACTTGTCTCATCTAACAACTTTCTGTACACAATATATATACAGAGACAGTGAGAGAAAGAAAAATGAGAGATAAATAGATACTGCGTGTGAGACGCTATTTTCGGGAATATATTGATCCCCTTTCTTTGGGTTTGAAACTGACAATACCGTTATTGTTCTGATCTTTTGTGTGAATAAATATTACGCTTTTATTTTCAAATTTGCTTAATGATCACGTACGCTTCTGGGATTCTCTTTCACTGACATTAAAGTAGAAAAAGGCAAGATATTCTAGACTTGAATTTACAATATTTTATTCAAAAAAAGGAATACGAAGTAAAAGTGATAGGTTCCTTATTCCATGGAGTTTCAAAGATAGGCTCTCCGCTCAGAGGAAAAAAATGTTAGCAAAAGGTACGCATAGATAAATATCTATTTTTGTTGGTTAACTCATTTTTAGTCGCGTGCATACGAGCACCTGCCATGGAAATAACGATAAAACAAGGATAGGCTCGCAACGTCTCTTCTGTGGGAGAGAGGTTGCAGGGTAGAGAAAAGGGCATCCCCCACTAAGCCACGAAGTCTATTTTGTACTCTGTCAAGGCAGGATAGGCTGTTTTTAGCAGCTTCTGCTCAGATATGGCAACAGTATTTCATCCTTGGACGTACTTGGCTGGGTGTTGTTGTCGAAGTTTCGGATGCATTTCATCCATTTGTTGACAGTACTTCTCCACCATAATGGTTTGGACTGCATTAAATTAAAAACTTTAATGAATGAGACCGGTCGCAGACTACCAAACAGTCAGAATGACCTTCTTTTGGCGCAACTCTGAATTCGGGAAGTATCGTGAACCTTCATTGGAGTCTAGCCGCCAGTAGTCGGAAAGGCCCTCTTTTCATCGCAAGTCACAACGCGGTCGAGAAACGGGTTTTTCTTTATAAACTTTATGAGGGTGTTTCTTTTGGTTGTCGTTCTATTCGTGTAGAAACACTCATTTATCAAGTGCTTTGGTCTTTCTACTCTCTTTGAAGTGGTTGGAAATCGTCGTATACATGACTTCTGATTCAGAAGCAAGTTCTTGTTTTGGTCTTTCTAATCTTTTTGAAGTGGTTGGAAATCGTCGTATACATAACTTCTGATTCAGAAGCAAGTTCTTGTTTTGGTCTTTCTAATCTCTTTGAAGTGGTTGGAAATCGTCGTATACATGACTTCTGATTCAGAAGCAGGTTCTTGAAGTTGTGCGTGGATTGGTTTCGACTGTCTTAATTGATCGTTGTCCATATCAGTAGTGGTTCTTGGGCCAAACGCTTCGTTGATATCGCGAGCTGTTTCAGCAGCTTTTCGGCCTAGCTTGAATTGAAATGAGAAAATTGTGCGAATTTGTTTGGTTTTTATTTTCCATCTTGTATTCAACGTTCTGAAAAGAAGACTTAATTGTTTTAAAACTATTGTAATTTAAACAAGTAAATAGATCGAAAAACGCTCTTTCAACTTATATAAAAGGTATTATAACGAAAACTTATTAAAAATGCATCATTTGAAATCAAAATTAAAAAATCTGCAAGAATTTTCTTGTCAACCTAATAGTAAACAAATCAATTATTTTACTTCCTTTATTAATTAGTTATCTGTTTGCGTTAATTTTCTTTTTCATATCCCCCCCAAACAATGCAAATTGCGACTGAGGTGTAAGTTGCTTCAGTGAATTTAGGGACCATGTCTATAGGTACGCTTTAAATAGGGAGCTGAGCAGCGAGATGTATGTTCACTTAACACTTAAATTTTTGCATATTAATAAAGTTGGTGAATCAGGAAACAGAACAAATTCCAAAGTCAAGCAGTTCGAGGTAAGAAACGTTCAGAGTAGAAGGATCTCCGGCATCGGGAGACCTATACAATAAAACCTCTGGATACGGCATTGAAAATTAGTATCAAAATACAGTACAGTATATAATACGCATGTGTATAATCAAATAAAATTATAAATAACACCGTAAGGCGAAGCAAATGCCGTAAGCAGACACCGGAAAAAATATCGTATTCAACTTCGTAACCTGAACAAAAAAAAAAAACCGTATCCTAGGGCCACCGTATCCCGGGCTTCTACAGTACAGTGAATCTCTCGGATTTTCTGTTGCTAAGTTAGTCATGAGTATTCAAACTCGGCCGCTGATCTGAGATCCAGAGTTCGAAAACTCAATGAACGAATTGAAACTGGAAACATGGAAGGCATTGGTTCTGATAGTAAAGAACTTTCTTGGCAGCATTAAGTCCGCAAATTACGCAGAACTCGTCACCAGCATGCTGATTGCTTTCAGAAAACCTGAGCTGCAATATGAGCGACAAAATTCACTACCTATTTTAACATATGAATCGGTCTCCTGAAAATCTGAGTTCAATGTGTGACGAGCATGGGGGGAGATTCCATCAGGACTTGAAAGAAATGGAGGCCAGGTATCAAGGTCAGTGTGAAGCAGTCATAATGTCTCTCTACTGTTGGAATCTGAAGAGAGACCTCCCTGCCGCTGAGCATTCCACGTGTTCGAAAAAAACGGAAGTTTAAACCTTGAAGTTTGAAAAATGGCCAAGCAACGTACAATTTACCTTTATTAGTGCCTACCATTCAGTTTACAATAATCGGTGTGTCTATCAGGTAATCAATATTTGTTGTTAACAAAATATTTTTTTCTTTTTAAAACATGTTTAGGATGATGCTTGTTGACAAAAATCAACTGATAATGCCACAAAAAAATGTAATCGATTTTGTCACAAGATTTGATTTTCATTCAAATCAACTTAGCACAAGAACTTGACCTGATGGAGAGAAATGGGTGTCATTTCCTGATTCAACATTGCAAAAATGACCTAAATCAGTTGTAGAAATGTATGCAACTTTCAAGAAGTAAAACATTGTTGCCCAGTGTTATCGTTGGCTACTTTTTGGCCTTGAAGTTGTATTTTTTACTTCAAGTGGCTTTTTGTATTGTTTGGGGTGATTTGTATAAAAAAAGTATGATGTTTGAACTGCTGTTTCATTTGTGTATTTCTCCTGTGAAAAGTTTCTGCAGCTGGATGAATGGCAATTATTGGTAATCGAACTTTCCTTTTCAAAAGAGCTGCACATTCTGTTAGGAGTATCTCTGTTTTGTATAGCTCTATAATTTCCAATACCTACCTTTAGGATTTCTAGTTGAACTCCGAAAAGAAGGCGCTTGAATCAAAACTGTTCCTGATGTGTGTTGTCAACGATAACACTGGGCAATAATGTTTCATTTTTTTTTAATGTTGTCTACAATTCTACGGCTGATTTTTGGGTATTTTTCGATGCTGAATCACGAAATGGCATATGTTTCTCTCCATCAGGTCAAGTTCTTGTGCTAACTTGATTTGAATAAAAAAAATCAGATCATGTGACAAAATTGATTAAGTTTTTGTGGCATTATCGGCTGGTTTTTGTCAAAAAATATCATCCTCAATATGTTTTAAAACGAAAAAACATTTGCCAACAACATATATTAATTACTTGGTTGTTTAACCTACAATGGCAGAAAATCATCAGAAAAATCATTTTTGCAAAAACAATTTCGCATCGGACTATGGTAAACTGTGATTCCATCCAGTCGCATCGGACGAGAGAGTAAACTATGATTTTGTCCAGAAATCACTGTTTACTCTCCTGCGAAACATTGAAAACTATGAAGAAATAAATTAATTAAAAAGTTAATATGGAGATCAACAATATAAAATGATTTATTAACAATTTCATAACCGGGAGAATTATTTAATAAATGATGAGATTTTTATTGTTTGTCGCTAAGCCGATGTCGAATCGTCCGCCATTTCATATTTCTGTTCTCTTGCCCTTTGACTAATGCAAGGGTAGATAACTCTGAGTAAATCAAACAACGCTTGGGTAAGGGAGATAACTTTTGGGTGCAAGTCTTACTTCTCTTTAAGTAGACAAATATGTAAAATTATTATAGGTAGCTTACATATCCACCTAACACAAGCATTACAGGAAATATTTTTTGGTAAATTAAATCACTTAAAACTTCTTTTAAATATCAAATATTATTTTTAACGTGCATGGGTTGCAAATAAGTACGTAAAACTATGCTTTTACTAATTTCCAACTTTGTGCATCGCTTGTTTTAGATGAGTTGCTGGACTGCTGCATTATCTTTATTAAACGTTGGTACTCCGTGATGAGAGCTTTGATTGTGACATTTTTATCCTAGTCTAACCTTGAAAGTATGTCTGAATCTTTTATTTTACAAGAAAGTCACCACTTATCAAGGCCCGCTGGCTATTTGAGGATAAGAGTTAATGAGTGTACCGTAATCATCGGGACAACAGTGTGGTGATCGTTATTAATGGGAATTTCGCATAGTTTGATTAAGGGGACGGCTCAACAAGAACTTGTTTACATTGGACTTGAGGACGACCATATTGTAGTCAGCTGGAAAGTAAGCCATCGGAATAAAGTTTTACAGGCGAACTGATCTGGGAACCCTTTTTCATGGAATACGCGTTTAGATTTAGGTACATATTGAGAGTGGAGGAAATTGATAGTGGTTGGAGTTAGACAAGTGTTTTTGTTTTGTTTTTGTTTTGTTTTTTTGTAAAAGTTTAGCAAGGAGGACATTTAAACTAATCCTTTGTGAGGGATTGCACTTGCGTTTTCTCACATTCGCGAATTACTAGACCAACTGAAACGCAATTATTGAACGCTAAAAAAATATATATATAAGCTCTTCCACTATTTTAGCGAAGTTTAATTTTTTTATTTCTATTAGAAAGATGGAATTAATATAACAGATATGCTCGTCTGTACCGAGCTATTATCAGTAAAAGACATGTTTTCCAATCATCGGCAATATGGAAAATCCATTTGAGAAAGTATTTATCCAACGTGTATACTACTCTGTATTCGTAAATGCAATTCCTCTTGGTTTCGTCATAAACGAATTCTTTAACGTTTGCAGATATCATATCTATAAAATCATTAGTTACAGCTGCGTTCAATATGCAATGCTTCCGATTCACTTCCGGTTTTCTGTCCTAGTTGAAATTTTGCATGTGCAATGATTTATATTTCTTTGGGTTACTAGGTGGCTTAAATAAGTTTCTATACTTTTTTTGTATGGGTACTTTCGTATGAAACTTTACTCCCCTTCGACATAATCTCCTCTGGCTGCAATGCACTTGTTGTACTGTCCCAACAACTCCAGGAAGGCCCCATGGAAGTCCTCGTGAGCGTGTCAATGACTCTCGTCACAGCCTCTTTCATCTCCTCAATTGTCTCATAACGACGGCCTCTAAGGTTTTTCTTGGCCTTAGGGAATAACCAAAAGTCACAGGGAGCAAGGTCTACACTATAGGGAGGCTGAGGAACTGTCTTGATGCCCATCTTGATCAAATTGCCTGTGACAAGGATGGTGTTATGGACTAGTGCACTGACCCGATTTGAAGAATGCTGGCCTTTTCCGACGGAATCTCTCTCTCTGAACTCAGTTTTAACTTACTATTCCTTGTTAACTGTCTATCTAGTGAGAATCCAGTGCATGTTTATAATGCCCGTGCTGACAAAAAAACGATCATCGTAAGTGTTTGCTCTGTCTGGGAGAGCCAGCATGCTTCCACTGGGAACTCTGTCTCTTGGTCAGAGCATTAAATACTGCGGGATCTGAATTGATAAGCTCGACCATCTCCCTGCTGTCATAACAACGTCTTTCTTTCTGATCTTCTTTGTGCACCCTTGGGGAAAACTTCACGCACATCTTCCACATCTTCATTTCATCGCGAATAATTGTGTGTATAGTTCTCACGCAGACATTAAACGATGCACTTATTGTCTCTGTAGACACACGACGGTCCTTGTCCATGAAATTCTTTATCTATTGTTCTGACATCATTACTCCTCCCACACCTCTCATTATCCCTCACAGACTTCTTGCCTTCCTTGAATCTCATGCCAATCGACAACTGATGCTCGATTTGTGCAAGATTGTCCAAAAGCAGTCTGAAGCAGTCTGAAGCATTCCATACGTTTCTGTGGTATTCTTTGCAAGTTTAAAATTTTATTGAATATAATTTTTCTAAAGTTTCCTCACGTCCAGGTTGCATTTTTGAAATTCACCAGCTGTGACAATCAGACTTTAGTAGGGTGCATTTCAATTCCTAGTGTAGCTGTTCATTTGAACCTGAAATCATAAAAAAATGGTCAGTCATCTCAAAAGATGTATAGAAACAACATAGTGAATTTTCAAGAGCCTACAACAATTTTAAATGCCTGTACAAAAAAAAGTCTAGAAAGTTATTGTATATGGAAAATTACAGTTCTGAATTGATTGTGGTTTGTGATTTACAGGTGTTTGAACTGAGTCAGGTGAGAAATGGAGATTGTAGGATGTCGGGCACTGATTAGATAGATAGATAGATAGATAGATAGATAGATAGATAGATAGATAGATAGATAGATAGATAGATTGGACGAGTTTTGGCAGACCTGAACGAGCTCTCCCTACTGCCGTAAAATTAATTCCTTTTCATGTTTTCTTCTTTTTTTTCTGCGGATTATCGTTGATAACAGACTTAACTTTCATATTAGCAGGAAAAAAAATAACTTTATTTAATGAATTTTAACGTGAGGGATTAATTTTAAATCATAACGTTCTATTAAACTGATACTCCACTTTTTGATCAATCAGCAAAACTCCATATTAAGCTACTTTTGTGGTGTAAAAGAGAAATTTAATAGAACGTTATCATTTAAAAGTGACCCCTGCTACGTTAAAAGTCATTAATAAACATTTTTTTTTAATCCTACTAATATTAAAGTTAAGTCTGTTATCGATGATAATAATGCTATGGCAGGAGGAAAAGCTCGTTCGTCCGCCCGAGTTTTTCCTACGAAAAGAAATAAAAGTGAAAACTTTTAGGTAGACGTAAAGGACAAGAAACTACGATAACGAAACTAAAAAGCGAGAAAAGGGGGGGGAGAAGAAATCAAGAGATACAAAAATGTTAAAGTGGAGAAGAAAGAGTGTGTGGGGTGTGTAAAAGAAAGAGAGGAGGGAGAGAATTAGGAAATGCTACCAACGATAATAAAAGATAATAGTGGTTATCAAGTAATAAGAAAATACTACAATGAAAAGAAAGAAATAGAGAAATATTAACAAGACTAAATAGATAGATAGATAGATAGATAGATAGATAGATAGATAGATAGATAGATAGATAACAAGACGGCTCTGTTCCGGTGGCCTCCATATTAAGAAATATTGCCGAACGAGATGCAGATTCATTTCCGGTAAGGGAAAAGAAATTCTGGCGAAATTACGAAAGGCTTATTGCACGTGACTAATTGTGTTTCGATTGGCCGGCAACTGGACGATCGACTAACCTACATTTTTTGTTGGCAAGGTCATAGAAGAAGAAGAAGAAGAAGAAGAAGAAGAAGAAGAAGAAGAAGAAGAAGAAGAAGAAGAATCACCTCTAAACATTTTATAAAACTAACAGAATCCTCTCGTTTGCTCTCTCACCATTTAATTACTATATATCTATATCTATATCTTTATCTATCTATCTATCTATCTATCTATCTATATATATATATATATATATATATATATATATATATATATATATATATATATATATATATATATAACATCTGGCCTTGGAGAAGAAACTAAAATTTTCTGCTATGGTTTCAAATAACAGCAAGGGGAGACTTGATTCCAAATATTTTTTACATCTTATATCTCCCTTCTTTTGGAAATAGAGTCCGATTCTCAATATCTCCGGTGTCAAATAATCCTTATGAAATTTACTTCATGTATGAAAACCACAGAGGAGAGATATTTGGAATCAAGTCTCCTATTGCTGTTATTTAAAATCATTTGAAACCATGGCAGCAAATTTTAGTCTCCCCTCCATCAAGGCCATATTTTTTAATTCATATACAAAACTAGGAACAAAAATGACTATGATTGAAATCATTTATGGTTGAAAAAATAAGTTCCAAAAAATAGGCTCTGGATGATGGATGATTTCCTAAATGTGTGAACTTAATGGGCAACTCTCGCCAAGGCCACAACACAATTCAGGTCATTAACTTTCCAACGATCTCTCATAGAAAAATCTTACTCAAATTTAAAAAAAAAACATTATAAATCTGTAAGGAAGATATACAAAATTTTAATTATCCGACAAGGTGTACAAATAAAAAAAAAGACCGGAGCTTCGAAAAACGCAATTCTTGTCATCAGAGGAAAGAGGTCTGCAAAATATTTAATAAACTTTGCAGGTTAATGCATTAAAAGAATGAAGTTAATCATATTTGTATCAAAAAAGTTATTAAATAGTTAATGACAGTTTATAGACATTCAAAGAGATTAGGAAAAAAGGAAAAAGAAGAAAATGTATATGGTAAAAATCCAATGAATAAGAAGGTAAAATCTAGAACAGGATAAATCCAAAATGAGTCCATTGAAAATCCATTGGTAATCCATAAGAAACTGGAAAATAGAATTAAAGATGTCCTGGATAAATTAAAGCTTCCAGAAAAAAACATCAGATCATGGAGAAGTGAAGTTACAGTTATTTTATAAAATGTTTTTTTTTTTAAGTTACGGATAAGGCAAATATAAGTATTGAAGTGAAGATTCAAAAACTAGCAATAAAAGATTGAAATTGTAATTAAAAATATGGGTAGTAAGAAAAAGAGACGAAAAATGAAGAAGACAGAAGAACAGAGAAGAGGAAGAAAGAAGAGTAAGAAGCCCAAAAAAAGGGGGGGAGAAAGATAGACATAGTTGAGAGAAAAGAAGAGTAAGAAAAGGGGAACGAGCAGATAGAGCATCATCTTTATAAATCTATTTTTAGAACAGATAAATATAAGTCAGTTGAGGTCAATTTGACTCAGATAGAAAGATACTTGCGTGGAGATGATAATTCAGATTTATTTATTTTAAATTTGGAACGAAGTTTAAATTTGTGGGAAGTTTACTGATCATAAGTAATAGTTTAATAATTTGATGTATAATTATAATTGTCCGTATATACATATATGCACATAAAAATGTATAAATGCATAAACATATATATAAAAATAAAATAATGTAAAATAATATAGGATAAGGAGTGAGACTAAAGGAGCCAACTCACTCACAACCAATAAGAACGCATACATGTTATTATACACAAACGTAGATGCATATATATACATATACACATGCACATATATACACACATATATATGCATACATACTAGTGATTAGACGATTCCAAAATGTTTCCCCGATTCCGATACAATAACCGATTCCGTTCTAAATTTCCGATTCCAATACGATTCCCGATTCCGATTCCGATTTATGTAAAATTAATAAAAAAATTCAATTAGACATTTGTTGTTTGTTTTTTGTTTGGTTGTTTTTTTTGGGGGGGGGGGTAAATTTTCAAATTTTCGGGTAATTTCTGCGTATATTTTTCTCAGATATTCTCCTTGTAATTAAATGAAAATTGTAAGACAACAAAATATTTATTTTGATTTCACAACAACGCCAGATTGTATCAGTTCGTTGCTAATGTGCAACATGCTACTTGAAAGTTTTCATAAACAGTTGAAAATAGTCGACGATTGGAAGGCAAAATGAGAAAACGATGTAAGAACAAAATATTTTACAAGGCCCCCTCCCATTGTTACGAACGAATTTCTAAATAATGTTACTATTTAGAAAACCATTTTTAATATGAGGAGGGCGCGATCTTTGTAAACTATTCTGTGCCTTCTCTCTAAGAATGAAATTTAAATTTTATTTTAATTATAAAAATTTGGTGGGTTATTACATTGATTTCCTTTGCTGTAAAAAAAAAAACGAGATACAAATAATAATAATAATAATAATAATAATAATAATAATAATAATAATAATAATAATAATAATCCTGACAAATCGTAGACTTTGCTGTTCCAGCTGACCACAGGGTGAATATCAAAGAAAAGGAGAAACGGAGCAAATACACAGAACTAGCCAGAGAACTGAAAGGGATATGGAAAATGAAGAAAATCAAAATAATACCTATAATAGTAGGAGCACTAGGGACAATCCCGAAAAACTTTTTAAAAAGAATGGGAGAAATTGGAATAAAAGGAATGACTGAAAAAATACAACGAACAACAATAATGAAAACAGCTGAAATATTAAGAAAACCCCATTGAATATGGAAACTAACACACAGGAGCAACAAGCGTGAGCCAGATAAACTGCTTCAAAGGCAAAACACGAAACACTACATGGAACCAAGAACACTGAAGCCGCATATCTATAAGTTCTTTAACCCAACGCCACCCCCATCCCCCGATTGTAACATCGCTGCCTCACCCAAAAAAAAAAAGAGTAAAACCAAATAACCAAGTCAAGGAGGAAGGAAAAACCGATGAACTGGCCAGTCTTAAACCGGATAAGTGTGAAGAGAACTGGGACGTTGGGGAGGCTTATTGGCTTTTAAATTCCAGCGAAGACCAATAGCCACTGTCAACGAGAAATCAATGGCAAGTAGCTGTTGTGATAATGCAAATATATTTGCAAATGATATCGAAAGAGGTGGAGGGTACTGGAAACATGGGAAGACTTGCTGTCACTCAGCTTCTAGGGAACACCACAGGATGTTTTCAGGGAGAGACCTTTGAAGACCTGTGTGAAAGCTCCTTGTGAACCAATAATAATAATAATAATAATAATAATAATAATAATAATAATAATCAAAGCAAGGATCAATAAAACACAAGAAAACAGCAAATGCAGACTATGTGGACAGAGAGACGAAACGATAAACCTCATAGTAAGTGAATGCAGCAAACTGGCCCAAAAGGAATACAAAAACATACATGACCAAGTGGGGAGGGCGGTGCACTGGGAATTATGCAAACGACTGCATTTTGAGCGTACAGACAAATGGTACAAGCATAACCCCGCAAAAGCACTCGAAAACGAGAACCACAAAATCATGGACATACAGACGGACAAACCCATCCAAGCAAGAAGACCAGATGTCGTAATAATTAACAAGAAAGAAAAATCCTGTCAAATCGTAGACTTTGCTGTCCCAGCTGACCACAGGGTGAATATGAAAGAAAAGGAGAAACGAAGCAAATACACAGAGCTAGCCAGAGTGTTATAAGGGATTTGGATGATGAAGAAAATCAAAATAGTACCGATAATAGTAGGAGAACTAGGAACAATTCCGAAAAACTTGGAAAAAAGAATGTCAGAAATTGGAATGAGAGGAATAACTGCAAAAATACAACGCCTAACGATAAAGAAAACGGCTGAAATATTAAGGAAACCCCTAGAATGTGAGGAATAACACAAGACAATATAACAAAGAAACGTTACAGGGAATGAAGAACGCCGAAGCTGCATATTTTCAAGTTCTACACCACCATCATGCATCCCCCCATTGTTTCATCACCGCCCCCCACAATAGAAAAGTGATACCAAAGAGCCGAGAAGGGTCAGGGAGGATGGAAAGACCAAGGAGAGAGCGCTGGCCAGACCTCCGCTGGACAAGTGCAAAGAGAACTGGGATCGTGGGGAGGCTTAGTGCCACTCAAATTCCAGTATAAACCAACGGCCACTACCAGCGAGAAATCAATGGTATGAGGCTGTTGCGATGACGCAAATTTATTTGCAAATGCTATCGAAGGAGGTGGAGAGAGCTGGACGTCTGGGAAGACTTGTTGTCACTCAGCTTCCAGAGAACACCACAGGTCTCCAAACCGATCGTTTGTTGACTTTTGTGAAAGCTCCATGTGAGCCAATAATAATAAAAGTTAGAGATTAACGCTCTCAGCTAAATCCCCATTCCAAAAAGAAATATTACTTTTATAGGTAATTACGTGTAACACCCTTGCAAAACTTAACGAAAAGAAAAGAATTTTAGTATTTAAAGTGGAAGATAAGTTTTGAATATACATTTAACGTAAAATAATCGGTAATTCTCTTTTGGGACGCCATGGCACCGAGACATCAGATTTCAATCCGCATTTTGGTTTATCAAAAAGTACGCCAAAAGTACGCCAGTGCGCCAAATTTCATTCCGTCATAAAAACAAATTTCTACAGAAAAAAATATTTGTACATTTTTATCTAGCGAATAAACATAAAATTATATATGAAAAACCATGTTTATTTTTTTAAATCAAACAACGAAGCTGAAGTCGATGTTTTACTTCTAAAACAAAATTAACTTTGTTGATAAATCTCTGTGTGGCGTACCGGGAAAATATTTTTCTAAAGAATAAAGTTTAAGTTTTACAAGAATCTTTATCCATTTATCTAGCCAATAAACATAAAATTACGTATGAAAATCCAACATATTGTAATACAACTAAAAAAGAAAACCAAGATTCTCCATTTTTACGCGATTACAGCTTGAAAATTTTAGTAGTAAAAATACAATAAAACACCAAACAATAAGTTTCGTATATAACTTTAATGCAAAATAATCACACCTTGTTGATCAAGCAATGTTTTAAGGATACGTAACCAACTTTATTTGTTTTAAATCTTGAGAATGTTAATGCTCCAAATCAAACTTTAGTATAAAATATGCGATTGTTAAAAGTCATAAAACCCACGCTCCTTTTCCTACTACTAACCCTAAGTCTGGTGGTAATATGAAAAATAAAGCAATTACATGTAATTTTATGATTTTGTTAATCGGACTTAGAGTTAGTGGTAAAATTACTTAACTACTTAAAAAGTTAGAATTACCGGCAATGGGAACGTTTTACATTATATTTATATTATATACACAACTGAACACCCATTCTAAATTCTAAAATAACGTTTCGGTGTATTCACACATAATCGGCTAAAAAGTAGAATTTCATATGTTTGGGGGTATTTTAAATGTAAATAAAAGTTTCTTTTTAACTTAAAAAACTTCTACATGTTTGCTCCTTATATACTCTATCGAAGGTTTTGATAAACTTGTAAGATTTTCATCTATATTTTTCACTTGTACCAAAACCAAACAAAAAACATGGAATATTTCAGAGGTTATGGTGATCACACAACACCAAGATCAAAGTAGCGCCAGAAAAAATGCCCAAGCATTTTAAATCTTTTGATATTAATAGGCATCATATAACCGTTTATCAAATATCCCACAGAAGAGACGTTGCGAGCCTGTCTTTGTTTTATTGTTATTTCCATGACAAGTGCTCGTCTGAGCTCCAATCCCTCGTCCCCCCTCGCCAATCTTTCACGAGAAACACCCGTCTGCCTAAACTACTGTCAATAATTTTCCCCACTCTTTATCTGTGCCCAAATCCAAACGTAGATTCCATGAGCAAAGCTTCTTTCTTAGAACTGCACGCCAGTGGAACTCTCTGTCGCTTGCCTGTTTCCCACCTGACTACAACTTGGACGTCTTCAAGTCCAACATAAACAAACTCCTGTCCTGACAAACCGCCCCCTTTAGTAAAACACTCTATCAAACCCCCCAATATTAATGATTAATACAATACTATCTCATTGATTACTGTACACGCAATAACCCTTATCCCTGAGTGGCCTTCGGGCCTTGATAAGTGGTGACCCCCATGTAAAAAAAATAGGGAGGAAAAGCTTTTTTTTTAATCTGTGATATTGAATAAGCAAGTGAACTCTAGAATATTTATTTTGCTTACCAAAAAAACTGATAAAAACAAATTAAATCAGGCTTAGAGAGTCAATGCAACATCTGGGAATGGGATACATTTTATTCGCGGTTTTCTTCGTCAAATATGCTTGGAATAACAACTGTCACACTCGTGAAGGATTTCCAGCCATTACTTTTGTAGTTATCCTGTCTACCTTTATTTCAGCTTCACACATTTCGACATTTCTTTTCTATTCTTTCACAATTTGTCCATCATTTTCACTTCAGAAATCACATTTACTCTATGAACCATCCTTTTCGATAAACTCATCGGAGATTTTCATCTATATTTTTCACTTGCGTCCAAAGCGAACCGCCATAAAACTTTAATTATTTCGCATGAAGTCGATGACAGACACCGCCAATGTACAGTTGGCGGCAACGAAATTTTAGAAATCCCTCCAGAGCATTTAAAACCTTTTTATAATCAAATGAACTCCCTCGAATGGGGGCATATAGACATTTAGTGAATAGATGCGAAAGGTTTACAAAGGGAATGGGCAATGGATAAAATAAATTAAACTCTGTGAATCTATGTTAAATCTGTAAATTAGATATATAACACATTTTGTAGCCCTTCTCAGTCTTATTTTGTAAAAGAACAGCTTCTAATTAAAAAAAACAATTTGTGCTTGTTTCATTTTTTATTGTAAAAAAATACAAGAATCGGTTTTGAATCGGGAATTAGGCTATAATTTTTCCGATTCCGATACCCTAAAAGTTCCGATTTTTCCGATTTCCGATTCCTTTTCCTATTAATTGTCCGAACACTAATACATACACACACACGTATATACACAATCATACACTCGCATATTACGCATAAAAACAGAAACATGTATATACGCAGATATACCAGGGTTAGTATACAGCAGCTCCTTTATTATTTAAATTTGCAGTTTTTGAAAAAATTACAAGTGCGGACTTTCTTTTTGCCGCCGTATGTATATATATCCCTATTTAGCTTATTTAGATGACAGAAGAACTTTTTTCCTTTTTTATGCATAATCTACTCTCATTGAAATAGATTAATTTAAATATGAAGTCGACCGCTTGACATATAAACACCCGAATTATTAACTGTGCCTAAAAATGAGTCGTAGACGAAAAAAAAGACGCACGGACTTTCTTTACTGGTAAATATCTCAGACAAGAAATTGTCTTGATTTCAGATTGCGTATTAGCTTCTATATTTCTTTTCAGCTTAATTGCCCAGTTTTTAATTTAATTCATGCCTGGCCAAGTTACTGTTGTAAAATCTAAATGTGACGAAGTTCAGGATCTATTCAAAATATATAAGCAGAATATTGGTTTTCTTTCCTTTCCTCCTCAAAGAAGGGAAAGCTCACTAATGACCACAAATGTAAGGTGTGCCCCCCTACCCCAATGACCGGGCACAGTAAGGTTAAAATTCGCTTAGCGGCACTTGCATGGTGGTCGAAGATATCCATTTTCCACCACACCGAAATCTAATTTTTAGCTAAGTACATTTTTTTGTATTTTCTTTGCACACTTTATCTTCTTATATTTTATTCTATCCTTTTTAAACCAAACAAATCTAACCCTTCTATTTTATTTTATTTTATTTATTTATTTTGTTTTTATTTATTTTTTGTTTTTTCTCGATGTAATTTTTATCTTATTTCTAAGACATCTTGACCCTTCTTGATTCACTTATTTTAAAAACAATTTCCTGACTAATTTCTTTTTTACCATGTCACATCGACGTAGTAATGCGGAGGGGGAATCCCTATTTAGCTTATTTAGATGACAGAAGAACTTAAGTACAATACTTAATAGTAACAGCCATGGTAAGGTGCAAAAAAAAAAAAAAAAAAAAAAAGTGCCACCTAATTTAACTTTTAGTATTCGTTACCTAAATATGCAGTATCTTAGCTGTGATACTAGAGCTGTTCTTCCTGAGTGGATGCTATGCTCCGTGCGTTACTTTAATGTCTTCCTATAAATACGAAATACGGAATTCCGATCCACCATGAACCAGTTCTTGTAACTGGAACAAACACCTAACTGCTAGCTACGGAATCCCAATATACATTTTACCTCCAAGACGATTACCTCTGTCTAGCCTGCATGCGCAAAAAAAAAAAAAAAATTACCTGCCACTCTAAATCCTAATGTAGATCTGTTTCTTGTAAATTAATAACCCCTATCCCTTGAAGGCTAACAATCTGCTCCTTCTCACCAAACCGCCACTTAACTCCTACATTTCACTCCGTTTTGTATTGGAATCTTTAACTTCCAGCCCCTGACTCTCACATGCTAACTGCTTAGTCATCACTAAACATCTATACAATTCTACCCTCTAGACATGCATTGGAGTTCATTCCTATTCCAGTTGGTATTAAACAGCCAAAGTATGTACTCGGAAGCAAAGCACACCGCACTGCATTACACAACTGTCTCCTCTTAGATAGCTTTGCAACGCTAATACGAAACTGAACCAATGCTCCTTGCTATGCTAAATGTCCATAACTTTTACTTGAAAGCTGAAAACATCTCTCAATAATAGAAACTCACCTTGTACCTCCAACTTTATTCGCACCTACTAAAACCAGCCCATATATCTATTTACCAAATTACACATGACTCAAAACTTACTGTATTATCCGTACTATACTGCACTCGCATCTCATGCCCTGCTATCATCTAAAATATAGTTTTGGCACAACTCGTGGTTCAATTAACACCTACTCACACTTTAATATTATACTAGACCCAAGCTCACATGAAAAAAAAAAATAAATAAATAAATAAAAATAAAAAAGGAAAAAAAATAATAAAAAATATATATAAACAAAAGTGTAAGCCTCAAACCACATTATCTCCTAACAAGCCTCCTTACAATCATAGTTGCTTACACTGCATGAGCTCTACTCAACCCCTTTATCCACTAACAATGAAATAACAATATCCCTAATCCACTTTGAGGAGTGTAACTATTAGCAGATATAACCCCTACAAACTAACCCAATAACATTAACTAACCTCGCGGGGTCGCAGAAATACCTGGATTAGAACTCAGGCGCGGAGCAAACCCTCTCAGTGGTGACGGACCCAGTGAATCTTTCCAGATCATCCGTCTAGAAGGAAAACTCTGAAACTAAACCAGAGAGGAGGGAGGCCTCTTCAGTCTTGGATGACAACCTTCCTAGAGCTGGTGACTCAAACAAATTACCGGTTTGCAATACCTAAATTGCTTAAGGAGTAGATAGGTCCTGCCTATCGCCCGGCTTCCATACTCCTTCTCTGCCTATTAGTCAGGCGCAGAGATACTATCACAGTGATTCGACAGAAACACCCATTAGTAGATCTTGTTTCTTGTCTAGGGCAATGAACGCCGTTTCCCCCACTCCCGACACACCCCACCCCTTAAGCTGGGCACTTGAGAATGCTTGAGTACCACATATGCCTGAGCAATTAGATTGGGTTGACCTTCCTCTGATGGGTTGAGGGTACCGGATTGACAGTTACTGGCTGCTGTTTCCGACTGGTAGTACAGGAGCCCTAATTCTTTGGTAGCGCTTAGAGCGGCTGCTCCATCAACAATTGAATAATATCGGGATGTTTGCAGTGCCATGGCGCGCATGGAAAGGGACCCTGCACTCATCCCCGGTGGGCTTTCCTGAGGCCACAGTCCTAGTTGATGGAGGGTCAGCTGATGGTCTACTTGTGATGCATGTGTGATATTCTGCATAACCTCCTGTTCGGCTTCCCCTAACCCAACTGAAACTCGTTAAAAAACATGACAGTACAATCTAAAAATAAGCTTAAACCAGGCTTAGGGACAAACAAATCCAACTTGCCTCCTCCCTTGAGGCTTGCATTCACAAATATCCGTGGGCTTAGAACTAATTTAGCTGATGTTGAAGCATTTCTCCTAACAAATACCCCGGATATCTTAGCACTAAGTGAGACTAACCTACACTCCTCCATCCCCTCTAACTACTTTAACATGCCTGGATATCTCCCACTCTGCCGTAAGGACTCTGACAGACATATGCACGGACTTGGAGTTTACATTCGTAATACCCTTCCCTTGACTAGAGAAACAAACCTAGAAACAGATGATCAAGCCTTTATGTGCTTTAGACTTATCATGCAACACAACATTAGCTACTTTTACTTTCTCTACCGCCCTCCCTCGACCCAAGACTGCACCATAATAAACAAAGTATCTGACAGCATAGACACAGCACTCTCCTTCGACACTAGCGCCCAAGTACATGTATTTGGTGACTTTAATGTCCATCACAAAAATTGGCTTGGATTCTCTACTTATACAGATGCAGCAGGCAGCGCAACTCATAGCTTCTCTGTATCTCACTCCCTATCGCAAATTGTTACTTTCCCAACCCGCTTCCCTGATCAGGAAGAGCAACACGCATCACTATTAGATCTGTTTTTGACCACAGTTCCTGATGATTGTGTAACGAAAGCCGACAGCCCACTTGGGAACGCTGATCATGCGGTAATAATGGTTGAAATCGCCCTAAACTCCAGACCCAAAACTGAAGAGCCAGTGCTCAAAACAACGAGATATTATAAAAAGGCTGACTGGGAAGCTATCAGATCTTATCAGAGACGCCCCATGGGGAAATATTTTTTCTCTTCCTGCTGAACACTGTGCAACTGAGACCACTGAATGGTTCAAAACTGCAATCGAAGCGCATGTTCCCATGCGGAAATTCTATAGCAAGCCCCACTCTCCCCAATGGTTTACTTCGACTTGCGCAACTGCCATTGCTCAAAGGCAGCATGCATTCCGCAGGTTTAACCGACACAAGTCCAGTTCAAACAGACAAAAGTACATAGAAGCTAGAAGTAACGTTAAGAAAGAAATAGCGACAGCTAAGAGGGAATTTACGGAAACCACTAAAAAACGCATCGAAGCACAAAAATTAGGAACTCGTGACTTCTGGAAAATCTACAACAGTGTAGTAAATAATGGGCAATCAACAATTCCCCCACTAACCAACAATCACGAGGTTCTTTGCTCAGCAACCGAGAAGGCTAACATGCTTGCCAGTCGGTTTGCCTCCAACTCTACACTGGACCCTCTAAACCACCCCCTACCTGACTTTCCTATGCGGACAGACGCCACGCTAGACGATCTGGAAATCACCCCTGCTTAGGTGCATGCTATCATAAAAAACCTTGACACTTCCAAAGCATGTGGACCCGACCTCATCCCAGCTGTGCTATTAAAAAAGTGCTCAGCCGAAGTAGCTCCAGTTCTCTCCAAACTCTACAACAAATGCCTTAATGAATCTTGCTTTCCGAGCTGTTGGAAAACTGCTTCTGTGGTACCAGTATTCAAGAATTTTGGCGAAAGAACTGACCCATTAAATTATCGCCCTATTAGCCTCCTCCCACTTTTTGCCAAAATATTTGAGACCTTAATTAACCATGCTCTAGTCCAGCACCTCACAGATGCTAAACTTCTGACCGACCATCAATATGGATTTAGACAAGCCCGTTCCACGGCAGACATCCTCACTGTAATCTCTGAACGCATATACCATTCACTGGACAAAGCGGGAGAGGGCAGAGCGGTAGCTCTAGATATATCTAAGGCTTTTGACAGGGTATGGCATGAGGGTCTCCTCAGGAAGATTAGATCTTACGGTATCACTGGTAGAATACTTAACATAATTAAATCCTTCTTAGATAAGAGAAAAATCCAGGTTGTCCTCGACGGTCGTACGTCTAAACAATATAATATAAATGCGGGAGTGCCCCAGGGATCTATCCTTGGTCCTCTGCTGTTCCTGATATTCATAAATGACCTCCCCGACAAAATTGCCTCTGAGATGGGTATATATGCTGATGACACCACACTCTATAGCAGGCACGACAGGAAAACAAATGAACATATATCTAAAGTAATGGCAGAAACACTAGAGGATGACCTCAAATCAGTAGTGGAATGGGGACAAAAATGGATGGTAACGTTCAATGCCACCAAGACAAAACTGGTTTCATTCAATAATTACAAGAAACCTTCTCTACGACCTATAGCAATGACCAACAACTCTTTAGCTGAGAGTACGTCTTTCAAGCTCCTTGGCCTAACGTTCACAGGAAACATGAGCTGGAACAATTACATCAAGGGCATTGCCAGGGCCGCTGCGAGGAAGGTGGGCTCTCTCTACCGTGTTAGAAAACTTCTAACACCCGAAAGTATCCTGTACCTCTATAAGGCCACTATTCGCCCATGTATGGAGTATTGCTGTCACATTTGGGCCGGTGCATCGGCTACTAGTCTCTCGCTCCTTGACAGGGTTCAAAAGAGAGTCGCCAATCTGATAGGCCCTAAACTGGCATCAAAACTTCAGCCTCTGTCCCATCGTCGAAACGTTGCATCCCTCTGCCTGTTCTACAAGTATTATAATGGTGAATGCTCTGAAGAACTGCAAGCACTTGTGCCCCCACGACGTGAACACCCTCGACAGACCCGACAAGCTACAAAATCCCACCCCCACACTGTAGAGATCCGTAGATGTAAAAGATCTTTCTACTCCAGTAGTTTCTTCCCCAGAACTGCTAGACTTTGGAATTCCATTCCAGGTCACTGCTTCCCCAACTGTACTGACATGCATAAGTTCAAGTGCAACGTGAACCAACATCTCGCTGCCCTAATCCCTACATAGTACCCCAGTAGATGTTTCCCCTGATAGTAGCCCCCTACATTAAAGTGGCAATGTGCCTTGTTTGGGGTGAAAATGTAATAAAAAAAAAAAATATATATATATATATATATAACATAAAAAAATTATTTATATATATATATATATATATAAATAATTTTTAAATTTTATTTATATATATATATATATATGTACGTATGTATATATATACATATATATATATATATAGAGAGAGAGAGGGTAGTGGCGCTACTAACAGTTCTTATTTTTTTATTTTGTTTAATATTTTTTAGTTTTATTTTATCTAAGATTATTTTTTTTTAATTGTTTTATGTTTAAATGTTTATTATACGTGTTTCGGGTCTGTTTGACTCTCTTCAGATGTTGAGGAAAATATTTTGGTTTTGAAAATCAAATGTGAGTTCAGTCCTACCTCGATTCTGTGCGAACATGCATCATAGGTCACTTTTTGCTTTCCTATTTGAGTCATCTGCAGTACATCTTCGTCAATATTTTTACCTAAAGTTAAAGGTTCAATATAATTCATAAGAGATATTTATTTATTCTTTATAATGCCCTGTCTTTTGAATGTGTTCGTTCTCAAGCGTTTTGTTTTATTTTGTTTTTTAAATAAATCTTTTTTTCTTTTCTTACAGATGTAATAAAAAAATCTCTGTCTGTGTTATAACTGCTCGAGAATGCTCTTATACGAACGAAATCTAGCAGGCCTTTAAAATGTAAATAATCATCTTTTTTAAAGAAAAAAATCTTATATCGTTCTGTTTTTTAAAAAATCTTAATATTCATTCATACGATGTTTTTTGGGGTTTTTTAAGTGCTTCCTTAATACATTGTTACGTGGGTCACGTGTTGCACTGTCCACTTAACACGCAGCGGACTTACAATGCATCGCCAATGAAAAAAAAAAGCGCAAAGCTTATTTTCAACAATCATCCCGATATTAACAACCAAGGAAACAGATAGATAGATAGATAGATATATAGATTAAAAATAGAAAAAAATAGCTTGAGAGATGGCAAAAATGCAGAAGTGTTTACTCGTAAATCATAATAAACAATAACACATAATTTATGTCAAAAGCACTAGAATGAAATTCTCGACTTAACTGCCTAATGTTTAACGTTTGTAACAAATTCTTTGCACATTTTTGTCTTAGGTGAAATCTGTCTCATTGACACTCGATTATACTGTCTGAAAAGACGTCTAAGCGTGCTGTGGCCACCATAAGATGTCGAGTGTCGGGAATACAGCTTTCGTAGAAGAAATGGCACAAAAGTGTCTTATTTATTTATTGGACACAAGGTTAGGTATGTGCTTGATGAAGGTGTTTCTGTAAAACGAACTTAATTCGAACATGAACATCCAGGTTATCAGTCAGTGTCAATAACCACTGTTCCATGGTGAGTTAAAACTTGGTTAGTTATATAGAGAGGTCCGTTTTAATGCGTTTGATATTTACAGTTTATATACGGTATAATATATAATTTGAACATCCACTTCGTTCAAATTAGAGGATGCTGTTCAAGTTTCGTGATAAAAAAAATGTGCTGCAGTTAATTTAAATTTTCTAAGAATTAAGAAATAGTAAATGAAATGCATTGTCATATGATACTTCAAGTTTACATTAAGTTCCGTTTACGATATATTGCAAGTAAGAATTGTTAAATATTATTACCAGGAACAAAAACATTGAAAATAAATTAAATCTACTCTTACTTGTTAGGTATTTATTACCTAAGTTATCATCTACAGAAATCATACATTTATGTAAAATACAGTTTTTTTTTTTTTATTTATTTATTTAATGAGTCTCATTGCAGTTTCTATTTTCATCGATTGAGCTCTCGGGCGCTGCCATTGTAATCCGTAAGCGATCACGAAAATCTACAATTTCTTGGTTCTGTACTTTCTTTATGATTATACCTCTTCGGAGTGGCATTGCTTGCAAAACATAGTTGTCACTAAAGTAAGGACTTTTTCTAGAAATTTTATAACCGTCTCCATAGACTTTTCTGCATCATCTCATGATATTGCTTCATCAGAGTGTTCTTGTTATTTACATTAGGGTCAGGAGAATGGGAGCTGTCGCTATTTTCATCACCATTACTGCCTTCAGGATATTGATCAGTAGTTTCCTCATCTTGTTGCACCCACATTTCAACATCATTTGCATTAAGTGATTTAAGAACAGCATAGTTGGTCGGCAACCGTTTGGTTTCAAGAATTTTTTCTAGACCAGGTGTATTCTCTGATTCTTTCAGTTCAGAAGCCTTTGGCGCTGGGCATAATTTACCTCATGCTTTTGTTAATGTGCTTGCTCGAACTTGATTCCATGCACTTGCGAGAGAAAATATGGCATCTTTGATAGTAAAATGGTGCTAAAAATTGCTTATACTCACGGTACTATTTATCATATTCATCATGAAATCATTTCTGTAGAAACATTTTAAGTTCCAAATAATCCATTGATCCATAGGTTGGATGAGAGGAGTCACATTAGGTGGTAAGTAGCACACAAAAATATTCCCGCAAGATGACACTAGTTCTTACTCAGAAGGATGTGCTCTACAATTGTCCAACAGAAGCAAGCACTTTCAATCAGGTTTACCTAATTCAAGAAAACGCCTCTGGACAACTGGCACAAATTCTTGCAAAAGACATTTTTTAAACACCTGTTGATTCATCCATCCATTTTGTGAAGAATAATAGGATACTGGCAAAGGCGAATCTCCTTTCAATGCTCGGGGACACTTTGATTTGCCGATGACAAGAAGCTTAAGTTTATGAGTTCCAGAAGCATTAGCGCATACCATCACTGTTAGTCTTCGGATCCGGCTAATGTTTTTGTAGGTAAGCACTTCCAATTTATGCCACTTTCATCAGTGTTCTAAATATCCTCTGGTGTTAAACCATAATCGGCAATAATCGTTTTTTAATTTGTCGCAATAATTTGATGCTGCGTGTGTATCAGCAGACCGTTGTTCGCCTGACATTGTTAATTGTCTTATACCATGACTACTCTTAAAGCTCCTAAGCCAGCCTTCACTGAATTTCATATCTTCTACGATATTCACCTCTTTCTTAAGATATTTTGCTTTAGCAATTAACATGGGCCCAGATATTTTTACACCTTCATTCCGTTTTGCTACAAACCACTCATGCAATATTCGATCGAATTCAACTTGCTTTGGTCTGCGAAGAGTCCTTCTTTTGACATGTCTTTTATTTGGAGAGAAAGGAGCAGCCTTCAATATTTCCTCCTTTTTTTTTTGATGTAAAACAGTGTACTTCTTCCAATCTTATAATCTCTCAATATAACGTTATTTTCAACTCCAGCATCTAATTTTTCTATAATTTGACGTTTCTCGAGTAAAGTCAATGTCACTTGTTTTCTTTTAGAGTAGCAAGCCATTGTGATGGTTTTTTACACTATTTTAAATACAGTAATCTGAAAAAAAATTTAGTGTTAGTGTAAATTAATTATCAATAGCTAATCTACATTAATTACATAGTACCAATTTTAACATTTCTGCGCAATATCTGACTAAATCATGTAAACAGTTTTACTGCAACTCCACATAAAGTATGCGAATATAATTTCAATGACGAGACAGTTCAAGTTTAGAGAAAGTCCAGGTTTAGAAGAAGTCCAAATGAGAGGAAGTCAAACTTTAGAGGAAATTCAAATTAAAGGAATTTTACTATATATATATATATATATATATATATATATATATATATATATATATATGCTTACTAGGTCGTGTCTATTAACTATTATGTACTTTACCATAGATAGATGGATGGATAGATAGATAGATAGATAGATAGATAGAAATTGTAATACCAGTTATTAGAAAGAAAGAAAGAAAGAAGCGATGAGTAAATAGGAGGGGAATCAAAATGACAGAAAATAATATACAGAAAATTATTTATTACCGGGGACCGTTGATCCTATCACGTCTGCCATCTAGCGGACAATCTCGACCCCGGTTGGACAAACAACAAAGAAATCGACCGCTGCGTTCCGTGATAAACCCTTTATCAGAACTTCGCATCTTTCGTCCCTAGATTACCTCCTCCATATGCCTCCACATACATCACTTCCGTTTTTTCATATTTTTATCATGTCTTTATCATCATTATCATTTCACCGGGAAATTACTCCCTTAGTTGTTATTTACAGGGTACTTCATTTTAAAAACTTCTGCCTCACAAAATCTCAAATTATGAATTTTGTATATCTAGATTGTCAGTCATGAGAAAGTAATAAACGCAGCACATTTTCATATATATATATATATATATATATATATATGTATGTATATATGTATGTGTGTATATATATATATATATAATCTCAAATGACCTTGTAACGGGTGTTGTAACCCAACATCCGGTTTGCGACTTTCGGTTGCTCATGCGTACATAAACAAATAATCAACGCGACAATAAAATGTATTGTTTTACTGTGTACTTTTTCAGCGTCCCAATTGTTTGTTTTTTTTCTTCGTTTTATTTTATTTTTTAGTGTAAATCATCCAAAGAAACCATTGTTAATACTTTCTGCATTTTTTTTGTTACAGCGTTCATTTCTGTATTACGTTTAAGTTATTTTAATGCAATTTTCTTACAAATAAATCTACTTTAATCCGTTGACAACCATAAGAGAATTTTACAACAGCGATTTACCCACCGCCTTCATTGTTTTTTTATTTATTCTCGATTTTTTAATACAATTTTCTTTAAAAAAAACATTCATGCATGTTCTTCTTCACTACCAACATAAATAAATAACCCCGAAAATATTTTTTGATTTGCGTTACAAATAAATAATCAACGCGACAATAAAACGTATTGTTATAATGTGTACGTTTTCAGCGTCCCAATTGTTTTTTTTTTTGTTGTTGTTGTTTTCGCGTTTAAATTAGATATATCAAACTTTGAATTTAACTTGGTATCTGTTCAGTGCACATTTATCTATAATTATGTCAAACCACTTATAATTCAATAACTGTAAGTTTGTTTGTTTTTTTTGTTTTTTTTTTCAAAAATAAACAGAACGACTCATAGAAACCTATCTGTATTCTTTTTTATTTTAATATACTTGCATAGGAATGTTTCTGTTATGTCACAAAAACTATTTCCTTTCCGTCACAAGTGTCACGCTCACACATTAATTCCATAGCTAATATAACATACTGATCCAACGGGTCACGGCTAGTCTAGTATATATATATATGTGTGTGTGTGTGTGTGTGTATTATACCTCGTCCTAAAATACGCTTAAATATGATATTTGATTAGTGTATATTTCGTATTTATTATTATTTTATATTGAACCCAATACATTCTAATGATTTTAAAAAGTTAAAAGAAAATAATAATTCGTGCGCCACCGCCGAGAATCGAAAATAAAACGTTTACAATTTACTTTTTCCTTAGACATTAATGCCTCAGCTATGAAGACATTTGCTGCAAGGCTACATATTAAAACATGAACCAATAGCTATTACGTTATACATGCATATTCGTAATGCCGTCGTTCACCTGGCAAAATCCATTTATTTTTCATTTTCACACTTTTGCACGGTTTTCCCCGGCTAAAAACGAAATATAAAGTTTTGGATGCGTTCGAATACCTTATATATTAAGTTTCGTGTCTGTAGACCAAAAATTGACGGAGAAGTTTGGTAGGGAAAATTTTTAAAACAAATATATATATCCGCATATATAGAAAAAGATTTGTGTTTAAAATAACTTTTTACGCAAATATTACGCAAGTATAAATCATGCAGAATATCTGCATGAATATAATTACACGTAATAGTTAACTAAAGATGATCATTCCATAAGAAAATCGAAGAAACTAATCGACTATTGGGGTGGGCAAACTTTTCAGTGCAAGGCCACATAGTATATTTTCCAATATAATTGATATCTAAATTAGATAAAACAAAAGGATTTCAAAGAAAAATGCAATTAATTTTCACATTACTGAATATAAAATCCTTTTGGGCATTCAATATTCAGTACTTGGAGGGCCGCATTAATTCCTTTGACGGGCCACATGCGGCCCGCGGGCCGTAGTTTGCCCACACCTTTACTATAACGACTCATGATGACTTTGGTAGAGTTACTCTAGATGCTCTGAAAACATACAAGAAAATATGAAAAATCTAGGAAGTTATGATTTTTTTTTTCTCCGTCAGCTTCTTTTGGGACACCCTGTATATAATATATTTGAAAATATATGGCAATGGAGGTTCACAGAATTTTCATTCCGTTGGAGCTAAATTTGCTAATTAGCCACTTAGATTTTTTGTTGTTCGCACGTCCATTTATCGCAGCCAATTGTCGAATATTTATCAGATAGAGGTTTACGTGGCCTGTAATTCACCCTTTTCTTTGTTCGTTTTTGGAAAAAATGGTTGATCTTTTCTTTGTGTCTCAGACGGTGTCCTAGTTTTAATCTGAAAAGGGAAATATATTGAAACTGTGGAGGGACGGACATAGGAGAAATACAATAATTAATGCATAACGGAATAAAATTGTGAATATCATATAGTGGATATAGGTAGCGCATTACCCTTCCCCCACCAACGCCGCATTATTTCGTTCCTAATGTAGTTATTGCTAGACGTCGTATCTCTAAAATGTTTCCTAGCACTTTCTCTCCTCTTCTGATGAGAGGCATTAGGCTTTAAAATACCTAGGTAGGAATTGGATTCGAACTTGCAAATTTTTTTATTCAATTTATAACATTATATAATCAATTCTTAATGCTGCAATATTTTAAGTTATAAATATATTATATATTTTACTAGAATATCTTGTCGTCTGCTTTAAATAAAATCCCCCAATTATCTCCCTTTCATTTTCTCTGCTCTTTTCGCGAGAGCGGTGAATTGATGGCAACAGTAGCCACTGAAGCGACGTCATTGCTATGGAAACCAGTCTTACAAAACGTCGCTCACCTCCTTACGTTTTTTACGGTTTTGAACACCAGTAAATTCATCATAACTTTTGTTTTACGGAACGAAAATTTCAAAAAAAAAATTCACAATATAACTGAGAAGGTGATCTACAAACTGTAATAACTGTTTAAAATTTGATCGAAAAGTGAGTGAGCGGTGAAGCTTTAAAGCAGTTCTAAATGACTAAAATTGCCACTTAACCATATATTCAAATACTAACGTGTTTGAATGATAGTCGTGATTTCAAAGTAAAAAAAATATTTGAGTGCCATTAGCTAGAATCGAAACCGAAAGCAAAACTGTAGCATTCAAAACTGTATTTAAGAATTCAGGTGATCGCTCATCCCCCTCTCAGTACATGCCAATAAGTCTCCTGTGCGTCATGAGTAAGTTGCTGGAATCTGTTAAATACAGAAGTAATCAACCATCTAAACAAAAATAACCTTAGTGACACTCAATATGGTTTCCGTTCTGCTAGATCTACAGCAGATGTGCTTACAGTTATATCTCATAGGATTAGCAAATCTCTCGACGGAGGCAACCTTTCTAGGGCAATTGCTCTTGACATATCTAAGGCCTTTGATAGGGTATGGCATAAAGGTTTACTTCATAAAATCTCTAGCTATGGTATTGCTGGAAATGTCTTCTCAATTATTAAATCATTTCTTTCTGATAGGTTCATAATAGTAGTTGAGGGGCAAAAATCAGAAGCTCACAGTATTAATGCCGGTGTCCCTCAGGGGTCCATCCTGGGCCCAACTCTTTTCCTGATCTACATTAATGATCTTCTAAATCACATCCTTACATCATTTGTAGACATCTATGCTGACGACACTACCATTTATGGTAGCACATCTAAGACAGTAAACGACCAAGTTCTCTCCAATTCTCTCTCCTCTGATCTTGAGCACGTAGTACAATGGGGTAAGGAGTGGCTGGTTACTTTTAATGTATCTAAAACCAAGCTTCTCTCTTTACATCAACATTCTGATCCACATCTGGCATCAATTGAAATTAATGGCTCTCGTCTTCAGGAGGCCTCAAGTTTTGACAAGCTTCTGGGCTTGACCATTACTCATGATCTTAAATGGAACACGTACATCAAATGTGTTGCGAAGGCCGCTGGAAAAATGGTGGGATCTTTCTATCGATCGAGTAGATATCTCACTGCTGATGCTATTCTCTATCTATATAAGAGCCAGGTACGTCCAAGGATGGAATACTGTTGCCACATCTGGGCAGGAGCTGCTAGAAAGGACTTGGCCTGCCTTGATAGAGTTCAAAATAGACTTCGTAGCCTCGTAGGAATGTCCTTTTCTCTTCCTTGCAATCTCTATCTCACAGAAGAGATGTTGCGAGTTTGTCTCTGATGTATCGTTGTTTTCATGGAAAGTGTTCGACTGGGCTTCAATCTATGGTCCCCCCTCGCCAAACTTTCACAAGAAACACTCGTCTAGCTGTAAACACTATCAATAATTCCCCCCACTCTTTATCTGTGCCTAAACCTAAACGTAGATTCCATGAACAAAGCTTCTTTCTTAGAACTGCACGCCTGTGGAATTGTCTTCCGTTTTCCTGCTTTCCGGCTGACTACAATATGGTTGTCTTCAAGTCTAACGTAAATAAGTTCTTGATGAGCCGTTCCATATAAGTTATCAAATTTACCAAATTTTCATTACTAATGATTACTATATTGTCCAATTTCTACTGTACACTCTTTAACCCTTATCCTTGAGTGGCCTCTTGGCCTTGATCATGTGGTGATGCCTATGTAAAAAAAAAAACTGACGTTACCACTGTACCAGAGTGACACGCATATGAACTGATTAAAAATAAACTAAGATGAATGTACAAAATGTATAACGATTTTTTTCAATTTTGACCCCTTTTTTGGCCCCTTAAAAACTATTTGAACCGGCTAAAGACCCATAAAAGAATGGTCCATAAAAATCCAATCATGTGAGGCCCCTAGCGCCGCTCTATGACGTTTAGTTTCTGGAAAGATAGAGATTGGTAATCTTGAGACAGACAGACAGACATAGTGGCTTTTTTAAATTAGATTATAAAAAGGAAGAGTTCATTATATTAGGGTAGGTATGTTCACAATAAATCTGATATCTATTAGTTTATTTTCATTCAGCAATACGGTGGATTTTTTTTTTTTTTTTTTTTTTTTTAGAATTCCTATTGTAACATTATTATGTTATGGATTCCGGGCCACACCGAGAAAAAAGTAGTTTCGTAAGTAGAAACTGTTTTTCGTAAGTCTAAATGGAATGTCACCTAAAATAGGTATTTTAGAATGAAATATTTATGGACAATAACTTGTTAGATTTGAATTTTATTCTGACAATTATGTTTTAATTTGAAGAGGAATTTGGAATCAAGAGGCCAGTTTTGAATGTGGGAATAATACCAAAAAAATTGTATGCAAAACCATCAGGTGATGATGTAATAAATTAGAAAGACAGTTTTAGATATAGATGTGGAGTTTTAGTTAGTTGAGTTGGATAGTCAAGTATCGGCCTTTGTGCTGGGCCGTATATGGAATTCACTCGATAAAAGTTGGGGGGGGGGGAATAAAGAATTAGACAATGGCGAAATTGCAGCTCCGACAAAATAATTGAAGATTAAAAGACAATTAAATCACCAACTTTGTCCAGCTTTTTTAAGAAGAGATGACAAAAGCTTTGCTGTTTGTGTATATGGAAGACACCCACAAGAAACAGCCGTCAAGGAGAAAACGTAGATTTCATGAACAAAGCTCCTTTCTTAGAACTGCACGCCTATGGAATTGTCTTCCGTTTTCCTACTTTCCAGATGACTACAATATGGTTGTCTTCAAGTCTAACGTAAACAAGTTTTTGATGAGTCATTCCATATAAGTTAACAAATTTACTGAATTTCCATTACTAACGATTACTATATTGTCCAATTGACTACTGTACACTCTTTAACCCTTATCCTCGAGTGGCCTCTTGGTTTTGATAAGTGGTGATGCCTTTGTAAAAACACACACACAGGAACACAAACGAGACGTTATACAACGTGGAACGATAAGATTGTTGTCATAGAACAGACGACATGATTCCATTTCCGGTTTTCTTTTTTCTTTTTTTTTTCTTTTTTTTTTTTTGTTGCAGACCATCTACTAGTCGGATAGTTGTATACAACCCCCAAGAGCGATAGGAGCCTTCTGTCATACCTGAAAGTTATACAATGTTCAACGAGCGAGCTCGGGATGCGCTGCTACACAACTCATGCTCTCCACCGATCCAAGTTATGAGAGCAGGACCATTGCCAGCACCCTCAAAATGCATCGCTGGATTGCCACAAAAAACAGGGACATGCCCAGGGTGATGAAAACAAAGTTTCCGGCCACGGTTATAGTTTTTGATGTGGTTTCAAGTGAGGGGCACATCATGCCACCTCATCTTCGAAGTTGGCTTGAAAGTCAATACTAAAGTGTACCTGGATGTGCTGATCCTCTGGGGAAATCAGGTGGCCGCTGACAGACCCTGGGTGTGGCAGCAGGACTCGGCGCCGGCAAAGTACCTTTCTCTCACCGCTCCCTTCCTCCCTCGATCTGAACCCGCTGGACTACTTTGTTTGGTCATACGTCGAAAAGATCACCAACATGACCTCCAACAAAACCAAAGCCAGCCTGATCGCCGCCATGCACCGAGTATTCGTCGAACTCCCGCCTGCGTTTGTGGAAAAGGCATGCTCCTAGTTCCGGACTTGTATCAAGGCGGTGATTGAGACTCAAGGCTGTTACACTGAATAGATGCCAGCTCTACTACATAATCAAGTTACCTGAATTGATTTTTCAATAAAAGTTTTAAAATAACGCTGTACTGTTGTTTTATTTAAGGCGACAACTTTATCGTTTTACCCTGTATACACCTGAAGGTCGTTTTGTTCTGCATACATATAAAAACAATGAAAACTATTTCATGCATACATGAGTTACATCCGCTCATGTTATACAGACCTGCAATATTAGAGGGGGGGTCTTCTAGAATAGATCCCGATTAAATCTCTCCCCCCTCTCTCTCTCTCTCTCTCTCTCTCTCTCTCTCTCTAAACTATATCCAGTTGTGAGGCCCAAAATCTTTTAGCTTCGAGGATTCACCCGTTACATGTAAATACTAGCAGGCGTACTGTGAACTAGAATGGTAGTACTCGTTAGCGTTCTACTGTGGCTTTAACTAGAACCCACCGTTTCCAGATTAATCATTTACAGAATATAGGCCGACAGAATACATGAATTTACAAACCACTTTTATACAAACCATACGTGCGGTTGCGTCATAAGTCTATTCTACAAATGTTCATATACCGTAAAACATAGCAATTATATATATATATTTGTGTGCGTGTGCAACAAGTATGCGTGTGTAACAAGTGTCCCTCTGTGTATTGGTGAGTTCCTGCCCGAGTGATAAGTGTACGGTCCAGTGACATCCGAAACTCTTGACCCCAAAAGAAGTCGGATTACCCATAATCCTTTGGGATCAATGAAATCATCAACCAATTTACGGTTTTTATCGTCAGGTTTTATCTCAAACTGCAGAGGGGCAAAATGATAGTACAAAGATAGATTAAAGAAAGAAAGAAAGAAGAAAGAAAGAAAGAAGATAGAAAAAGGGACCTTTAGACCTGTTTTTAAAAGATACGAAAAAGGCAATGACGTAATTAATAGCGAAAGAAATAATAAAAGGAAAGGATAAACGAAAAAAAGAATTCAGAAAAATGAGATGATTGCAAAAAGGTAGAATATAGAAAAAAATAAAGAAACAAAAAAATTAAATGAAGAAAAAGGAAAGGCGAGAAGTGTTTTAATGTATGGAAGGGGGAAAGGGAGTACGTGATTGAGAAAGAAACAAAGAAAAAAGAAAAAAGAAAAAAAATTGCAATAAAAAGGTCATCGGAAAGCAAGGAATAAGATAGAACAGGTGAAAAAAAAATAAGAAAGAAAAGAGAAACAAAAAAACATTAGACAGAAATGAAGAAAGAATATAAGAAAGATAAAAGGATGAATGAAAAAAAGAAGGGTGAAATAAAAAAAATAATAGTAAAAAAGAAATTTAAAAAGTTGGCAGTGGAAATTCTTTAAACTAAAAAGACTGAAAGAAAGAAAAAAAGAAAGGCTGGACAAAAACAAGAAGAAAGGGAGAGAAAGAAAAACGAAAAAGACTGAAAGAAAGATGGCAAGAATAACAAAAGATGAATTTAAAAAAAAAAAAGAAGAACAAGGACAGAAGGACCAAATTGTGACGAATGTTATAGTCACTGACCTGAAAAAACTAAAATATCTCTGACGCTTTGCCTGATACTTAAAATCTGGAAAAGATGCATGCACAAGTTAAAATTATATACCTGAAAAGAAGCATAACAACACGTTATTACAATTAATCGAAACCATCTATGGCTGAAACATCTTTAAATGTATTCATGGTGAGTGTTCAAATATAAGTTGTCTACATTGCTTTGTTTCTGGATTGTATTTTTTTATACTGATCAACCAGTAATGCTACATAGCTAGTTTGGATTGTAAACAATGGTCCACCTCAAACGCGAGACGGGATCAAACAAAATTATGTTTTAATAAATGCTCATTTAGGACGTGTCTGTCCAAGGTTGTGGTTCTCGACGCTTGTGAAAGCTGAGCATTGTGGGATGATTCCTGTCGCTGAATCTTTGGAGTTTTATCTGGGCTTTCGTCTGTACATCTTGTAACATAAAAGTCGTTAGTTGACTGGAGGAGTGATTGGTGGATGGGAAGCCACAATTTACCCTTTAGTTAACGGAACTTGATGCTCCTCAAGAACCCCAGTGAGCATGGAGCGATGGCACACAATGGAGCTAGATGTAACAAGACAAGCTATCTATCTTTCTCTCTCTCTTTCTCTCCGCCCCCCCCCTCTCTCTCTCTCCCTATCGCACGCGCGCACAAGTGAATTGTTGCTCTATTATTTTATATAACTGTCTCTCTTTTTAAATAAACCGTTCTCATAAACTCACATCAGCGTCCGAGTGTCTCTTTTTGGTTGACAATTTAAGCAAGCGGAAGTTAATTTCCTGGGGACACCCAGGGAGATAAAGCGGTCGTTAAGTGTAACGAGACAAGCTATCTGTCTATCTATATGTCTATATATCTGTCTATATCTCTCTTTCTCTGAACGACAATGCATACTTCTAGAGAATCCTCACCCTGTCGGTGAATTTCAAAGTTGTTGTATGTATTAATAAATCTTTTATTAAAAAAAAACTCCTATTCACAAACGATTAACAACAGGTGTACAGTTGTTTATACACGCTACTGACAACCGAAACTGCTTCATAAGTTGCTCTATATGTTCCGCTCCAAGAGTTTTCTACTGAACTTTTAAGCTGCCTGG
>NC_136511.1:58150034-58205034 GCF_053919585.1 Euprymna scolopes | reverse complement strand
GTCTATCAAATGCAGACTGACACGTGTCGTTACATTTGATCCTTGCATATATTCTCCATCAGTCAATCTCGGAATTTTTTTTTTTTATATATATATATAAATCGCGGATAATATACCGATGTATGCTCTCACTTTTCTCACAGTAATTAAAGTCGAAATCGATGTTCCCGATTTAACTTTGTCCAGGTCTATGCAAATACTTATTCAATTTATTAAGGGCGTAGTGTATCGCGTATGTTTCTTTTTCTATAATTGTCTGCGTATCACTGTTTATGGCGGATTTATTTGAGAAAATTAGGCACAAAGCCGTTTTTTAATGTGGAGAGTGAAGGGGAAATGGGGACCAACTCCTCGGGGAGTAGGGGAGCTGAATAGTGACAATTGGTATGCAGGGTTTCCCCTACATTGACCAATAACTGATTGCTGCAAGAGCAATGGTCTTATATGTGGGGTTGCCCCCACATATGGTCTTTGATTGCAGTAACAGATACTACACAAAGGTGATTTGATCTCGGCCAAAAGGCCAAGCCCAGCAAAAAGCCGCGTATCACTGTTTATGAGATAAGAAGTAATTTTTTTTCAGCGTCTTTACCCTCCCTCTGATCATTTGCGACAGGCTTGCTCCAATCGCATGAACAGAGGAATCCGTGTACAGTCGATAGTCCTTCTCGATGTCGGAATAAGCCAGTAGAACCATATCTGCTTCGTTTTTAGTCTATCAAAGATAGACTGACATATGACGCCTCATTGGAATCTCGCATATTTCCTCATCAGGTGAAATAACGGTTCGGCGATCTCGGATTTTTTTTTTTTTTTTTTTTTTAGAAATCGCCGGTAATATGACGTCATACCGATAAAAGCTATCACTTTTCTCATAGTAGTTTGAGTTGAAATCAATTTTATCGATTTAACTTTGTTCTGGTCTGGCTGTATACCCTGTTCACTTACTTTGAACCCCAGATACTGTACTTCTCTCCTAAAGAAAACTCACACTTCCTGGCTTTCAACCGGAGGTTGTGCTTACGTAAACTGGCTGGTACCTTATCTATATAATCTAAGTGGTTCTCCATCGTATCTGAGAATATTAAAATATCATTCAAATGCGGTAATGCATAATCTTCCTCTCCCTGTAGAATTATGGACATTAATTCCTGGAAGACTCCGGGGGGAAGGGCGTTCGCGAGTCCGAACGGCATCACGTTAAAGTGAAATAAACTTCGGTGGCGGCTAAACGCAGTTTTCTCTTTGTCGTTCTTATTTAATTTAACCTGCCAATACCTTGACTTTAAATCTAATTTTGAGAAGTATTTTCCCGACTTGGGCAAGGCTAATATATCATCAATGACAGGTACCACTCGGGAATACTTCTTTGTGACTTTATTTAAAGCCTTAAAATCGACGCAAAATCTTTTACTACCGTCCGAATTTTCTACTAATACCATCGGAAAACTCCACGTAGCGCTATTCGATCTCTCGATTACACCTACCCGCAGCATTCCCTCTATAGCCGAGTCTACCAACTTTCTTTGCTTTAGCGATGTTCGATACTGGCATCTCCGTATGGGCTCATGCGTTCCAGTATCGATATGCATCTCCACCGTATCGGTTCTGCATAAGTCCTTATCCTCCGTAACAAACAAATCCCTATTCCGCTTAAACAACCAGTCAACTTCCAACTTGAATTCTTCAGGTACTTTTATTCCCTCCAAATAATTCTCATTCTTTTGTTCATCCGGCATGGTAATCTCGGTAATGTTACCAGCCGCACTGCACTTAGCTATTTGACAGCCCCTTCTCAAGGTGACTGTCTGGTGTTGTTAATGTAGGTTGGGTTTTAACGTAATTTTCTGTACTAACCAAACTATTGATGAAATATAGGCATCATCTTCCAAAACTATATACTCGTCATCTATTCTTATCGCTCCTAATTGTCTAAGCTCCTTATTCTATGTTAGAATAACTGGTCATAAAACGGCACCAAATGAACGTATGTTGTGTAGTCGTTTTTTTTTTGTTTTGTTTTTTTTACACAGTGGTCACCACTTACCAAGGCCCGGAAGCCACTCCGGGATAAGGGTTATTGCAAGTACATTACGTTAGTGTGGAGGCTTGATGAAGTGTTTACTTAAGGGGGCGGTTCATTAGGAATTTGTTAACGTTGGACTTGAACACATCCAAGTTGTAGTCAGGTGGGAAGCAGGCAGACGGAACAGAGTTCCACAGGCGTGCAGTTCTAAGATGTATGTACGCCCGTTGATTTTTCGTCAGCCAGAAAAACTCGTAACACAAACTTTTGTATAAAAATATTAAAAAATATTATTTTATTATCTATTTATTGCCTCGTGTGCGGGTGCCAAGGTAGAGACGGGGTGTGGACGGGAGAGTGAGTGAATGGAATCATGAACTCGTCTAATGTTGATTTTTCGGCTTACTGCTTCTCCTCTCTTTTACCTTTTTCTCTGGGCTATATATGTGATCTGCTCTCTGCAGGTGCGCTAACCTCGGCAGCTGCGTACGTCAAATAGTTGACCTTTCACCACCGGCGACATCAATTTTAACAGCTTGACCCCAATCGTTCAGTACGTTTTAGCTACCAGCTGTCAACGCGTTATATACCGTACTAGAAAATTACTTACACCTGAGAATATCCTGTACCTCTACAAAGCTACTATTCGTCCATGGGTGGAGTATTGTTGCCGCATTTGGGCTTGTGTATTTCGCTTTTAAACAGAGTTGAAAAAAAAAAAAAAAGTCGCCAACCTAATAGGTCCCGCACAAGCAACCAAACTCCAACCTCTGTCCCATCGCCTAAGTGTTGCATTTCTGTGCCTGTTTTACAAGTATTTTAATGAAATGTACTCTGATGAACTCAAAGCACTTGTGCCCCCATCCACGTAAATACACCCGATTTACTCTATAAGCAGCAAAACTCCACCCCTACACTGTAGAGATCCCTAGATGCTGGAAAACCTTCTATTCATAGTTTCTTCTCTTTGGAATTCCCTCCCGGGTCCTCTGTTTCCCTGACTGTACTGACATGCAGAAGTTCAGTTCAAGTGTAACGTGAACAGACATCTTGCTGCTCAACTTCCTACATAGTATCCATGTAAATTTGGTCCCAAATAGTAGCTGCTTACGTGAACGTGGCAGTGTGTCTTGTTTGGGGGAAATAACAGTAAAACAAAGTAAAGAAAGACTAGCAATGTCTTTCTGTAACAACGTGACTGTAGAGAGGAAAAGAGAACAGTTGATTTTGCACTCTGTCAAGGCAATAAAGGATGCTTAGATGTGCCAGCAATAGTTCATCTTAGACGTATTCAAACCGTTTCTCTCTTCATAATAAGATAGTCGTTAATGGAAAATTCCAAAGCTCATAGAGTCAACGTTGATGTTCTTGAATCCATTCTAGTTTCAACTCATTTCTTGATGTTCATCAATGAACTCACAAATCACATTTTAAGGTCATTAGTCGACATTTATGCAAACAACAAAGCCATCTATGGCAACACTTTGAAGAGCAGCAATGACCAAGATCTTTCTAATTCTCTTTCTTCCGACCTTGAGTACGTAATACAGTGGCGAAAAGGGTGGCTGGTTACTTTTAATGCGTCCAAAAACCAAGCTTGTTTCTTTTCACCACCAACGTTCTGATCCCTACTTGTTTCCAACTGAAGTGAAAGGCATTCGTCTTGATTGCTGCGTTATTGAATGTATATATAATTTTCTAGTTTGCACTTTTCAAATACTTGCGAAATTATATATACACTCGACAATTATTTTGTTTTTTGTTCTCAAAATCAACGAAGACGAATTTTGTCAACATAGAAGTTTATTTACAATTAACTTTTGGCCATCGACAAGAGAGAGAGAGAACAAAACAACTGCGTTTAGCTGTAAGGGTGGTGTGTGGGAGAGGGATTATCGGCTCGCGCTCTCTTCCCCCCCCCTCTCTCTCTCTCTCTCTCTCTCTCTCTCTCTCTCTCTCTCTCTCTCTCTTTCTCTGGTTGTTTATGTTAACTGTGTCTTATAAAGACATCACCCGATATTTCTGAAATGTAAATATTTAAAATTGCTCTTCTTTATTTTGCGTTGTGCAACTCTAACTTCCCGACCTGAAATGTAAGGCTTCCTTTGTTTTCGGTGATAATTACACTCAGGTCATTTCTATAGGACGCAAAAATATATATATAAATCCATCTGAAATGTGCGTATATGCACACACCAATTTTATCGGCGTCGAACCGGCTCAATATCTAACATTGATGAAGCTCCCCGCCTTGACAAACTGCTAGGACTGGCCTTCATTCCAGACATGAAATTGAAGACTTACTCCTGAAGCAATTCTCTATCTGTACAAGAGCCAAATACGTCCTTGTCTATAGTACTGTTGTTACATCTGAGGAGGAGCTACTCAGAGCATTTTTTCCTACCTTGACAGAGTAAAAAACCGACCTCTAAATCAAGTGAGCGATGCCTTTTTCCTTTCCCTACTACCGCTTTCTCGCAGAAGGTATGTTGCTAGTCTTTCTTGACTCTATTGTTATTTTCATCGTATGTACTCGACCGAACTTCAATCTATGGTTTCCCCTGTACAAACATTCACTTTAACGTTGTACACTTTTAGACACGCAGACCCAAACGTTGTAGCAGTCTACGTCGCAATAACTCGACTCCCTTTTTTTTATTTTTGTAACAACGACATTAATTTCCTCGCCCACGTGATTGTCTTCTTTAAAGTGATCTCTCTCCTTTTTATAGTATTTTCTTACAGTGACGTCATTTCGTATTTCATATGCAATTTGCATACGCGCGTCCGCGCTCTGTACCATCACAACAAAAACTTTTCTAGCTACAACAACTATCAATAGTTTCCATTCTTCTTTCTCACCCCTCTCTCTCTCCCTCTCTCTCTCTCTCTTTCTCTCTCCCTCTCTCTCTCTCTCTCTCTCTCTCTCTCTCTCTCTCTCTCTCTCTCTCTCTGTGACTCTACCTACTTAAAACTACACAAAACATCCATCAACGAAGTTTTCTTTTTCTAGAACTGCACTTCTGTGGGACGCAATAATCCGATGTCACTTCCTAGCTGACTACAGCATTATCGTTTTCAAGTTCAATGTAAACAAATTCTTGCTGACCAGCCCTCTTAAAGAATCAGATTCTCTCCGATCACCACCATCATTAACAATCATCAAGATGTTGTCCCACCGGCCACTTATCACTCGTTTAGCACTCATCTTCGAGTGGCTTTTCGGCCTTGATAAGTGATCACACCTTAGGAAAAAAAAAGAAGAACTAACTCTTATACAGGTAGACTATCTTAGCGTCATTTCCTAGTTTTTTTCAATCGTTTTTATTTGAGTTGTTTTCTTTTCTATTCGTTCTTTCTGCTGCAGATTTATTATCGTCATCAAGTTAACATCTCTTTAATTCCATTGTTTCTATCCACCGTTTATGGCTACCTACCCAAAGCTTGGCATCGCGTGGCCTCTTCATCGATTTATGTTGTGGGTCAGCTCATGCATAATCATGGCTTCATTGCGTTGAACTCCGACCAGCAAACTTGACCTGCGCTAATGAAAGGCCAGTTTATATGCATATAATGACGATCTAAATGGGCCGGCGTTTGCTTTTCGCCTTTCTCATTCTTGCGGGTGCGGACTGAAGTTGGCCGCGTCAATTCCTGCGTGCTAGCCAGACGCGGTCTTTCTTTTCTAGCTACATGCCGAAACTAGGAAACGACCAGAAAGCGATTTTCATTTGAAGGAACACCGAAATGGAAAGAGAACGAAGGTTTTCGTTACTTCCAGAATAATCTACTGTAAAACTATTGACATGCGCATTGTGTATTGTTTGTGAGGCATTAGCACACATTCAACTGTCCTTTTTATTATTTAATTCTTACTCGTACTATGATTATATATATACATATGTGTGTGTGTGTATGTGTGTGTGTGTGTGCGTGTGTGTGTTGGGGGATTATATATATATATATATATATATATATATATATATATATATATATATATATATATATATATATATATATATATACACTCATGTTCACCCCTTACAAAGGATATCGTCACTTGGACTATTCGGGGCCATGTCTAGAAAATATTAACAATATATTTGCTTATGTTACGTTTAAATTTTTGCATATCAGTACAGCCAGAGAAGCAGACAGCAGGAAAGGAATTGCAAAGTCTAGCTGTTCGAAGGAAGAAACTATTAGAATAGAAAACTTTCTGGCATTTAGGGACATCAACAGTGAAAGGGTGAGATCTTATTGCTAAGCGGGTTTGTCGGGGGATATGTACGTTATGCATGTTAATGAGAAAATGTGAAACAAACAAACGGACAGATTCACAGACTAAGAGCAATATGATATAATATATGTTTGTGTGTGTTATTATTGCATGTATTATACTAGAAATTGGTATATTAAAATGTAGATTTTCAGTGTTTACTTCAATAGCGCTCAATATGTGAGTGGCATTTAGCCTGCGATGCTTGTGTGGATAACACGCGGATGCCTCTGTGTAGCTTAATCGACATACATATATTTTCATACGTCTCTCTCTCTCTCTCTCTCTCTCTCTCTCTCTCTCTCTCTCTCTCTCTCTCTCCAAACTGCCATTAGCGTATTAAGCGATGTTCTTTGTGTAAATAAATCGTGCTTAGGCATTTAGACGATGTCAGAACATCGTTAATTCACTAACCTAATGGTGAGAAGTCTTCACTGTTGGCTTGAGGGAGTTGTCTGACTAGCCGCACTGATGAGCTGATGAGCTGTGATACAGCGAAACAGTACTATGTGGCTGACTATATATATATATATATATATATATATATATATATATATATATATATATATATCTTACGTTTACATAACCACTGATTGTTAAATAAAAAAAAAACTATTCCGAAGAATATATATATATATATATATATATATATATATACTTTTCCTATTTTTTCTTTCATCTTTTCTTATTGGCTCATTAATGATCCCAATTATTTCATAGTGGGCTATATTTTTTAATATTACTTACATATATACTACCCTTCTGGTTTACCCTTATATGCTGTACCTATTTTTAATTGCTATTTACCATTTCATCCTATTTCTTCATTCTCATTTCATTTCTGAATATCATTAAGCCAGTTTTTTTTTCTATATTTATATTTTGTATAATTATGGCCCTTCTCCTCTTCTGATGAGAAGCATTTAGTATCGAAATGTCATGGCCTAAAAAGTTTTTTCTTAAATTTTCTTTTCCTTATTGTTCTGATGATCTAAATAAATTATATATAACTTATTTCTCATTTTTCATTTAATATATATATATACATATATATATATATATGCATGTATATATGTATACATATATATGCATATATATATATGTATATACATATACTAGTAGTAGTAGTAGTAGTAGTAGGAGTAGTAGTAGTAGTAGTAAGTTACGAAAATATACATTGCAATTGTTAAAGTAAATACTAAAAAGCGATACATAAAATGTATCTCATAAAGTTTTACTGAATACATGAAATCTGTATACATACATATGTGCATAATTTTCGGCCTTAATCTAATATATAAATCTCACTATGTCTGTGTGTGTGTGTCTGTCTCCATTTTTCAAATTGTATCTCCCCCTAGACAGATGATCGTTGGACGACGTGCAATAGCTTAAAAGATCGCATTTTTTGGTGCAGAATTTTATTAGGGGTATTTAATCGATTAAAATAATTGCAAATGGCTTCAAAAAAGGGTTCAAACTTGAAAGCAATGACACCTTGACGAGCGTAGCACAATGACATCATTCTGCGCAGGCGTATATCGAGTATAAGAGAAATCTATTTATTTAGATATTTCACAACGTTCTTTAAGCAGTTGTGCAATGGATATCGTGACCGAGTACTTGCACAAGTGTTGCGGTTTCGATCTCCATAACTTCTTTTTTTCTTTTCTTTTTTTACGCATTCCGATATTCCTGATTTTTAAATGTTATGTAATAAATACACAAGAACACTTTTATTAAAAAATACAGAAGAATGGATTTATTTACATAACGAAAATGTAATATTTAAAATATGTGTGTATATCAACTTATTTGTTACATTCCAAAAATCGCGTAAATAGATAAGTAACGGCATTTTATTGGATTTACTCCTAAACTAATTAACCGATTATTATGAATATTAATTATGTGTATATGTTTATATCTTTTTATGCCTTGAATTGACTCCTAAACTAATTGACGGATCATTATGAATTTTAAATATGTTTATATAATAATATATTTGTATGTATTGAATCCACTCCTAAACTAATTAACCGATCAATATATGTTTATATATTTTGATGTATTGGATTCACTCAAACTAATAAACCGATCATTATGAATTTTAATTATGTGTATATGCTCATATATTTCTATGTATTGGATTCACTCCTAAACTAATTAACCGATCATTATGAATTTTAATTATGTGTATATGTTTATACATTTCTATGTATTGTTTGCACTCCTAAACTAATTAACCGATCATTATGAATTTTAATTATGTGTATATGCTTATATAAGAAGATATTACATGTGACATACATAAAAGTTATTAAAACCGAAAATCACGTTTAATATTCGAGTAGTATGACTTACATATGAGAAAAAGGTGCTTCTTCACTATAACACCCAGATTAAAAAAAAAAACAAATTCTTACCCCTGGCGTACAGAAAATTTAACACAACAGAAAATTACATAAACGTATCGAGTTATCGTCCTAGGGTAGGTAAAGTATTCTTTTGCTGAAGATGCCAAATGATACATAGACATAAAACGTTCCTCTATTCTAAGAATAACAGGTATGTTCACATTTTTTCTCATTGTCTTATACGATCCCGAGCAACACCGGGTGGCCTTGCTAGTCAGATCTAAATCTCTAATTCCTATCAATAATTTTCTCCGTTTTATTATTTAATTCAATTTTTGCTTTTTTTATTTTTTAATTTTCAAATTTGTATTTTTTTCTTGTTTCAATTCTTGATTTCGTTACTTTTTATTTTTTCTAATTCTTTAATTTAATTTAATTTTTATTTTTTATTTTTATTTTATTTTTTCTAATTCTTTAATTTTATTTAATTTTTATTTTTTATTTTTATTTTATTTTTTCTAATTCTTTAATTTAATTTAATTTTTATTTTTTATTTTTATTTTATTTTTTCTAATTCTTTAATTTTATTTCATTTTTATTTTATTTTTCTAATTCTTTGATTTAATTTAATTTTTATTTTTTATTTTGTTTTTTCTAATTCTTTAATTTAATTTAATTTTTATTTTTATTTTTATTTTATTTTTTCTAATTCTTTAATTTTATTTAATTTTTATTTTATTTATTCTTATTCTTCAATTTAATTTAATTTTTATTATTTATTTTTTATTTTATTTTTTCTAATTCTTTAATTTAATTTAATTTTTATTATTTATTTTTTATTTTATTTTTTCTAATTCTTTAATTTAATTTAATCTTTATTTTTATTTTTTATTTTATTTTTCTAATGCTTTAATTTATTTTTTATTTTTTATTTTGTTTTTTCTAATTCTTTAATTTAATTTAATTTTTATTTTTATTTTATTTTTTCTAATTCTTTAATTTAATTTAATTTGTAGTTTTTATCTTATTTTTTCTAATTTTTTACTTTAATTTAATGCTATTTTTTATTTTATTTCTTCTAATTCTTCAATTTCATTTTATTTTATATTTATTTTTATTTCATTCTTTCTAAGTCTTTAATTTAATTTAATTTTTATTTTTTATTTTTTATTTTATTTTTCTAATTCTTTAATTTAATTTAATTTTTTTATTTTTATTTTATTTTTTCTAATTCTATAATTTAATTTAATTTTTATTTTATTTTTTCTAATTCTTTTATTTAATTTACTTTTTATTATTTTTTTTAATTCTTTAATTTAATTTAATTTTAATTTTAATTTTTTATTTTATTTTTTCTTGTTCTTTAATTTAATGTAATTTTTATTTTACTTCGTTTTTTCTAATTCTTTAATTTCATTTAATTTTTATTTTTATTTTTATTTTATTTTTTCTAATTTTTTAATTAAATTTCATTTTTATTTTTTATTTCATTTTTTCTAATTCTTTAATTTAATTTAAGGTTATTTTTTATTTTATTACTTCTAATTCTTTAATTTAATTTAATTTTAATTTTATTTTTTTATTTTTTATGTTATTTTTCTAATTATTTAATTTAATTTCATTTCATTTTTTATTTTTTTATTTTATTTTTCTAATTCTTTAATTTAATTTAATTTCATTTTTTATTTTTTATTTTATTTTTCTAATTCTTTAATTTAATTTAATTTTTATTTTTATTTTTTATTTTATTTTTTCTAATTCTTTAATCTAATTTTATTTTATTTTATTTTATTTTTATTTTATTTTTTTCTAATACTTTAATTTGTTTTTATTTTTTCACTTGTATTTAAACATTTTAAAAGATACCATTATTTTAATTTTTAATTCTACTTATCATTCTAATATTTCAAATCTTATAGAGTTTTTATAACTTTAGTTATTTTTCTGTCTTAAACACATGAGGCCATATTTATCTATTGTGTTTCAAATGGCCCAAGTTTGTCCATCTTTTTATCTATAATATAAATTTCACCTGTCTGTTTAAATGTACGTTTGTATGTACTACGTAAGTGTGTATGTATGTATAGTCAGGTCATGTCATATGCTACTGGTACCATGTAACCCAGTACTACCTGCCTCATATTCGGGTCACCGGCGACTAAACTGGTTCCCTGAAGAATTAAAAAAATGACCTTCCAAAGGGCAAATGAAACCTTTTTCGGAGTCAACGGCCAACTAGCAACGTGTGTGTGTGTGTGTGTGTGTGTGTGTGTGTGTGTGTGTGTGTGTGTGTGTGTGTGTGTGTGTGTGTGTGTGTGTGTGTGTGTGTGTGTGTGTTGAGGTGGAGAGGGCTCCGGTAAGCCATGGTGACGGCAATCTTTCTAGGAGAAGCAAATCTCTGATTTAAAAAAAAAACATAAAGCGGGAGACCAGTACCCGCATTAAGCTGATCTGCAGTTTAACTTGTTACTAGCTATCTTGCTCTTGCTTATTGCTGGATCTCAACATTTTGAACCGAGGGAGAGATTTAGCTGTCGTACAAAGCTAAGACTCTATAACATCATCTGTGTATAGATACTCCCTCAGGCATTTGTCTATTAAAATGGTCCTGTGGCGATGGAGGTCATTTTTGGGCTCATGGACTTTAAGTGTCTGAGGGAATGGCACTCGTCTGACAAGAGATCGGTATCGTTTTAAAGCTCGATCCTTCGAACGACAAATATCAAAAAATTGGCTAAAAACAGTAATTCCTTCACCCTCAACTGGCCACTTTTTCTACAGGGAGGGGCCGCCTTTTTCGCCAATATTTTCGAAAGTCATCCCCTATTTTTGATTTACTAGCCTTAATTTAAACATTCGTCACTTCCGGTTTTGCGATGGCGCAACAGCAAAGACGTCGCGTTTTTTTTTTCGCGTTTTCTTCCTTCGCGGAATATATTTTTTTTTTTTTTTTTTTTTTTTTTTATTACATTTTCACCCCAAACAAGGCACATTGCCACTTTGGTGTAGGGGGCTACTATCAGGGGAAACATCTACTGGGGCACTATGTAGGGATTAGGGCAGCGAGATGTTGGTTCACGTTGCACTTGAACTTCTGCATGTCAGTACAGTTGGGGAAGCAGTGACCTGGAATGGAATTCCAAAGTCTAGCAGTTCTGGGGAAGAAACTACTGGAGTAGAAAGATCTTTTACATCTAGGGATCTCTACAGTGTGGGGGTGGGATTTTGCAGCTTGTCGGGTCTGTCGAGGGTGTTCACATCGTGGGGGCACAAGTGCTTGCAGTTCTTCAGAGCATTCACCATTATAATACTTGTAGAACAGGCAGAGGGATGCAACGTTTCGACGATGGGACAGAGGCTGAAGTTTTGATGCCAGTTTAGGGCCTATCAGATTTGCGACTCTCTTTTGAACCCTGTCAAGGAGAGAGAGACTAGTAGCCGATGCACCGGCCCAAATATGACAGCAATACTCCATACATGGGCGAATAGTGGCCTTATAGAGGTACAGGATACTTTCGGGTGTTAGAAGTTTTCTAGCACGGTAGAGAGAGCCCACCTTCCTCGCAGCGGCCCTGGCAATGCCCTCGATGTAATTGTTCCAGCTCATGTTTCCTGTGAACGTTAGGCCAAGGAGCTTGAAAGACGTACTCTCAGCTAAAGAGTTGTTGGCCATTGCTATAGGTGGTAGAGAAGGTTTCTTGTAATTATTGAATGAAACCAGTTTTGTCTTGGTGGCATTGAACGTTACCATCCATTTTTGTCCCCATTCCACTACTGATTTGAGGTCATCCTCTAGTGTTTCTGCCATTACTTTAGATGTATGTTCATTTGTTTTCCTGTCGTGCCTGCTATAGAGTGTGGTGTCATCAGCATATATACCCATCTCAGAAGCAATTTTATCGGGGAGGTCATTTATGAATATCAGGAACAGCAGAGGACCAAGGATAGATCCCTGGGGCACTCCGGCATTTATATTATATTGTTTAGACGTACGACCGTCGAGGACAACCTGGATTTTTCTCTTATCTAAGAAGGATTTAATTATGTTAAGTATTCTACCAGTGATGCCATAAGATCTAATCTTCCTGAGGAGACCCTCATGCCATACCCTGTCAAAAGCCTTAGATATATCTAGAGCTACCGCTCTGCCCTCTCCCGCTTTGTCCAGTGAATGGTATATGCGTTCAGAGATTACAGTGAGGATGTCTGCCGTGGAACGGGCTTGTCTAAATCCATATTGATGGTCGGTCAGAAGTTTAGCATCTGTGAGGTGCTGGACTAGAGCATGGTTAATTAAGGTCTCAAATATTTTGGCAAAAAGTGGGAGGAGGCTAATAGGGCGATAATTTAATGGGTCAGTTCTTTCGCCAGAATTCTTGAATACTGGTACCACAGAAGCAGTTTTCCAGCAGCTCGGAAAGCAAGATTCATTAAGGCATTTGTTGTAGAGTTTGGAGAGAACTGGAGCTACTTTGGCTGAGCACTTTTTTAATAGCACAGCTGGGATGAGGTCGGGTCCACATGCTTTGGAAGTGTCAAGGTTTTTTATGATAGCATGCACCTGAGCAGGGGTGATTTCCAGATCGTCTAGCTTGGCGTCTGTCCGCATAGGAAAGTCAGGTAGGGGGTGGTTTAAAGGGTCCAGTGTAGAGTTGGAGGCAAACCGACTGGCAAGCATGTTAGCCTTCTCGGTTGCTGAGCAAAGAACCTCGTGATTGTTGGTTAGTGGGGGAATCGTTGATTGCCCATTATTTACTACACTGTTGTAGATTTTCCAGAAGTCACGAGTTTCTAATTTTTGTGCTTCAATGCGTTTTTTAGTGGTTTCCGTAAATTCCCTCTTAGCTGTCGCTATTTCTTTCGTAACGCTACTTCTAGCTTCTATGTACTTTTGTCTGTTTGAACTGGACTTATGTCGGTTAAACCTTCGGAATGCATGCTGCCTTTGAGCAATGGCAGTTGCGCAAGTCGAAGTAAACCATTGGGGAGAGTGGGGCTTGCTATAGAATTTCCGCATGGGAACATGCGCTTCGATTGCAGTTTTGAACCATTCAGTGGTCTCAGTTGCACACTGTTCAGCAGGAAGAGAAAAAATATTTCCCCATGGGGCGTCTCTGATAAGATCTCTGATAGCTTCCCAGTCAGCCTTTTTATAATATCTCGTTGTTTTGAGCACTGGCTCTTCAGTTTTGGGTCTAGAGTTTAGGGCGATTTCAACCATTATTACCGCATGATCAGCGTTCCCAAGTGGGCTGTCGGCTTTCGTTACACAATCATCAGGAATTGTGGTCAAAAACAGATCTAATAGTGATGCGTGTTGTTCTTCCTGATCAGGGAAGCGGGTTGGAAAAGTAACAATTTGCGATAGGGAGTGAGATACAGAGAAGCTATGAGTTGCGCTGCCTGCTGCATCTGTATAAGTAGAGAATCCAAGCCAGTTTTTGTGATGGACATTAAAGTCACCAAATACATGTACTTGGGCGCTAGTGTCGAAAGAGAGTGCTGTGTCTATGCTGTCAGATACTTTGTTTATTATGGTGCAGTCTTGGGTCGAAGGAGAGCGGTAGAGAAAGTAAAAGTAGCTAATGTTGTGTTGCATGATTAGTCTAAAGCACATAAAGGCTTGATCATCCGTTTCTAGGTTTGTTTCTCTAGTCAGGGGAAGGGTATTACGAATGTAAACTCCAAGTCCGTGCATATGTCTGTCAGAGTCCTTACGGCAGAGTGGGAGATATCCAGGCATGTTAAAGTAGTTAGAGGGGATGGAGGAGTGTAGGTTAGTCTCACTTAGTGCTAAGATATCCGGGGTATTTGTTAGGAGAAATGCTTCAACATCAGCTAAATTAGTTCTAAGCCCACGGATATTTGTGAATGCAAGCCTCAAGGGAGGAGGCAAGTTGGATTTGTTTGACCCTAAGCCTGGTTTAAGCTTATTTTTAGATTGTACTGTCATCATGTTTTTTAACGAGTTTCAGTTGGGTTAGGGGAAGCCGAACAGGAGGTTATGCAGAATATCACACATGCATCACAAGTAGACCATCAGCTGACCCTCCATCAACTAGGACTGTGGCCTCAGGAAAGCCCACCGGGGATGAGTGCAGGGTCCCTTTCCATGCGCGCCATGGCACTGCAAACATCCCGATATTATTCAACTGTTGATGGAGCAGCCGCTCTAAGCGCTACCAAAGAGTTAGGGCTCCTGTACTACCAGTCGGAAACAGCAGCCAGTAACTGTCAATTCGGTACCCTCAACCCATCAGAGGAAGGTCAACCCAATCTAATTGCTCAGGCATATGTGGTACTCAAGCATTCTCAAATGCCCAGCTTTAGGGGTGGGGTGTGTCGGGAGTGGGGAGACGGCGTTCATTGCCCTAGACAAGAAACAAGATCTACCAATGGGTGTTTCTGTCGAATCACTGATAGTATCTCTGCGCCTGACTAATAGGCAAAGAAGGAGTATGGAAGCCGGGCGATAGGCAGGACCTATCTACTCCTTAAGCAATTTAGGTATTGCAAACCGGTAATTTGTTTGAGTCACCAGCTCTAGGAAGGCTGTCATCCAAGACTGAAGAGGCCTCCCTCCTCTTTGGTTTAGTTTCAGAGTTTTCCTTCTCCTAGACGGATGATCTGGAAAGATCTACTGGGTCCGTCACCACTGAGAGGTTTTGCTCCGCGCCTGGGTTCTAATCCAGGTATTTTTGCGACCCCGCGTGGTTAGATAATGTTATTGGGTTAGTTTGTAGAGGTTATATCTGCTAAATAGTTACACTCCTCAAAGTGGATTAGGGATATTGTTATTTCATTGTTACTGGATAAAGGGGTTGAGTAGAGCTCATGCAGTGTAAGCAACTATGATTGTAAGGAGGCTTGTTAGGAGATAGTGTTGTTAGAGGCTTTCATTTTTGTTTATATATATTTTTTTCTCATTTTTTTTTTCCTTTTTTATTTTTTTTTATTTTTTTATTTTTTTTTTTATCCATGTGAGCTTGGGTCTAGTATATTAAAGTGTGAGTAGGAGTTAAGAATTGAAAGAATTGAATACTTGAAACAATTGAAAAAAAGGGGGAATAACATTTTAGCGTGGGTAACGACTGATTGGCAAACCGAAAGGCGAAAGATAACTACTTTTAAGAAACAAAATATCCAGAATTTTAGGTCCAAGGGCTTAAATTCAAAATGCAAAAAATCCAGTCAACGTCCATGAAAGAAATTGATTTTTTAGGTTGTACTGCCTTCGCAGCAATGCAAAACATTAATATTCAGTAAAGGAAAAGAAACAAATGGATAGATTATCAAAAAGAAACGTCCGCTTCCATCGTTGGCTAGGAAAGAAATGGCTAATTTTTAAAAAAAAATGATAATTGAAAATTTAGGTAAGTTAAAACTGGAATGGAATTCTTAGAAAGTCCGCGGAATAAGGACTTTGAAAATTGTTTTTGTAGTATTCTGTCGAATAATAAATTTAATTGTAAATTTTAATTTACAGTTGTCAATTCTTTTACTTCCCCCTATAATAAGTTCTACTTTTTATTGTTTCGGTATTGAGCTTTTTTTTATTTGTTTGGGATTAATTCATTCATATATAAATAGTAATATTTATATTAAGTTGAAGTTTACCTCTGATTATATCAGGTAAATATTTCTTTTCCGCTGTATTGATTGATTGTTTTATGTGTGTGTATATATATATATATATATATATATATATATATATATTGCTGAAAGTTATATATCTATATCAGTATTCATATCTCTCTCTCTCTCTCTCTCTCTCTCTCTCTCTCTCTCTCTCTCTCTCTCTCTCTCTGTGTGTGTGTGTGTGTGTGTGTGTGTGTGTGTGTGTGTGTGTGTGTGTGTGTGTGTGTGTGTGTGTTACAAGAACAAGTCGCCTGTTCTTGTAAGTGAGTAAATATGAGATGGGATAGACGAGGATTCGAACTTGCGAAGCTAGATTTGGAATTGAGAATTCCGATCATAAGTTAAAATAAATAATACAGAATGTTATTGAAAATGGAATGTAGAATTACCATTGTTTAGTTCACATAAAATTGTTAGATATCTGTTTATTGAAAAAAGAATGTAATGATGTAATTTTGTTTCTGTTAAAGAAATGAAATTAAAATAAGGAATTTAAAAACGAACGATGGAAAATGTTTGTAAAGTGGGTTAATCAAAAAGTTAGGTTATAGAGTTGGCTTTGTGGAAACGTGAGGTGTGTCAGGCCGCGTGTCTGATATGCAAGTGTTGGTCATGCAATGATGTCATGAGTTTTCAATATAGTTGGAACTTGGCAAAGGGTAAGTCGATCAGTCAGTCAGGGGAGAAGAGAGAAGTTAGTGAGTCAGAGACAGAGCTGACATGGAACCTTGGAAGCGAAGAGGAGAAGAAAGAATCATGTAGAGACTTGAATTCCTTGATGCAAAGCCATTGACCGGTCGTATGACATGGAATAAACGAATATCATCATAATTTTGTACCTGCGTCTTCGTGTTATGTTATTCAACAGAAAGTTATTGTCCATTTATATTATAAGAACTTTGTGAAAATCATCATCTCAAAAATAGGTAAAGAAATATATGTGTCAGTGTTATAGAAACACTCCCATTCACAGAACTGTTAAACGGTATAAATGTCAAACTATCTCCTCTAACTATCAATCTATCTATTGATATATCTATATCTTCCTCTCATTGTGTATTACATGCCGTCGGCTTTCCTGTATTAGCATGTACCCTGTCTCTTTATATATACAGAACTGTCTCTCTCTTTATATATACGCGATATATCTGCACACCAACATGAACACTCTAACACGAACAACAAATACATACGTCATCCTTTCGAAAATAACACTCAGTATGCAACATCTCTCTCTCTCTCTCTCTCTCTCTCTCTCTCTCTCTCTCTCTCTCTCTCTCTCTCTCTCTCTCTCTCTACACACACACACACACACACACACACTTATATATTACAGAATATTTCTCATAAATAAATATACATCTACGTCTGCAACATTATTTTTATTTTTTTTTTCGATGATGTTAAGTTTGTTAAAAAAAAAATTAACGCTTGCTGATAAATCTGAAAAATAATTTATACAGTTTTGCAAACGTCCGATATGATATGCGTGCTTTCTGTGGTAATCTGTCTCATTCTTTCTCTTCGTTTTGTAGGTAAATTGTATTCATATTTTCAATACCTTCTTCCTTTATTTTAGACTCGCCTCCTCACTGACTAATATGCTAATATGTTGGTGCAAAATTAATGTCGTTTTTTGACTTGAATCAACGTTTTTGGAATAAAGAAGCTTACGCCGAGACCAAAATTGGTAATGACATTTGAAATCTTTCCTTTTGTTTTTATTTGCGTTTTTCGCTTCATATGTTTTAGTTGTTTCAAGTGAAAATATTACGTCACGTCCGTAAAGTTGAGGTTGATTAAAAGAGGGGGTTAAGAGTGAAAAGTAGTATTTATTACATAAAAACACGTGTTCTCCTTCCGTAAAGTTCTGGGTCTTAAAATTTTCGCTGTGACTTATTGTATTTTTGTACGCTAGGCTGAAGTTATATCTAAACATATATCTATATCATATTTTTCTTAATCTGTCTGTCTGTTCGTTCCAGTTTATCAGAAATTATCGAACCAGTCTGACTGAAATTTTGCATGGATCTTTGCAATGATGAGGTGCAACGAACTAAGTATTATAGTATCCGTTTGGTGGAGAGTTCGTCACCATAATACTACATTTTCTCTAAAAAAAAATTTTTGATTTTTGTTTTTTTTTCGAAAACTACTGAGCACCCATTGTTTCTTATAGATAGATAGATAGATAGATAGATAGATAGATAGATAGATAGATAGTAATGTTGTACATATATATTTATGGAGAAATAGTCTGTAAAGTATAGAGAGAAAGATATAAACACCGATATAGATGTATATATATTTCAGTAATGTATGTGCGTGTATGAATAGACTGGGATAAATAGATAGACAGATGATCAGACAGACATTCGGATACATACATACATACATACATACATACATACATACATTATTAACAGACCTGAGTGGGCATACACTATTTAAAACAAGACAGATAAATATGAACAAAGGAAAGAAACCGACCGCTTTGGTTCGCTCTTCAAGTCTCCGTTTACCGTCGATCTTTAATCTGTCGCTATCGTCGGATGTCAAACTCATTTTACGTAACTTCCGGGATCAAGTGGCTGAGCCAAGAACGCTCGGCACACAACTGATTAGAACGGACAGGTAAGACGATGTAATTGAAAATGTCAGTCGAGTTAACGATGCTAAAACGTAACGAGTTTGGGCATTTTTCTATTGTTAGAATCATTCCAGTCGACTTCAATAAGACGCTTCCGTCCCCCCCCCCTCCGTCTCTCTCTCTCTCTCTCTCTCTCTCTCTCTCTCTCTCTCTCTCTCTCTTCGTATAACGATGCTAAAAACATAATCAATATAAAGGTAACTGCAACCTCAAATCTGCCAACTCTGGTCACAGGCGTTTTGAAATTCGTTTTGTGTTAACAACACAAAAATCGTCTCGAATTTTCAAGCAATCATCGTCAAAACCGCTTAAAGAACTTGCTTATCTAGCCACACTGTAGAACTGTGATACAGCCAGTCTGCATATGGATTAATGAACGACTGGCCATAAAATTCCATTGAATCTAAACGACGGAAATGTCTACCTCCCACCCTAACGCAATGTAAGCTCCTTCTCCCACTTTGAACGTTTTCATTTCTTTTGATTTCGCGTCTGACGTTATTATGTCGTAAGTCAAAAAAATTATTACTATTATTGTTTTGCTTTATTTCAACTTGAACTTTATTTATGACTAGCGGGGGATATCCGGCGTTGCCCGGGTGTTTGTAGGTGTGTGTGTTTTGGGGTAAATCGTTGGCCGGGTGTTTGTTAAAAAAAAAAAAAAAAAAAACGAAGCCTTGACGCGCAGTTGGAAAATAATAAAGTGTGAAAAAAAAAACGTGTGACTTGGCAGGTGCCCGTTTTTGACGAGTTAATGACGTCAACTTTGAGTGCGGAACCGCTAGTCTGTTCGCTTCTTTTTTTATACGAAAAAGTTTAACGCACATGCGGTGATCGAAAATTGTTGAATATTTATCTTTTCAAAGTCGGGCAAATTAAATAGACAGGCGACCCCGGTCGGTAACTCGTAGATATTACAATTTAGGCGCGATATAAAAATTATTTAGAAGTGGTGAGGCGACCGATCGCTTCTCGAAAAAAAACCTTTCTTGGACATACACGAAAACGCACACACACACACACACACACACACACACATTTTCGCTTTTATATATATATAGATTCGCACCTACATTTAGCTCTCTAACGGAATGTATACAGACAAGGACAAAATATTAAACATGGATCTACCATTATATATATATATATATATATATATATATATATATATATATATATATATATATATATATATATATATATATATGGCGATTAAGCTACACTGATTATTCGGCGTTTCATCCACTCCAGGATTCCTCAGGCTTATGCGCATAAGCCTGAGGAATCTTAGAGTGGATGAAACGCCGAATATTCAGTGTATCTTAATCGCCATATATATTTTATAAATTACTAACTAGCTCTACCTACGTATTGAACATTTTTGAAGTAAATACTTAAAGTTTACACAGAAATCTATACTTTCGTATATTAATTTTATGTGAGTAAATGAAGTAGCTATATATATATATATATATATATATATATATATATATATATATATATATATATATATATATATGTTTGGAGGTACAGAATTTATATATAGTTTTGAATAAAATAGGCGGAAGTTTCTCAAGAGCTCTTTCGGCTATCATCTCATCAGGAGAAAATCGGTAGCGTAAAAAATAATATTATGTCCAAAGTTTAAAGAGTTCTAATGGGGAACTATTGAATGTGCCAAAAGTACGGGGACAACTAAAATTAAGTTTATTAACGTTTAAAAACGATTAAAATATTGGCACAACGAAGGGGGGGAAAAAATAAAAAATAAAAAAATAGCGGGAGAAAAGATTCAAAGTTCCCCAAAGAGAAACAATGCGTTTGCTGTTTCCTTTTGCCGGCACAAAGGTTTACGCACCGCACCGCAATAGAGACAGACTCCAAAATCTTTAAATGGTTTCTAGAGTCCGCTCTATGTAGCACCTCGAACCATTCTATTTTATATCTATCGGCACAGCACGGGTTGTCAACCATGTCCAAGGCTGCAGAAGGAGGGAGACCACCCCCTTCTGCGGACGATGATGATATAGCAGCTGCCAATTAGCATAATGGTTCAAAGTCTTGACTGTCATACGTGCGGTCGGGTTTCGATCCTGGCTCGAGGTAGTTGCCTGTCTAGCCGCACTGATGAGCTGTGATACAGCGAAACAGTACTGTATGTGGATGACTATAATGCTCCTTGAGTTGAGCATATTGGGAAGTGATACACGATATACCATTAGCGTATTAAGTTTTGTGTAAACAATTGAGCTTAGATATTCAGACGATGTCAAAACATCGTTAATTCACTACCCGCACAGCTGCCGGTTAGTGAAATGTTTCGGAGCCTGGACTGCCGGGTTTCAACCCTGGCTTGAGGTAATTGCCTATCTATATGACATAATCACGTTTGACATACCAGTTTCCATCAGATCACCGAAGTTAAGCAACGGTGAGCCTGGCCAGTGCCAGATGGGTGACTATTTAGAACTTCCAGGTGCTGTACATGCTCTGCGCTTATCTCGGCATTGTTTCCAGTCGTCCTGGACTTCTCCTTGCCACTGGACTCAAACAGTGCCGATTCAAGAGAGGTGTGGTTGGAGATTGCGCAACCCTTGCGACACAATTACATGTGCAGTTGCACCTACAGGGGGTATCCTTTGTTTTTCAAGACTGAATGGAGGCATCGAACATCGGGGATTCTCGCACTAAAAATTTTGTATAAAGCTTTGGAAATTTACACACCCTTATACGTACTGTCATTATCGAAAGAAATATATGCAATGGAAATGAACATGGATTCACTATGTGATGCAATATCTCCGCATCTCCAAGGACTCTGGATTTCTTCTAAACCTCAGCATCAATGGATATTTACATCGGTGAAGAGGACGACATCTCATATGCCCTTCAAAATAACGGTATGAGACAACCAAATATTCTGGATATATCGAATTACTCGATCACCTCTGATTTTCCCCTTGGATCACTACTCGTCCGACCTGGCAGTAATATCTCGGAAACAATTGAACTCATTCTTATATTGGACTGCCCAGGTTGTATGATATCCTTTTTCTGACTTTTAAATAACTTTTAAATAACATTTTTAATATATGTGCTGAAAAGTAAAATACTTGTTTATTCATAGCTGAACATTTTGCTAATTGCATTTCATTTCCTCTGATGATAAGAGCCATTATTGAAAATCCATGGATTAAGGAAATGAATATAATTTTTCTTCATATATTCCTTGTTTCACACAATAAATTTTTAACTTAAATATACAGTAGCGTCCAAAACTAAGGGGCAAAATTTTAAAACCTAATATTTGTTAATAGGGTACCATTGTTAGATAATAATATTGTTAAAAGTTAAATTAATATCTGTCTATCTATCTGTCTATCTACTTCTCTGTCTATCTAGTGATATTGTTAAAATAGTTTATATTGGGAATTATTAATGTTTACATAAATTAGCTAAGTTAAAAATAAGCAAAATAGCCTTCAACAGTTGCGTACGTGACAGAGGTCACACGTTAGGAGACGTGTGCTTTTGATGATGACGTAACGGAACTGACAGGTCCAGAGGTCAAGAAGATTGAATTGAAGATTTTGAGTTTGGTCACGAAAGTGTACAGACGAGCTCTTCAAAGTCCGGGAAGCGGGGCTAGAAGGAACAAGTAATGTAGACACGTATGGAGACTCCTTGTGAAGACCATTAAGACAACTGAAATAAACTTATATTTTAAAAATATAAAGTGTTGTTCTGTGGTTTCACAAAAAGAGAAAAAAACAGTAATGGTGTTGGTCGTTGTATGTCTATCACAGAGCCCAGAAGTGAAGACAGAAGAACTCCGGATAAAAAAAAAGCTATGAAGCAAATACATATTCTTCTTATAAACTATGATATCTTTACGTAAATATAAACTGTAATATATACCCGTGTTTATACGTTTATACGTCAATATCATTTCCTCCTGGCTATACAACATACATTCAACTTATACGTGTATTTGGTGCCGTTTGGAGAACAATATATCCCTGATTATGTAATACTATGTAGGAAGTTGAGCGTCGATGGGACAGAGGCTGAAGCTTGGATGATAGTTCAGGACCTATTAGGTTGGCGACTCTCCTTTGAACCCTGTCTAAGAGAGACTAGTAGCAGATGAACCAGCTCAAATGTGACAGCAATACTTCATACATGGGTGAAAGATGGCCTTGTAGAGGTACAGGGTACTTTCAGGCATAAGTAACTTTCTAGCACGGTAGAGAGATCCCACCTTCTTTGCAGCAGCTTTGGCAATGCCTTCAATATATCTGTTCCAACTCATGTTCCCTGAGAACGTTAAGCCGAGAAGTTTGAACGAATTACTTTCAAGTAATGTATCATTAGTCATGACTGTTAGTGGTTTAGAAGGTTTCTTGTAGTTATTAAAGGAAAGAAGCTTGTCTTGCCAGCATTGAACGTTACCATCCATTTTTGTCCCCATTCCACTACAAATTGGAGGCCTTCTCTCTAGGGTTTCCACCACTGCCTTGGATACTTGTTCATTCCTTTTCCCCTCGTGCCTGTTATAGGGCGTGGTGTAATCAGTAAATGTACCCATCTCAGACAATTTTATCAGAGAGGTCATTTATGAATATCAGGAATAATAAAGGCCCAAGAATCGACGCCTGAGATACATCTGGATTTATATAATATAGTTTTGATGTACGACTATTTAGAACAACCTGGATTCTTCACTTATTTAAGAAGGATTTAATTATGTTAAGTATTTGTCCAGTAATATCATATGATCTGATTTTCTTGAGTAGACCATCGTACCATATCCTGTCAAAAGCCTTAGATATATCTAGGGCTACTACCTTATTTTTCCCCTTGCTTTATCCAGTGCATGGTATATACGTTTAGAGATTACAGTTAGAATATTTGCAGTAGAATAGGTTTGTCTAAACCCATACTGTTGGTCAGACAGATGTTTAGTAGCTGTGAGGTGGTGGACTAGATCTTGATTAATTATGGGCTCAAATATTTTGACGAAAAGAGGGAGGAGATTAATGGGGCGATAATTTAATGGGTCAGTTCTTTCGCCAGAATTCTTGTAAATTGGTACCACAGAAGCAGTTTTCCAGCAGTAAGGAAAGCAAGATTCGTTAAGGCATTTGTTGAAAAGTTTGGAAAAAACGAGAGCAACCTCAGCAGAGCATTTTTTTTTAATAGTAGAGCCGGGATGAGATCAGGACAACATGCTTTGGAGATGTCTAAGATTTTTATGATATCATGTACTTGAGAAGGGGTGATTTTCAGATCATCTAATGCGGTTTCTGTCTGCAGAGGAAAATCTAGGAGGAAGTAGTTAGCTGGGTCCAAAGTAGAGTTGGAGGCAAACTGACGGGCAAGCAGGTTAGCCTTCTCGGTTGCCATGCAAACAACTTCAAGATTGTTGGATAGTGTGGGGAATTATTGATTGCCCATTATTTACTGTTATAGATTTTCCAGAAATCACAAATTCCTAATTTCTGAACTTCAATGCGTTTTCTGGTGGTTTCGGTATATTCTCTCTTAACTATGGCTATTTCCTTCTTACAATTACTTCTAGCTTCTATATACTTTTGTCTATTTATACTGGATTTATGTCGGATAAATCTGCGGTATGCATGCTGCTTTTGAGTAATGGCAGCTGTGCAAGTAGAAGTAAACCATTGGGGAGAGTGGGGTTTGCTATAGAAATTCCATTTGGGAACAACATGTGCTTCAATTGCCGCTTTCAGTGGTCTTATTTGTGCACTGTACCACAGGAAGAGAAAAGATATTTCGCCATGGAGCATCTCTGATGTGATCCCTGATGGCATCCCAGTCAGCCTTATTATAGTACCCTGCCGTTTTGAGGAGTGACTCTTCAACTTCAGATCCAGAGTTAAGAGTGATGTCTATCATTATCACAGCCTGATCGGCAATGGGTATTTGTTACACAATCCTCAGGAACTGTGGTCAGAAATAGGTCCAGAAGTGAGGCTTTCAGAAGTGAGGGTCCTAACGATCTGTGAGACAGGTCAGGAACGTTACTGTGTGTGTGTCAAGGAATGGGATATAGAAAAGTTATGTGTGATGCTACCAGCTGTGTCAGTGTAGTTGGAGAATCCAAGTGTGGTGGACATCAAAGTCTCCAAATACATGTACATGTGTCTAGGGACAGTGCTACATCTATGCTGTCAAAGACGTGATTACTATACCACCACCACCACCACCGAAAAAATAAGGTAATCCCTGGAAAGATGGTGTTATAATTACTGAACAGATACTACACTACAATACACCCAGTCTTGGATCGAGGGAGAATGATAAAGAAAATATAAGTAGCTAATGCTATGTTGCAAAATTAGTCTGAAGCACATGAAGGCCAGGTGGTCTGATTCTAGTTTAGAGTCCCTAGTCATGGGGAGGGGTTTATGAATATAGACTCCAAGTCCATGCATGTGTCTGTAAGAGTCCTTACGATAAAGTGGAAGATAACCAGACGTATAAAGTGGTTGTTAAGACAGCAGTACAAAAGAATTCTATTTCTTAACTTCTATCTTGTCTCTCTCTCTTTCCCTCCCTCTCCCTCCATCATCCGTTTTCCTCCTTCTCTTTCCTCTCTTTTTTCTTTGCTCATCCTATTCCTCTCTCTGAGTACAAACACACACACATACATACACACACGCAAAACTCGAATCGGCGTAAGGGAAATAACTCTGTGAAAAAAAATCAGAGTTATTTCCCTTTAGATAATAACATTAAAAATCGTGTTTACTTCTTGTGCATAAAATGATATAAATGCTCATTTTATTCCCAAAGAATGAATCTTTTTTATTTATTTTTGTTTTCTAAATTTTAAATATTTTTCTTGTGTTACTCCGATTTTTAAAAAAAATACCAATTTTGTAAGGGTTTGTTGAGTATTTTTCAAGTTTTAGCAAGACATATTTACCTACATACAATTGCAATTGCAAATTTGTCAAAATTATCCAATAGAAGTGGAAGTTTTTAACGTGCATACACATCTAAATAAATGTATTATTAGGTTGATTCGTAAAATTATACAACTCTAGGTCACATATTTTTGCTAGCATATTACTATACTATCACAACCCTGAAAAAATAAGGTAATCCCTGGGAAGATGGTGTTATGACTGCTGAAAAGATACTGCACACCAAAAATAGAGGCGTTAATGTCTGAAAGGAAAGCCTCCTAATGAACGCACATATACAGAGTGGAACGATAAAATTGTCGCCCTAGAAAAGACAACATGATTCCATTTCCATTTCATGAAAATTGTTTTTCTTTTTTTGTTGCTAACCATCTACTAGTTGGCCCGTTGTGTGCAAATCCCAAGAGCAATAGCCGTCTTTTATCATGTTTGAAAGTGACCCAATGTTCAATGAGCGAGATTGAAGATGCACCACTATACACTCATGCTCTCCACCGATCAAAGTTATGAATTGCCAGCACCCTCAAAATGCAAATCCGGACAGTTCAACACTTGAGGATGTGCCCAGAGTGATGAAAACAAAGCTTCCGGCTATGGTCTTTGATGAGGTTTCAAGTGAGGGTCACATCATGCCACCTCACATCTTCAAAGTCAGCTTGAAAGTCAGCACCAAAATGTACCTGGATATGTTGAAGAATGTGGTGATCCCCTGGTGCAATCAGGTGGCCGATGGCAAGCCATGGCTCTGGCAGTAGGACTCTGCACTGGCCCACAAGTCCAAAGAGACCCAGGGTTGGCTTCACAAGGAGTGCTACGATTTAGTACTCTTCTCTCACTGGCTCGTCTCCTACCCCGACCTGAACCTGCTGGACTACTTCGTTTGATCATACATCAAGAACATCACCAACACGACCTCCCACAACACCAAAGCCAGCCTGATTGCTGCCATCTGCCGAGTACTCACTGAGCTTCCACCGGCGCTTGTGGAAAAGGCATGCTCCCAGTTCTGAAGGCGGCTACATTGAATAGATGTCAGCTCTACTACAAAATCAAGTTACTTGAATCGATTTTTTCAATATAAGTTTTAAAATAAAGCTGTAGTTTTGTTTTCTTTAAGGAGACAAATTTATCATCCCACCCTGTAGACTACCGTCCAAAGGAGGAGATAATGCCTGGAAGGATGGTCTTATGTCAACAGAAGTGCTACTATACTACCCATCTAATGAGCATTAAAGGTTACTACATCAGTCTGACATACTATATAGTAAACTGGATCGAACATTAAAAAATAGCACAATTAATAGAAGTTCATAGTATAGTTGGGTTTCAGACAGACAGATACCAAATCTCTATTAGTAATAGATATGCTATTATTTTACAAGTTCGGAAAACTTTTAGTTTTGATTCAAATACGAATTACTTAGGACTTCTACCTGGTTATGGCTGACGGAAGAATAGCTTACTACCCCGGTGGATTAAATAAAAAGTTCTGTTTGAAATTCTGTGCAGATCCTGGAGTTCAACAGAAAGATTCCAGAATTCAACAAGATACAACTAAAGAAGGTCGGAGGTTACATCGACTGAAATGTTGTGAAAATAGAATTCAAAAGAACTGTAGTTCAAAGAATCTAAATATTTGGAATAATCAATCCTTATCTCAAAAATGCAGAACTGAATTAACAAACGGTGATTATCACAAAATAATTATCCTTTACATTTTCGGTAGGATGTTTTTGTTGAGGGGGGAGGGGGGGGTCAATAATTTGTTTTCACCATTTTTTTTTTTTTTTTCAATATCACATTATCGACACAAGAAATCATATTTTTATTAGATATTTATAAAGAATGTGTATCGTGCTATTTACAGAGATGATTTTCAAGTTAAATTCTATTTTTAAGGCACCTTTTGTTTATTTAATTGTTAAGTGAAAGTGCATGATGGTTACAAAGCGCCCTTTTTGCAGAATGACAAAGATGTGTGAAGGTGCCAATCGACCATGCAACTAATAAAGTAGACACAACAGCAAAAAGATAATGTCATAAGCAAAGAAGGATGACAAATACAGATGATCGGTTAAAGACGATGGGTATCGTGTGTTATTTTTTTTTTCCACAGAAATGGATATAGGATCAGCTGAATAGGCATCTTGCAAAATTGAGATTTTTTGGTTCTTTAGCCGGACTTCAATCGGCACAGGTACGTGAAGCTGGACGTCAGTGGGCTCTGGAGCAGGTAGCTGGACGTCAATAGGCACTGGAACAGGTAGCTGGTGGCCGAAGCGCTGGAGCTGCAAGAGTAAACTGGAGTTGCTGGAATTGCTGCAGGAGTGATCTGAAGTCACTGGAAAGCCACTAGAGTTGCTGGAGAAGTAAGCTGGAGTTGCTGGAAGCTACAGGGGTAAGCTGACAATGTGGCAGGAGTAAACTGCAGAGGCTTGAGAAGTAAGCTGGAGTTGCTAGAAGCTGCAGGAGTGAGCTAGATGCACTGGAAGCTGCAGGAGTGAGCTGAAGAGTCGCTAGAGTCGTTACAGTAGTAAGCTGGAGTCACTGGAAGTTTTCTTTTTTTTACATAGGCGTCACCCCTTATCAAGGCCGAGAGGCCACTCAAGGATAAGGGTTAAAGAGTGTAGAGTAGTCAAAAGGACAATATAGTAATCGATAGTAATAGAAGTTCAGTAAATTTATTAACTTAAGTGTAACGGCTCATCAGAAACTTATTCACATTAGACTTGATGACAACCATATTATAGACAGCTGGAAAGTAGGAAAAAGGAAGACAATTCCACAGGCATGCAGTTCTAAGAAAGAAGCTTTGATCATGGAATCTACGTTTAGGTTTAAGCACAGATAAAGAGTGGGGGGAATTATTGATAGTGTTTTCAGCTAGACGAGTGTTTCTTGTGAAAGTTTGGCAAGGGGGGACCACAGATTGAAGGTCAGTCGAACACTTTCTATGAAAATAACGATACATCAGAGACAAAATCGCAACATCTCTTCTGTGAGATAGAGGTTGCAAGGAAGAGAAAAGGACATCTCCCACGAGGCCACGAAGTCTATTTTGAACCCTATCAAGGAAGGATAAGTCCTTTCTAGCAGCTCCTGCCCAGATGTGGCAACAGTACTCCATCCTTGGACGTATCTGGCTCTTATATAGATAGAGAATTGCATCAGCAGTGAGATATCTACTCGATCGATAAAAGGATCCCACCGTTTTTCCAGCAGCCTTGGCAACAGATTTGATGTACGTATTCCATTTAAAACAAGGAGTAAAGGTCAAACCCAGCAGCTTGTCAAAACTTGAGGCCTCCCCAAGACGAAAGCGATTCATTTTAATTGATGCCAGATGGGGATCAGAGCGTTGATGATGTAAAGATAGAAGCTTGGTTTTAGATACATTAAAAGTAACCAGCCACTTCTTTCCCCTTTGTACAACGTGATCAAGATCAGAGGAGAGAGAATCGGAGAGAACTTGGTCGTTTACTGTCTTAGATGTGCTGCCATAGAGGGTAGTGTCATCAGCAAAAATGTCTACAAATGATGTAAGGATGTGATTTGGAGGATCATTAATGTCGATCAGGAAAAGAGAGTTGGGCCCAGGATGGACCCCTGAGGGACTTCAGCATTAATACTGTGAGCTTCTGATTTTTAGAGAAATGATTTGATAATTGAGAAGACATTTCCAGCTATACCATAGCTGGAGATCTTGTGAAGTAAACCTTTATGCCATACCCTATCAAAGGCTTTAGATATGTCAAGAGCAATTGCCCTAGAAAGATTGCCACCGTCGAGAGATTCGCTAATCCTATGAGATATAACTCTAAGCACATCTGCTGTAGATCTAGCAGAACGGAAACCATATTGTGTGTCACTAAGAAGGTTATTTTTGCTGAGATGATTGATTACTTCTCTATTTAACACAGATTCCAGCAACTTACTCATGACGCACAGGAGACTTATTGGCCTGTTCTGAGAGAGGGATGAATGATCACCTGAATTCTTAAATACAGGGCATACTGATGAGAAACAGTTTTGAAAGTATGGGCGCTAGTTCAGGTTGAAGTTTTTTTAGTACTATAATTGGAATACCCTTAGGGCCGGTTGCTTTACTGGAGTCAAGGTTTTTGATTAGCTTGGCAACATCACGTACAGATATTTGTATATCACATAGCGTGTTTTCTGATACAGGAGAAAATATTGGGGGTTGGTGGCCTTGGTCGCAAAGGGTAGAATTAGCTGCAAAGTTCTTGGCAAAGAGTTTGGCTTTGTCTGATGCTGACGAGATTAACTCAGTTGATAGACGAAACCAGACATATTCTTTCTAAGTGAAACTGGAATAGGGCCGACCACTTCCCTAGATGAGTTCATAATTAACGGATACTCAAATTTAACAGCTAAATCTGACCCCCAAGATCGCCATAGGCATGGAATATGTGCCTACATTAAGGATGGCTTCCCGTGTGGCAGGGATATCTCTAGAGAAGATCCTAATTTACCCTATATGTGCTTCAGGGTTGCACTTGCTAACACCACTGCATTTATATTTGCCCTCTATAGGCCCCACAACAGCGGAGTTACTATCTTTAAGAGCATATCTGAGAAAATAGACCACATACTGTCTTCACATCCCTCGGCTAACATCCACATATGTGGTGACTTCAACGTCCATAATGTGGAATGGCTGACCCATTCAAATAAGACAGATGATGAGGGGAGGTTTTGTCATGATTTTGCCATTGCTTATGATCTCATTCAGATTGTTCGCGAACCCACCCGTGTGCCCGATACACCCGGTCAATATGCAAGCCTCTTAGACCTTTTTCTCACAACTTCCCCTGAGCTATGTTCATATTCCGTTCATTCTCCTCTAGGATCCTCCGACCACTCCATCGTATCAGTTAAGATAAAAACGAAATGTAAGAAGCCCCCAGACGTATCCTTCCACCGTACTGTATACCGATACTCTATGGCTGACTGGGATAGCTTCCATACATTCATATCTGATTTACCTCTGCACTCCATGTTTAAAAAGGATGTGTCCTCTATAGTATCAGATCTGACCGAATGGTTAATTGCAGGCATAGACCAATTCATACCATCTAAAAAATTCCAACAAAAACCTAACAGCCAGCCATGGTTCTCCCCAGAATGTGCTGCTGCTATCGCGCACAGAAATCACTTTTTCCATAGCTACCAACGTAATAGATGCACTGAGACTAAAGCTGCTTTTAGGTCTGCCAGCAACCACTGTAAAAGAGTAATAAAATATGCAAGAGAGCTATATGCCCAGTCTGTTAAATCCAAGGTAGCTGATCAGCGGCTTGGATCCCACCAGTTTTGGCAAATAACAAATAGGATCCTGAACAGAAGTGTGCGTTCTATCCCAACTATTATCAATGGACCAGAGGTCATCTCGTCAGCGTCAGACAAGGCCAAACTATTTGCAAAGAACTTTGCAGCTAATTCTACCCTATGCGACGAAGGCCATCAACTCCCCATATTTCCTCCTATAACACAGAACAAGTTAGGTAACATACAAATATCCGTGCATGAGGTCGCCAAGCTAATAAAGAACCTAGATTCCAGTAAAGCAACTGGCCCTGATGGCATCCCAATTATAGTGTTAAAAAAGCTTCAACCAGAACTTGCTCCCATACTTACGAAACTATTTAAGCGCTGCCTTAAGGAGAAGTGCTTTCCGACTCCCTGGAAGACCTCATCAGTTTGCCCTGTATTTAAGAATTCAGGTGATAAGTCATCTCCCTCTCAATACAGACCTATAAGTCTCCTGTGTGTTATGAGTAAGTTGCTGGAATCCATATTAAATAGAGAAATAGTCAACCACCTCAGCAGGAATAACCTTCTTAGTGACACACAATATGGTTTCTGCTCTGCAAGTTCTACCGCAGATGTGCTGACGGTTATATCCCACAGGATTAGTGAATCTCTTAACAAAGGCTTCCTTTCTAGGGCAATTGCTCTCGACATATCAAAGGCCTTCGACAAGGTATGGCATAAGGGTCTACTTCACAAGATTTCCAGCTATGGTATAACTGGAAATGTTTTCTCAATCATTAAATCATTTCTCTCCGATAGGCTCATAAGAGTAGTGGTAGATGGACAAAAATCGGAGGCCTGCAATATAAATGCTGGAGTCCCTCAGGGGTCAATCCTGGGCCCAACTCTCTTCCTGATCTACATCAATGACCTCCCTAAACATATACTTAAATCATTCGTTGACATCTATGCTGATGACACGACCATCTACGGCAACACATCAAAGGCTGTAAATGACAAAGTTCTCTCTGATTCTCTCTCCTCTGATCTCGAGCGTGCGGTTCAGTGGGGGAAGATGTGGTTGGTTACCTTTAATGCATCAAAAACCAAACTCCTATCCTTACATCATCAACGCTCTGATCCCCATCTGGCATCAATTGTGATGGATGGCTCTCGTCTGGGTGAGGCCCCATGTTTTGACAAGCTTCTGGGTTTGACCTTTACTCCTGATCTGAAATGGAACACGTACATCAAGTCTGTTGCCAAGGTCGCTGGAAAGATGGTGGGATCCTTCTACCGCTCCAGAAGATATCTCACTACGGATGCAATTCTCTATCTATATAAAAGCCAAGTACGTCCAAGGATGGAATACTGTTGCCATATCTGGGCAGGAGCTGCTAAAAACAGCCTATCCTGCCTTGACAGAGTACAAAATAGACTTCGTGGCTTAGTGGGGGATGCCCTTTTCTCTACCCTGCAACCTCTCTCCCACAGAAGAGACGTTGCGAGCCTGTACTTGTTTTATCGTTATTTCCATGGCAGATGCTCGTCTGAACTTCAATCTCTGGTCCCCCCTCGCCAATCTTTCACGAAAAACACCCGTCTAGCTGAATCCACTGTGAAAAATTTCCCCCACTCTATATCTGTGCCTAAATCAAAACGCAGATTCCATGAACAAAGCTTCTTTCTTAGAACTGCACGCCTGTGGAACTCTGTTCCGTCTGCCTGCTTCCCTCCGGACTACAACTTGGTTGTCTCCAAGTCCAATGTTAACAAATTCCTAATGAACCGCCCCCTTAAGTAAACATTTCAGCAAATCTCCTCACTAACGTAATGTACTTGCAATAACCCTTTTTCTTGAGTGGCTTCCGGGCCTTGATAAGTGGTCATCACTGTGTAAAAAAAAAAAAAAAAGTTGCAATAGAGCATACGCTTCTGTTCAGGATTCTGTTTGCTATTTGCCAAAACTGGTGAGAACCATGCTGCTGCTCAGCTACTTTAGACTTGACAGACTGAGCATATAACTCTCTTGCATTCTTTATTACTTTCTTACAATGTTTGCTGACAGTCCTGAAAGTGGCTTTAGTTTCCATACATCTATTACATTGGAAGCAATGAAAAAAGTGATTTCTGTGCGCAATAGCGGCAGCACATTCTGGAGAAAACCATGGCTGGCTGTTAGGTTTTTGCTGGAACATTTGCGAGGGTATGAAACGGTCTATACCTACAATTAACCATTCTGTCAGGTCTGATACTATAGAGGACACATCCTTTTTAAACATGGAATGCAGAGGTAGATCCGATATAAATGTACAGAAGCTATCCCAGTCAGCCATAGTGTATCGATATACTGTACGATGGAGAGGTACGTCTGAAGACTTATTACATTTCATTTTTATCTTAATTGATACAATTGAGTGGTCGGAAAATCCAAGAGGAGGCAGAACGGAAACTGAACATAGTTCAGGGCAAGTTGTGAGAAAAAGGTCTAGGAGACTCCCATACTGGCCGTCATTGTCAGGCACACGGGTGGGTTCGTGAACAATCTGAGTGAGGTCATAAGCAATGGAGAAATCATGACAGAACCTCCCCTTATCATCGGTCTTGTTTGAGTGGGTCAACCATTCCACATTGTGAACATTGAAGTCTCCACATACGTGAATGTTAGCTGAAGGATAAGCTGATAGAACTTGGTCAATTTTCTCAGATATGCTTTTAAAGATAGTGTTGTGTCTGCACAAATAATTAACAAGAACACAGAAAGTAAAGGTATAACAATAATATATGAGGAAGAAAAGTTATATACATATTTACATGTCTTCAGATATACTTCAGTTGGAGATATTCCGGCAGGTGGCGTCTTACCTATTTGGCGGTCATTGCAGAACTCTCTCGGTATTCGTGATTGATACCTTTATATATCTCCCTCACCCAGCTATGTTAATTAGTGGGCGTCTCCACAACACCCCCCCTCCCAAGATTTAAAGTCGTGTAGATTTCAATATCTTTTTCTCTTGGGGTTCATTATAATTGGTTCTGTAAAGTTTCTTTTCCTTCTCAATCTTCTCGGTTCGGGCATGGTTTGTGGTGGTTCGATATCAAACGCTTCGTATAGTATTTTTTTATTATTATTACACTTTCACCCCAAACAAGACACATTGCCACTTAGGTGTAGGGGGCTACTATCAGGGGCAGCAACTACTGGGGCACTATGTAGGGATTTGGGCAGCAAGATGTCGGTTCACGTTACACTTGAACTTCTGCACGTCAGTACAGTTGGGGAAGCAGGGATCTGGAATGGAATTCCAGAGTCTAGCGGTTCTGGGGAAGAAACTACTGGAGTAGAAATATCTTTTACATCTAGGGATCTCTACTGCGTGGAGGTGTAAAAATTAAATAATTTTTTTGGAAATGGTTACAATTTACTATTCTTTATTTTCATAAAAAGAAGTAAAAATAAATTCATGCATTTTTTTTTTTTTTTTTTTTTTTTAAACAAAAAATACCTTTACTAGATTTCCGTTAAGATTTAAATTTTAAAAAATGATGGGTTCATTATATTCCGTATGGTTAAATACTGAGAAAATTTCATTAAAACGGGTTAATTTCCTGATTTTTTGTGGATTTTTAAGTAAAGGGAGGGGACAAAATGTTCATACATTTTGAACATCAGCATCTGCGATTCATTTTGCACGTACCTATATTTATTTAATAAGATAAAATAACAATTGATAATAATTAGCCTAAAGTAAAACATTTAAAAAATCTTCTTGTGTCATTATTTATTTATAGGCATTAATTAAATAAATTTATTAATAAAAAAAAAACATAGTTACTTATCAAACGGCCGCCAGACTTCAAAATCATTTTTATTTGCGACATATATTAATCTTATATTTTACGATTTTTCTTGCAAATAAAATTTAAGAGTGGCCTCCCTTGTTTTACAAGGGAGATAATTCAGTAGTTAAATTGAAGAATAACCTCCCTTTGACCATTGTTTTGTTTTGTTTTTTGTAATTATTTTTCGTCTTTAAATCTGTTATTGTTTTTTGCTTTGTTGTTGTTTTGTTTTTATTTTTTTTTTCATAAGGGAGATAATTCCGGAAAAAAAGATTTACGGTAACCTCCTCTAAATGCTGCTTGTTGTTATTTAATTCTTTTATATTCGCTATTTGATTCTTTCTCCGCTAAGGAGCAAAGTGTACTAGTTGTCTTTTTTATCCGTCCTCGCTTTAAAAAAAAAAAAAAAAGTCCTACTATATGGAGTCAATTTTTATATTTCTTCCAAACTAGAGTATCCCTATTTGAAAAGCTGGATTTTTCACACATTGAATTCAACCTAGTGTCTAACTCTGCCCTTGTGATGACGTAAATATGACGTATATCTTTATTTTGCTCATTAAATAATTTTGCTTATGGGCAAGGGAGATAACACTCTCCCAAACAAACCTTTGGAGTTATCTCCCCTATATTATTCTTCATTTTTAATTTTAAAATATGTTCATTATTTGCATAAATTTTTAAATATATTTTTCTTTCTTTTTTTTTTTTTTTTTTATAAATTTATAGATTAACACCATTCGTTGAATTCTCCCTCTGCACATGTGCGCACACACACACACACACACACACACACACACACACACTTTTAAGCGACTGCGTGTGAACAGTTTAAAAAACGTATATATATATATATATATATATATATATATATATATATATATATATATATATATATATATATATATATATACGTTTTTTATGAGTTCTGTTTTCGTTTGTTTGTTTGTTTGTTTGTTTGTTTGATTATTTTATCTTTTTATTTTTTTATTTATTTATTTTTATTTATTTATTTTTTATTTTTTTATTTTTTTTTGCAATAGTAGATAATTTTTGTTTGCTTTATTTATGGTTCGTGCTTAAAAGTAAATAAAAACAATAAGTACTCACCCTATCCCTAATCTCAAGTTCAAATGTCAAGCCCCCCCCCCCCACCCACCAAAAAAAAACATTCTCTTAATCCTATCAAAATCCCTAAATTCTAGTGGCAAATTCTTCCCCAAAAAAGATCTTAAATTCTATTGGAAAATTCCCACTTCTCAAAAAAATCATCCCTTAACTCTACCACTTATAAGCGCCTCCTCCCATCCACCCCAAAAAACTCTTTAAAGTCCTTCTTTAAAAATTCTCACTCTTTTAAACCTGATAGTAACCATGAGTCCGAGTGGAAAGCTCTGTTACAAACCCCTTGCAAACTTTGAAAAATTACCCCCTCCTCCTTCTAGGAGGAATGTCCGTTCACTCGCCCAGGATGAGTGCCACTTTCTTGCAGGGGTATGTTAACGTATGTGCTACTGCTTGGAGATATCTTACACTCCACTATTGTTTATAATTTTTACTTCATCCCAAAGTATTTCCCTTTTTCCTCCATAGATGTCATCCAAACCCAATTTTTAATTTCTCCACATATTACGGCTGCAGGAAAAGACGATTTAGTCACAATTAAATTAATGACAAAGTTTGTTTGAACTTAATTCACCAATTTTATTTCATGTCTAATTCAAAAAAAAGTATGTGGTTTAAGAAATGTTCATGTGCTTTAATGGAGAAAATGTCACGTTAAAATGCTGCATTGGATAAGCTGCGATCAGTATGGACTTCAAGGCTAACTGACAAACTGAAAAAGCAGTTCTTCAGAGCAGTGGTTTAGTCTGTCCTTGTTTACGATGCTATACAACCTGGACACTCACCAAAAGATTGGAAAGAAAGCTAAACAGCACGCACACCCGTATACTATGACCAATGTTAAATATATCTTGACAAGATTATCCCATGAAGCAGCAACTTTTTGGCAACCTACCTGCCATATATACTACCATCAGGGAGCGACGTCTACAATTTGCTGATTACTGCTAGATGAACAATCATGAGCTGGTGAAAAATGTATTGCTGTGGATACCACAGCACAGGCGCATGAGCATAAGGTGATCTCGATCCATATATATCCAGCAAATTGCACATGACGCCAACTGTGATCCTGAAGATCTGAGGTAGTTGATGGAAGACAGGGAAATATGAAGAGAGAGAGAGAGTCACATTGGTCTGGGCAAGGAGCCCAACCAGATAGATAGATAGAAAATGTATTATGCGTATTACCCCACTCGACAATGATCGCCGATGCCGTTGTTTGCCATGGATTTATTTTCTTTCACCTTGTCTTCTGGGCGTGTTGTCATCTTTAACATTGATGGCTTCCAAGGGATGTGCAGTGGCTCACAAATATATAAAAATAAAATGAAGTAACTCAGTAGAAAATATAGAAAACATTTTGTCAGTTGAGCTCTGTGTGTGTGTGTGTGTGTGTGTGTGTGTGTGTGTGTGTGTGTGTGTGTGTGTGTGTGTGTGTGTGTGTGTGTGTGTGTGTGACACCATCGATTATCTGAACACTAAGGTCTCCATCTACATTCTGGTGAGGCCATGTTCAGCAGTTGTCGTCAGCTTATCTCAGTCTTTTCTGACCCATGATCTGCCTTTGACTGTCAAACTTGCAATTCTCCTCAATTGTCCTCAACTGAACTGTTGTCAACCATAACAAATCCAAGCTTGTCCTCCACCATTTCTAACTGCCGCAAAACTCATAGCCACTCCTTAAAGTGCCTGCAAACCAACTCTAAATATATCTACATCCATTGTTCGGTCCTTTTGTTACCGCTACTGTCATACCTTGACCAACAATCCCATGTCAGCTTCCTTTTGTGTGGCTTTGTGAGCAACTTGCTATACCTTTTTTCTGCTGATAAACTTATTTCCTCTTTTTATTTTTTCATGGTTCTTTCTCTCCCCCCCCCCACTATTTCCTAATACTTGTGGGAGAATGCAGATATGAAGATAGTATCAAAAAACGTCCAAAAGTCAAGATGAGAAAAAAATATTATTATAATGAGATGTACACAGCTTAGAATAGGAAGATTGTGAGAATAACAGGCTTTATATTATCTTTAGAAAATAAATCCATGTGATGAAGTGTCATCATTTTTAGAAATTAAATCCATGTGATGAAGTGTCATCATCTTTAGAAAATAAATCCATGTGATGAAGTGTCATCATTTTTAGAAATTAAGTCCACACGCCGATGATGTCAGAGGTTATGACAGGTTTCATTTATACATCAAGAAAGGGTATGGTAATGCTCAGAGTGGCAAAGATTCGTTAGGCAACTTGATCTTTTTGTTAGCTATCTCTGCAAAAAGCAGGTATGCGGTTGCTTATATAGCTTTTAGGAACAGGTGTCAGGCTCCTAGAGAGGTAGTTTCTGGTTGGCTAAAGCTCTTTTATATATGGTAGACAGACTATGGTAAGTTCTCGGGTAATGTCATTTTATGTTTCATCCAGACTTGTTGGATTTGTTATTTTGGTAGCGACTTTTGATGCTTATTCAGATTCGCACTTATAATGAAAATTCTAAGTAAACAAAATACAGAAAAGTCTTAATGATGTATGTACCTGTCGCAGAATGAAGATGGCATGTTCCAAAAATCAGATATTTTGATCAAGCAGTTTTTTTTTTATTTAAGAAAATCATATTTTATGACATGCACAATGACAGAGAAACTATTCGCCATGTTTGTTTGAATTCAACAACGGCCACCTCACATAGAGGGGGGGGTAACAACACAATTCGGCTATTTTTTTAGTTTAGTCTTAAAGTAAAAATATTTAATTGGTAAAAACGGAAAAATTTGATTTTCTTTAAAAAAAAAATCTACTTGATCAATTTATATGATTTTTGGAATACAACATCTTCATGATTTTTGGAATACAACATCTTCATGATTTTTGGAATACAACATCTTCATGATTTTTAGAATACAATATATTCATGATTTTTAGAATACAACATCTTCATGATTTTTGGAATACAACATCTTCATGATTTTTGGAATAAAACATATTCATGATTTTTGGAATACAATATCTTTATGATTTTTGGAATACAATATCTTCATGATGTTTAGAATACAACATCTTAATGATTTTTGGAATAAAACATATTCATGATTTTTGGAATAAAACATATTCATGAGTTTTAGAATACAATATCTTCATGGTTTTTAGAATACAACATCTTCATGATTTTTGGAATAAAACATATTCATGATTTTTGGAATACAATATCTTCATGATTTTTAGAATACAACATCTTCATGATTTTTAGAATACAACATCCTCATGATTTTTAGAATACAACATCTTCTTGAATTTTGGAATACAACATCTTCATTATTTTTGGAATACAACATCTTCATGATTTTTAGAATACAACATCTTCATGATTTTTCGAATATAACATCATGATGTTTGGCATACAACATCTTAATGATTTTTGGAATACAAAATCTTCATGATTTTTGCAATACAACATCTTCATGATTTTTGGAATACAACACCTTCATGATTTTTAGAATAAAACATCTTCATGATTTTTGAAATACAACATCTTCGTGATTTTTAGAATACAACATCTTCGTGATTTTTGGAATACAATATCTTCATGATTTTGTGAATACAACATCTTCATGATGTTTGGAATAAAGCACCTTCATGATTTTTAGAATACAACATCTTCATGGTTTTTAGAATACAACATCTTCATGATTTTTGGAATACAACATTTTCATGATTTTTAGAATACAACATTTTCATGATTTTTAGAATACAACATTTTCATGATTTTTGGAATACAACATCTTCATGATTTTTAGAATACAACATTTTCATGATTTTAGAATACAACATTTTCATGATTTTTGGAATACATCATCCTCATGATTTTTAGAATACAACATTTTCATGATTTTTAGAATACAACATTTTCATGATTTTTGGAATACAACATTTTCATGATTTTTAGAATACAACATTTTCATGATTTTTAGAATACAACATTTTCATGATTTTTGGAATACAACATCTTCATGATTTTTAGAATACAACATTTTCATGATTTTAGAATACAACATTTTCATGATTTTTGGAATACATCATCCTCATGATTTTTAGAATACAACATTTTCATGATTTTTAGAATACAACATTTTCATGATTTTTGGAATACAACATTTTCATGATTTTTAGAATACAACATTTTCATGATTTTAGAATACAACATTTTCATGATTTTTGGAATACAACATCCTCATGATTTTTAGAATACATCTTCATGTCGTGACAAGTAGGCACATCATAAATGTTTTTCTTTTCCTAAATAAGTGCAATTCTAAACAAGTACCTGGTTTTCTTTTAAGTTGTCCATCTTCCCTCATGCGTATCAGTGTTACTTCATTTTGCCTTTGCAGACGATCATTTTTTTATATCTTAAAACAATAAAATAAATCTTCAAAATATATAGTAACTAGAAAAATAATTAATTCCTCAAACTGAACAGTTTTGCATCACATTTATGTACACTTATAGAGATTAAAATCAATATATAACGCTACTGAACCTTATATCTAGAATTCTTATATCAATTTAGATCAAAATCCATTGCATCATTTTAATCCTAAAAAACGACTAAAATTTAAGGCTTAACCTTAAGGATTCTTAAAAAGAAATTGAAACTCATGCAATCTTAATTGATTGATGTCTACCAACTATGGATCAAATTTAATGTAATAGGCCGGTGCAAAAAGTTTTGCCGGTTTATCAAAGAGGCATTTTAAACCATTGTAATTTATTTTATGCACATTGTTATTACTGCATTGTTATTACTACATTCTTATTACCACATTGTTATTACTACATAGTTATTACTACCTTGTTATTACCACATTGTTATTACTGCATTCTTATTACTCCATTCTCATTACAACATAGTTATTACTACATTGTTATTACCACATTATTATTACTACATTCTTATTACCACATTGTTATTACCACATAGTTATTACTACATTGTTATTACTACATTCTTATTACCACATTGTTATTACCACATTGTTATTACTACATTCTTATTACCACATTGTTATTACTGCATTCTTATTACTCCATTCTCATTACTATATTCTTATTACTACATTTTATTACTGCATTCTTATTACTACATTGTTATTACTACATTCTTATAACTGCATTGTTATTACTACATAGTTATTACTACATTGTTATTACTACATTGTTATTACCACATTGTTATTACTACATTGTTATTACTACATTGTAATTACCACATTCTTATTACAACATTGTTATTACTACATTGTTATAACCACATTGTTATTACTACATTGTTATTACTACATTCTTATTACCACATTGTTATTACTACATTGTTATTACCACATTGTTATTACTACATTGTTATTACCACATTGTTATTACTACATTCTTATTACCACATTGTTATTACTACATTCTTATTACTGCATTGTTATTACTACAGAGTTATTACTACATTCTTATTACTACATTGTTATTACCACATTGTTATTACTTCATTGTTATTACCACATTGTTATTACTACATTGTTATTACCACATTCTTATTACCACATTGTTATTACCATATTGTTATTACTACATTGTTATTACCACATTGTTATTACTACATGCTTATTACCACATTGTTATTACTACATTCTTATTATTGCATTGTTATTACTACATTGTTATTACTACATTGTTATTACTACATTGTTATTACCACATTGTTATTACTACATTGTTATTACTACATTGTTATTACTACATTGTTATTACCACATTCTTATTACCACATTGTTAGTACTACATTGTTATTACTATATTGATATTACCACATTGTTATTACTACATTGTTATTACTACATTCTTATTACCATATAGTTATTACAACATTGTTATTACTACATTGTTATTACTACATTCATATTACCACATTGTTATTACTACATTGTTATTACTACATTCTTATTACCACATTGTTATTACTACATTGTTATTACTACATTCTTATTACCACATTGTTATTACTACATTGTTATTACCACATTGTTATTACTACATTGTTATTACCACATTGTTATTACTACATTGTTATTACTACATTCTTATTACCACATTGTTATTACTACATTCTTATTACTGCATTGTTATTACTACATTCTTATTACTACATTGTTATTACTACATTGTTATTACCACATTGTTATTACTACATTGTTATTACCGCATTGTTATTACTACATTGTTATTACCGCATTGTTATTACTACATTGTTATTACTACATTGTTATTACTACATTCTTATTACCACATTGTTATTACTGCATTGTTATTACTACATTCTTATTACTACATTGCTATTACCACATTCTTATTACTACATTGTTATTACCACATTGTTATTACCACATTCTTATTACCGCATTGTTATTACTACATTGTTATTACTACATTGTTATTACTGCATTGTTATTACTACATTCTTATTACCAAATTGTTATTACTACCTTGTTATTACTACATTCTTATTACCACTTTGTTATTACTACATTCTTATTACTGCATTGTTATTACTACATAGTTATTACTACATTGTTATTACTACATTGTTATTACTACATTGTTATTACTACATTCTTATTACCACATTGTTATTACTATATTGTTATTACTACATTGTTATTACTACATTGTTATTACCACATTGTTATTACTACATTGTTATTACCACATTGTTATTACTACATTGTTATTACTACATTGTTATTACCACATTGTTATTACTACATTGTTATTACCACATTGTTATTACTACATTGTTATTACCACATTGTTATTACTACATTGTTATTACCACATTGTTATTACTACATTGTTATTACCAAATTGTTATTACTACATTCTTATTACCACATTGTTATTACTACATTGTTATTACAACATTGTTATTACTACATTGTTATTACCACATTGTTATTGCTACATTGTTATTACCACATTCTTATTACCACATTGTTATTACTACATTGTTATTACTACATTCTTATTACCACATTGTTAATACTACATTGTTATTACTACATTGTTATTACTACATTCTTATTACTACATTGTTATTACTACATTCTTATTACAACATTGTTATTACTACATTGTTATTACCACATTGTTATTACCACATTGTTATTACCACATTGTTATTACTACATTCTTATTACTACATTGTTATTACTTTATTCTTATTACCACATTCTTATTACGACATTGTTATTACCACATTGTTATTACCACATTGTTCTAACTACATTGTTATTACTACATTCTTTTTACTACATTCTTTTTACTACATTGTTATTACTACATTGTTATTACTACATTCTTATTACTACATTCTTATTACTACATTGCTATTACCACATTCTTATTACCACATTCTTATTTCTACATTCTTATTACCACATTGTTATTACTACATTGTTATTACTACATTGTTATTACCACATTGTTATTACTACATTGTTATTACTACATTGTTATTACCACATTGTTATTCCTACATTGTTATTACTACATTGTTATTACTACATTGTTATTACTACATTCTTATTACCACATTGTTATTACCACATTGTTATTACTACATTCTTATTACCACATAGTTATTACTACATTCTTATTACTACATTGCTATTACTACATTCTTATTCCCACATTGTTATTACTACATTCTTTTTACCACATTGTTATTACCACATTGTTATTACCACATTGTTATTACTACATTCTTATTAGCACTTTGTTATTACTACATTCTTATTATTACATTCTTATTACTACATTGTTATTACCACATTGTTATTACTACATTCTTATTACTGCATTGTTATTACTACATTGTTATTACTACATTGTTATTACTACATTGTTATTACCACATTTTTATTACTACATTGTTATTACTACATTGTTATTACCACATTGTTATTCCTACATTGTTATTACTACATTTTTATTACTACATTCTTATTACCACATTGTAATTACCACATTGTTATTACTACATTGTTATTACCACATTGTTATTACTACATTCTTATTACTGCATTGTTATTACTACATTCTTATTACTACATTGTTATTACTACATTGTTATTACTACATTGTTATTACTACATTGTTATTACCACATTGTTATTACTACATTGTTATTACCGCATTGTTATTGCTACATTGTTATTACCACATTGTTATTACTACATTCTTATTACCACATTGTTATTACTGCATTGTTATTACTACATTCTTATTACTACATTGCTATTTCCACATTCTTATTACTACATTGTTATTACCACATTGTTATTACTACATTCTTATTACTTCATTGTTATTACTACATTGATATTACCACATTGTTATTACTACATTCTTATTACCACATTGTTATTACTACATTCTTATTACCACATTGTTATTACTACATTGTTATTACTACATTGTTATTACTACATTGTTATTACCACATTGTTATTACCACATTGTTATTACTACATTCTTATTACCACATTATTATTACTACATTGTTATTACTGCATTGTTATTACTACATAGTTATTACTACATTGTTATTACTACATTGTTATTACCACATTGTTATTACTACATTGTTATTACCACATTGTTATTACTACATTGTTATTACTACATTCCTATTACTACATTCTTATTACCACATTGTTATTACTACATTCTTATTACTGCATTGTTATTACTACATTCTTATTACTACATTGTTATTACTACATTGTTATTACCACATTGTTATTACTACATTGTTATTACCGCATTGTTATTACTACATTGTTATTACCGCATTGTTATTACTACATTGTTATTACTACATTGTTATTACTACATTCTTATTACCACATTGTTATTACTGCATTGTTATTACTACATTCTTATTACTACATTGCTATTACCACATTCTTATTACTACATTGTTATTACCACATTGTTATTACCACATTCTTATTACCGCATTGTTATTACTACATTGTTATTACAACATTGTTATTACTACATTCTCATTACTACATTGTTATTACTACATTCTTATTACTACATTGCAATTACACCATTCTTATTACCAAATTGTTATTACTACATACTTATTACCACATTGTTATTACCACATTGTTATTAATACGTTGTTATTACAACATTGTTATTACCACATTCCTATTACCACATTGTTATTACCACATTGTTATTACTACATTGTTAGTACTACATTGTTATTACCACATTGTTATTACTACATTGTTATTACCACATTGTTATTACTACATAGTTATTACTACATTCTTATTACTGCATTGTTATTACTACATAGTTATTACCACATTGTTATTACTACATTCTTATTACCACATTGTTATTACCACATTCTTATTAATACATTGTTATTACTACATTCTTATTACCACATTGTTATTACTACATTCTTATTACTACATTGTTATTACTACATAGTTATTACTACATTGTTATTAATACATTGTTATTACCACATTGATATTACTACATTCTTATTACTACATTGTTATTACCACATTGTTATTACTACATTGTTATTACTACATTCTTATTACCACATTGTTATTGCTGCATTGTTATTACCACATTCTTATTACAACATTGTTATTTCCACATTGTTATTGCTACATTGTTATTACCACATTGTTATTACTACATTGTTATTACTACATTGTTATTACCACATTGTTATTACTACATTGTTATTACCACATTGTTATTACCACATTCTTATTACTACATTCTTATTACTACATTCTTATTACTACATTGTTATTACTACATTCTTATTACCACATTCTTATTACGACATTGTTATTACCACATTGTTATTACCACATTGTTATTACTACATTGTTATTACTACATTCTTTTTACCACATTGTTATTACTACATTGTTATTACCACATTGTTATTACTACATTCTTATTACTACATTGCTATTACTACATTGTTATTACCACATTCTTATTACCACATTGTTATTACTACATTGTTATTACTACATTCTTAGACCACATTGTTATTACTACATTCTTATTACCACATTGTTATTACTACATTGTTATTACTACATTCTTATTACCACATTGTTATTACTACATTGTTATTACTACATTCTTATTACTACATTGCTATTACTACATTCTTATTCCCACATTGTTATTACTACATTCTTTTTACCACATTGTTATTACTACATTGTTATTACCACATTGTTATTACTACATTCTTATTAGCACTTTGTTATTACTACATTCTTATTACTACATTCTTATTACTACATTGTTATTACCACATTGTTATTACTAAATTCTTATTACTGCATTGTTATTACTACATTGTTATTACTACATTGTTATTACCACATTGTTATTACTACATTGTTATTACTACATTTTTATCACTACATTCTTATTACCACATTGTTATTACCACATTGTTATTACTACATTCTTATTACCACATTGTTATTACTACATTCTTATTACTGCATTGTTATTACTACATTCTTATTACTACATTGTTATTACTACATTGTTATTACTACATTGTTATTACTACATTGTTAGTACCACATTGTTATTACTACATTGTTATTACCGCATTGTTATTACTACATTGTTATTACCACATTGTTATTACTACATTGTTATTACTACATTCTTATTACTACATTGCTATTTCCACATTCTTATTACTACATTGTTATTACCACATTGCTATTACTACATTCTTATTACTGCATTGTTATTACTACATTCATATTACCACATTCATATTACCACATTGTTATTACTACATTGTTATTACTACATTCCTATTACTACATTCTTATTACTACATTCTTATTACTACATTGTTATTACTACATTGTTATTACCGCATTGTTATTACTACATTGTTATTACCGCATTGTTATTACTACATTCTTATTACTACATTGTTATTACCACATTGTTATTACCACATTGGTATTACTACATTGTTATTACCACATTGTTATTACTACATTCTTATTACTACATGCAGCATAATCACATTGACACACAGGGTTGCACCAGATAACCAAAGTTGAGCAACATTGAGCCTGGTCAGTACTAAAATGGGTGACATCATGACGTTTTAGGAATTCTAAATGCTGCATGTGCTCTCCACTTATCTCCGCATTTGTTTTCAGTCAGTCTTGAGCCTCACCTTGCCACTGAACCCAAGCGGTGCCAATTCAAGAGAGGCGTGGTTGGAGATTTCGCAACCCTTGCCTCACAATTACACATGCAGCTATCCTTGTAGGGGTGTCCATTGTATCTTGAGACTGCATGGAGGCATCGCATTGTTATTACTTAGGTACATCACCATAATTAATTTATAAACGTTTTCTTTCAAATAATTAAAACATCATATTTTCAAAGGCCGTAAACGACTGTATGCTCATTGACTCTTATCCTCAAGTGTCCTCCAGGCTTTGATAAGTGGTGATTCTTTTGTAAAAAAAAAAAAAATCCCCACCCATGTTGACCTAAAAATGACCTTCTTTAAGTCAACAGAAACGGAGTCATCTATCATGATATGATGTGGTCGTTACACTCGATCCATATCGCTACATTTCAACCATTCAGACCCGTACGTTGTCTGGTACCGTTGCAGGAACAAACAAATAAGGAAGGACATAAAAGTAATTAACCATTTTTTTAGGTGAATACAGAAAGCATTTATTCCAGTAATTTCCAACAACACACTTCATTGTATTTTTTTAATTATTGAATTCTTATTGAGATGAGTAATTTGTATTATTTATCCATTTATTTATTGCGGACTATTATCCTCATCTTTTAATTGTTGTTTCACGACGTTTTGAGCAACTATTCCTCTGGCCATCGTCAGGTGGTTAACCGAGATGGGATAGGAATGCTGAGTCTCTTAACTGCATCTTCAGCAATTACTGCTTTCCATAGTTGTTGTCGTCTCACCACATTGTTTGGCCAACCATGTTGTCATCTCACCACGTTTTTGGTGGTTAACCACCTGACGAAAGCCAGAGGAATAGTTGGCTGAAACGTTGTGAAAAAACAACTAGAAAACGAGGATAATAGTCCGCAAATGAATAAATGGATAAATAGCACTTCATTGTGTTTCAAAATATCACTTATGCATCGAAGATGTCTGTCAAGACGCCCTTTTTACACACGTCTGTCGTCACTTGCCTTTCCACTTTTTTCAACCATGCGGCACATTTTCTCTCCTGCCACACACAAGTCAAAACATGTTTGATCGCTTCAACGCCCGTCAAAAACACCTCTCCTCACTCTCCACTTTTTCTGGCCATGAGATCTATTTTTATTTTCCTTTTTTTCTTCTTCTTCCCATGACGTCAGCACATGTACACTTAACTTATTTTCATACATGCTTTTAAATGCAGCAGCTGCTGCAGCTTTTCTTGTTTGTCAATGCACTGTTACAATGAGAGCGCATCGCTTCATTACAATGATAATGTTCGTTATTGTTATGAATAAAAATTTTCAAAAAGCACAATATTTTATTTTCAAGATGATGAAAAAAACTTTAGCAAACTTTAGCACCAATCTAATAAATCTGAAATTATTAAATTTTCAAATCGGATATCTTGCCCATATTATGCCATCTAAAACCCTTGAAAATATTTTTTAATGAAATTTGAGGAATATTTTTTACTAGTTACCCACCTGGCATTGCCCAGTCATACAATACGCTCAAACATGATATTTTAATTTATGCAGATTACATATATATTATTATAGAATTGTTTACAATATCGCATCAGCTGATATTTGGGTTTGACGATGAATGCCCTGGAAAAGTCACATCTGATTAATGTTTAGTTTTAAAATATGCAAATGAAGAAATGATTTGCGGCGATTTTAAATTGTACCTCTACTTTTATAATAAATTGAACTCATTAATAAGAAAAAATTTTAAATGAAATGGTGAGGTACACCCGAGCTTGAACAGAGGATCATTCAATCTGTAGTTGAATACTCTACCACTGAACTATATTTCCAGATGACAATAAACCTGTTTTGTTTTTTTTTTAGAAATAATGATTTGCTAAGATTTTATTATTTCCCTTGGCCGGTGTAACATAAAATATTCCCCTGTAAAAATTCTTCTTTTTTTATCTATCAGAGAGAAAGGCTATTTTTAGGATTTAATTTTTTCGATTTTCGATACTTATCAGACGAATTTCTGTACAAGACATATCTAAGGACACCGTCAGACATATAAATTAGCATTGTGTGAAATTTGCAAAAGATAGGCTCAGCCGTTTTGGAACCTATGAGGAAGGAAATCACACAAACACACACACACACACACACAAAGTGACTTTTGCATAATAATAGGGATAGATATTAACTGATGCCAAAATTTAATAAAAACTGACAATATCTGAATTTTCACAAACGGTTTCCACCCTACTCTTTTGTATAAAACTGAATATAACCCTCATCACGCACCCTTACGCCTCACAACTGGGTTCCAAAATTCATAATGATTGATTAATTACTTTAGAAGTGAATCCTTACAATGATAATGTTCGTCTTCACCCAGCACTACTGACCAAAGATCTAGGAGTATTTGGTTGGGAAATTGTTATGGCTTGCAATAAGCCACAAAGAAAACAGAACAACGGAATAGAGTTTAAACAATGTATTACTGGAACAACAACGTAAAAAGGTTACAACTGAAAAGAGTAGTAAACGTCACCGAGCAGGCGAGGGTCGCTTTGGTGTTCAATCCACACCTGGGATCAAAAGGTCTATGGTTTATATAATGGATAGAACAGTCCATTTGGAGGGTGATTCCCCCACAACACCCCCCCCCTCCCAAGCTGATTTCTGCGGTTGTGAAAATCAGGATTTCTTCCTTTTGGGGCAGACCACCAAGGGGTCTGTGCGCTTCCTCTTTCTGCCGGAGCATCTCGGTTCTGACATCCCTTTTGGAGGGTCTATGTCAAAACAGTCATACACAGTTTCAATCGCCTCACTGCCGTCCTGCGATGGTTCTTCTTGATCCTCGTAGAAGCGTTTCCTGATTTGGTTCAGGTGCCTCTTATGTTGGAACTTTGGGCCCTGAATGATGTATGTAACATGGCCGATTCTTCGTAAGATCGTGCCTGTTCCCAAAAAGAAACGTTATTTCTAAAATGTCTAAAATACACGTTATCTCCGCTGTTAAACCGTTTTGTTAACATTGTAGCGCTTCTGTTGTGTACTATGTGTTTGGTAGCAGTTTATCAAATACGGATTTTATTTTCCGTCCAAACATGATTTCTGCTGGGGATCCCACATCTGGTTTGTTCGGATTTCTCATGATTCTGTAAACCTGCAGAAATTTTTGAAGGGCCTTTTCTGTCGGTGTACCGGACGCCTTTTTTAATGCCCTTTTAAGCGTATTGATGAAGCGTTCAGCCTGGCCGTTGCTTCTGGTGTGGTACTGGAGTGTCGTAATATGCTTGACTTGATACGTCTTGCAGAATTCTCTGAACTCTGTCGAGGTGAACTGTGTAGCATTGTCGCTAACCAGACAGTCTACAACCCCAAACCGAGCAAACAATTCCAATAAAAAATTTGTCGTTGTTGCCATGGGCGGTTCGAACAGTCCATTTAGAGGGTGATTTCCCCACAACAGAAATCTTGTCTCATCCTGCATATTCTTCCCACCTAGTTCCCTCGGATTATCACTTATTTAGAGGATTACAAAATCATTTTGATGGCCTTAGTACTAGATTTTTAGCTCCTTGACTTAGAATGAGTACTTTATGCCAAGCTGATACTTGAATATGGTTAGATGTGTGCTCACTAAATACTAATAACTATTAATTTCTAACTTTGCATCAAACGGATACCATAATATTTAATTCGTTGCACCTTATCATAACAAAGGTCCACACAAAATTTCATCCAGATAGGTTCAAAAACAAAAAAAATGGAACAGACAAACAGACAGATTAAGAGAAATCTAATTTATAAAACTCACTATGTCTGTCTGTCTCCCTTTTTTTTTTTTTTAAATTGTATCTCCCGCTAGACAGAAGGTCACAAAGTGGCTTGAAACATCTCCAAGGATTGCATTTTTTTATGGATTGTGCTTTTATGGGTTAAAATAACTGTTAATGGCTCAAAATTGGAAGAAACTAGAACTTGGCAAGCGTAAATCAACATAAACTGCTCTTCTAAACATTTGTACATTAATCTTAGTTTATATTCAGCTATTTTTAATTCAGCTGACTATGGCTAATTCGGTAACGTCTCAGTCTGGCGCATTATCAATTTTGTTTTTGATTTTGATTCTAGCTGATGGCACCTAAGTACTATTTTTTTGTTTACTTTCGAAATCACTACTATATATTCGGAAAAATCTGATATATAACAATCCATAGAGAACTGACTTTATAATAATAATAATATATATGAATTGATTCTATAATAATAATAGTATATATGAATTGACTTTATAGTAATAATAATATATATGAATTGACTCTATAATATATATGAATTGACAACATAGGAGCCTTCAAATCTAATGTAAACAAGTTCTTGTTGAGCTGTCCCCATAAATAATCAAATTCTACCCAATTTACACCATTAACGATTACTAAACTACCACTTTACATTCATTAACCCTAAGTCTTGAGTGGCCTATATATATATATATATATAGAATATAAATTTATATATATATATATATATAGAATATAAATTTATATATATATATATATATATAGAATATAAATTTATATATATATATATATATATATATATATAGAATATAAAATTTATATATATATATATATATATATATATAGAATATAAAATTTATATATATATATATATATATAGAATATAAAATTTATATATATATATATATATATATATAGAATATAAAATTTATATATATATATATATATATATATAGAATATAAAATTTATATATATATATATATATATATATATATATAGAATATAAAATTTATATATATATATATATATATATAGAATATAAAATTTATATATATATATATATATATATAGAATATAAAATTTATATATATATATATATATATATAGAATATAAAATTTATATATATATATATATATATATATATATAGAATATAAAATTTATATATATATATATATATATATAGAATATAAAATTTATATATACATATATATATATAGAATATAAAACTTATATATACATATATATATATAGAATATAAAACTTATATATATATATATATATATATATATATATAGAACATAAAATTTATATATATATATATATATATATAGAACATAAAATTTATATATATATATATATATATATATATATAGAACATAAAATTTATATATATATATATATATATATATAGAACATAAAATTTATATATATATATATATATATATATATATATAGAACATAAAATTTATATATATATATATATATATATATATATATATAGAACATAAAATTTATATATATATATATATATATATATATATATAGAACATAAAATTTATATATATATATATATATATATATATATAGAACATAAAATTTATATATATATATAGAACATAAAATATATATATATATATATATATAGAACATAAAATTTGTATATATATATATATATAGAACATAAATTTATATATATATATATATATATATATATATATATAGAACATAAAATTTATATATATATATACATATATATATATATATAGAACATAAAATTTATATATATATATACATATATATATATATATAGAACATAAAATTTATATATATATATACATATATATATATATAGAACATAAAATTTATATATATATATACATATATATATATATATAGAACATAAAATTTATATATATATATACATATATATATATATATAGAACATAAAATTTATATATATATATACATATATATATATATATATATATAGAACATAAAATTTATATATATATATACATATATATATATATATAGAACATAAAATTTATATATATATATACATATATATATATATATAGAACATAAAATTTATATATATATATACATATATATATATATATATAGAACATAAAATTTATATATATATATACATATATATATATATATAGAACATAAAATTTATATATATATATACATATATATATATATATAGAACATAAAATTTATATATATATATATACATATATATATATATATAGAACATAAAATTTATATATATATATATACATATATATATATATATATATATATATATAGAACATAAAATTTATATATATATATACATATATATATATATATATATATATATATATATAGAACATAAAATTTATATATATATATACATATATATATATATATATATATAGAACATAAAATTTATATATATATATACATATATATATATATATATATATATATATAGAACATAAAATTTATATATATATATACATATATATATATATATATATATATATATAGAACATAAAATTTATATATATATATACATATATATATATATATATATATATATATATATATATATAGAACATAAAATTTATATATATATATATATATATATATATATATATATATATATATTAAGTAAAGTGATTTTCAATTTAAAAATTTAAAAAAAAAAATTTTTTAATTTAAAAATCAAATTTTAATTAAATTAAAAATCAGTTTCATAAGAAGGAACAACAACAAAGTCAATTATCTGTACGATCGTTTTGGAAATCCGTGCTTTTTATTTGTGGTATACATGAAGTTATGTAGAACAATTATATATAGTTTTTTTGGTAAGCACGGTCTCCTCATCAGCAAATTTAGGAGGATTTTTATTGAATTTAAAAGACACCATAAATAAACCTAGCATTAAAAGTAAGGCAGATGAATCTGAAAAAATTGAAATAAAAGGTTTGGATTTAAAATTTATAAGAAAATTAATAAAGGTTATAGATAGAAATAAGTAGAAAATATATATATTTTTTGAATTTACTTAATAAATTTGATTTAAAAATATATAGAGATAGTTACCTTTTAGTTTTTCTTTTTTTGAAATCAGGAACTGTGTTTAAAGTAGTCATTTAGATGTTTGCTATAGCTTTTTATTTTATTGAATGATGAATTTTAAAAGGGTGACGCTCGTGCAGTAAATTGTTTCCGTTAGCGTATTTTGATTTAAAGACGCTACAGTTAATATATATAGAGAGAATATTTATTTTGCAAGTTTTTAAGGGGAGATAATTGTCATGTATTATTGACTTTATTTATTATTTGATTTACGGGTCTAAGGGAGGTAATTGGTCTAACTTAATTTATTTAAAAAAAAAAAAATTGTAATCTATTTTTACTAATGAGTAATTTTTAATGATTTAAGGTGGTTTATATTTATTAAATTTAAACCAACGTTTATGATTACATGTCAGAAGCTCGTGTCTTGAATTTACTAGTTTGGTGGTATTTTTTATATCTTCATATTTAAAAATTTTTAGGGTTTCTTTTGTACATAGTGCACAAAATTTATCTCCTGGTTTATATGATTTGCAAGTCTCAATTATTTGCCATTTTAAGTTGAAAGAAATATATATATATATATATATATATATAGGACATAAAATTTATATATATATATATATATATATATATGACATAAAATTTATATATATAT
>NC_136511.1:58087534-58147534 GCF_053919585.1 Euprymna scolopes | reverse complement strand
AAATAAGTAGATAAAATGTTAATATTTAATGTGATACCAGAGATAATTGAATACTTATATCAGTGATTGTCAAACAGATGTTCATGAAACTGGATGGAAAGAAAAAAAATCGAAATTTCTCATTATGAAAATTAACATATGAGGCTCGATACAAAAGTGAAGCTTCTTTTTTTTATCTCAAAAAGTTGAAGAACTACGAATTTATTTTTCTACATAGTCACCAGCATTCTCAATGCACTATTGCCAGTGATGAACGATGGCTGTGCATGTGCATTCGGAGCATGCTTTGACAAAATAAACTATTAAAGTTGTTTTAAAAGTAATAGAAATATTTTTTTTTTTTTAAACAGTAATGAATTTTACGAACTCAATATTTTTCAATTTTTAAACTTTAAAAATCTACCAAAATTTTTCTATCGATTCTATTTTTACGATATTTTCAGGGTCAACGTGAAATTTTATGATGCTCTTTCCAATAAACCAAATCTAATATTTTAGACAAACGTTTTTTTTTTTAATTCACGCCCCCCCCCCATTTTCAAGTGTCTATTAAAAAGTAAATAATTAATTTACTCACCAAAGTTTTATATATCACAAATTGAAGAGAAAAGGTCAATAAATAATATATTCAAATTTAAAACAAAAAACAATAGTGTTTTTTAGAAATTTACCTGTAAAGTTCGAAGTATAAAACCTTTATTTTTTTCAACCACGTTGTTTGTTTTTTCTTTTTTTTTTATGAAACTTTGTTCCTTGCTCCTTTAATTGAAAAAAAATTAGGGCTTGAATTATATTTTTCGAGTAGTTATAAGCTTGGAAAGACAGGGGGTCGAATAATTAATTTCTCCCATTTTGAAATGTCTATTAAAAAGTAAATAATTCATTTAGTCACCAAAATGTTATATATCACAAATTGAAGATAAAAGATCAATAAATAATATATTCAAATTTAAAACAAAAAAAGTAGTGTTTTTTAGAAATTTACCTTTGAAGTCCGAAGTTTAAAACCTTTAAAAAAAAAAAACAAAAAAAAAACGTTTTTTTTTTTTGTTTTTGTTTAATGAAACCGTGTTCCTTGCTCCTTTAATTGAAAAAAAAAATAGGGCTTGAATTACATTTTTCGAGGAGTTATAAGCTTAGAAAGACGGGGTGGAATTATTCAATATTTTTCACGAAATTTCTGACACACCTAACGCAACAGTGAGCAATGATAACATGAGCCTGCATTGTTACGGCTTTACCTTATCATGTGAAAAAAAAAAAAATTCTGTCTTACTTTCCCTCTCTGTCCTACTCTAACATATTTGCAACCATTATTTGCATTCAGCATGTCGCCCAGGTAATAAAAAGGGACTTTCAATATCATCCACAACCATAAGTGTGTCCATTTACATCTGCAACATTCATAGTAACGTTCATAACATTTAAGCAGGGCAGATATTGGGAATTCCCGGGGTTTTTTTTTTGTTTGTTTGTTTGTTTTTTTTACTTCTATTTCTTTTTTAATCAATTTCAATGAATTTCTTATCTTTGAGATAAAAGAAGGCATTCAATTAGTCCACCAACCACAAAAAAAATAAATAAATGAAAAAAAAAAATTACTGACACCACTGATTTTTTAAACAATTGTTATCAAAAAACAAATTTTCCAATTTCTAACATTTATATCATTTAAACAGGGTAGATATTGGGAATTTTTTTTTTTATCAATTTCAATGAATTTCTCATCTTTGAGATAAAAGTAATTAAATTAGTCTACCCACCTAAAAAAAAAAAAAAAAAAACTGACATCCTTTTTTTAAACGATTGCTATCAAAAACAAATTTTCCGATTTCTAACATATAGAGCAAATCTTGTGGATTACTTAAGATAAAAAAAAATTATTTTAATTTATTTTCAAAAACAAATTGCAATGAATTTTCTATTTTTGAGATTAAAAAAAATGGATTCAATTAGTCGGTCCTCAACCCAATAAATGTTGCTGACTTATAAAATACCTTTTATAAACAACTGTTATCAACTACGGGCTAATTTGCATTTTATTACCTCCAAATACTATATCCAATAGGGTTAATAGGGAGCTTTACGTGTTGCATATCCTGAGCTACCAAATTCCTCATGAATGATATTTGCTAATTAGGCTTTACGAGGCAATGATTCATCCCCACTTGGAATATGGGTCCCTAGTGTTCGCCAGAGTTGGCAAGGTGCTCTAATTCTCTTGAGAGTCTACAGCATCATGCCATCAGATATATACTAAATATTCCCTGCCGTGGCCCTGTTCCCTCTGAAGTATATGATCTGCTTGAATTAGATCTGCTATCTCTTCACTGAAATGTAACAGTTGCTTCTGTTGTCTACATATTATTTTATGGTTCTTGCTCCACTACAATGCTTAAATACTGCTGTGTTGCAGCTGGACAGACCAAACCTGTGACTATAGATTCACATTAGACCCTCTGCATAATCACATCAGTATTTGCCATACCATTATATTTAGTGAAATTAAAAAACATTTTTAATGTAAGCTCAAGTAATATAAAACCTGTTAGCATAGTGTTTTTTTTTGTTTTTAAAAGCTACTTGTTGATGCTGCATTTCTTAAAGTTTCTGTAAAACAAATTTCTTTTCATATTGTTTTTATTATTCAAACTACTGTTCTCATCTTGAGTATTATTTTCACAATGTTTCAGCCGATATAACCTTCGATCTTCTTCAGATGTATCTTGCTTACCCTGAGAATCTTTCTGTTAAACTCTAAAAGCTGAACAGAATTTCCAATAGAACCCTTTATTCAATCCACAAGAGTGACATGCTCTTGTTCTCTCAGCCATGACTAGGTAGAAATCCTAAGTAATTCGAAATAATACAGGGTGACCAAAAAAAAAAAAAAAAGAAAAAAAAAGAAGCTAAATGGAGGCCATCTAGAACATATGCTGTAGAATAGAGAAAAAAAGGGCCAAAGACCCTAGTGTTTTGATGTGATGTTTTGAATATAATAAACTAGTTACGACCAAAGTTTAATTTCATTCGGACAAAACTAAGAAATGGGGCCTAATTAGAGTTGGGGCCCGTTTTTTTTTGGGGGGGGGGGGGTCACGCTGTATTATGAGTATTGCCTGCACTGTGGATTTAACCTTCAACCTCCAAGAGTGTCACAACTGAATTTTATCCATAACGCCATGCTTCTTGTGAACGAAATGTGAAAATAACACTCCCGAGGAGAGCAATAGTCTGAATAATTTGAATAAGAATTACCAATCCACATCTCAAAAATTCAGAAACAAAATTCCTTTTTATTTTAAAGTTTAAAAATACAAGTAAAAGTAATTATTTTTAAAAAAAAAAATACAAGTAAAAGTAATTATTTAAATCTTTTTTTTTAAAAATACAAGTAAAAGTAATTATTTTTTTTTAAAAATACAAGTAAAAGTAATTATTTTTTTTTAAAAATACAAGTAAAAGTAATTATTTAAATCTTTTTTAATGTATTCTACAGTAAGATACTCTTTAATCTTATTTTTAGTTTATTATATGAAGAAAATCTACTTGGTGTCACTTGGGCCAGGTTTCATCAAGGGAGGGTAGAGTTTCTTCTGCAATTTTCAAAATTCTTATGCACCAATTTGGAACAAAAAAGAATCTATATAAAGTAGAGTTGTCTGTGCGTATTTGTTTAGAGAGAGAGGAAGAAGCTGAGTAGATGTGAGAATGAGAATTGTGAAAAAAAGGTGGGAAATGGGATAGGCAATAAAGAAAGAGAAATTTTCATAGAAACTGTGTTACAGTTTTGCTCTGGACAACAGCGGGTAACTCTGCTAGTATGAAGTAAAGTCAATTCAATTTCTGCAAATTTTTAAAGAGTCTGAAAATGAATTTTATATCAGAATCTGTAAAAAGTCTATACATAGTAATACAAATTTGTATAATAGAATTTAATTAATGGAAATTATTAATAGAATTTGATTAATGAAAATTAATAAAATTTCATTAATAAAAATTACTAATATAATTCATCGTTCAGTCGTTCATCAACGACCTACTGACATTAATGGAGAATGCAACATCTCATTTTAACTGTGATAACTTCACTGTGTTCCCAAGCTCTTCTGTCAATGACACATTAATTTCTGTGTCACACCCAGACCCTTACATAGCATCGGTATACTTGCAGTCACTGCTTGTTTTTGCATCTGAATGTGTGGGAGACTGGGGCATGGTGTTCAACCCAGCAAAAACAATTGCACTATTGTCCTTTAGATATCTCTCTCTCCTGTCCCTATCCATGAGATTTGGTTTCAAAACACATTTGTACCATTTTCGCTATCTGGGAGTAATAATATCTAGCAATCTCAGGTTTGATAATTTGTCTTATTATATATCCAATATAATTAATAGGGAGCTTTACGTGTTACGTATCCTGAGCTATCAAATTCCTCATGAATGGTATTTGGTTACTAGGTTTTACAAGGTAATGATTCATCCCCACTTGGAATACGGGTCCCTAGTGTTTGCTAGAGTTGGCAAGATGCTCTGATTCTCCTAAGATTCTACAGCATCATGCCATCAGATATATACTAAATATTCCCTGCTGTGGCCCTATTCTTTCTGAAGTATATGATCTGCTTGAATTAGATCTGCTATCTATTCACTGGAATGTAACAGTTGCTTCTGTTGCCTACAGCTCCACTACAATGCTTAAATATTGCTATGCTGCAGCTGAACAGATGAAACATGTGACGATATACATTCACATCAGACCCTCTGCATAATCACACCGGTATTGCTCAGAGATATACCGGTGGTCTTCTTTCGCATTGTGTTCTGCAGTCCTGAACATGCTGCCTTAGAATTGTCTGAATGAACCTGTATCACTGTCACATTTTCGGAGTTCTGTGTTGGTTAACTATCATGATATTCATAAGTTTTATCCATTCCCTAATTAGTTTAATAGCCTCTGTCTATTGCTAACGGTTTTATGACCATGGCTTAATAAACAAATATAAAAAAAAAAGAATTTCTTAGTGAAAATTAATAGGATTTCAACAATAGAAATTATTAATAGACATCTAAATGTAATTAACAGAAATTAAACAGACGATGAAAATTTTTCTAACAGAATAAGAAAACATTTTTAAAAAAGAAATAAGATAAATAATATATATTTTAAGTCGATCTTTGAAAAGAAGAACAGAGAAAGTAACAAATATTTCGAATTAAGAAAGTAACAATAAACCGGATTTTTTTTTTTTTTCTCAAAAGGAAGGATAAAAAAAAGAAAAAAGAAATCTATTATATAAAAAGAAATATTGTGTATGCATGTTTATGAGTTCGTTCTCTATGGACACAAAAACGGCTAAGCTGATTTTTATGAAATTTCACATGAATGTACTTTGTATCTGGCAGTGCTCCTAGATAGGTTTTCTGCCAAAATATTTTCGATAAGTATCGATAATCAAAAAGTATTTTCGATAAGTATCGATAACCAAAAAATATTTTCGATAAGTACCGATAACCAAAAAATATTTTCGATAAGTACCGATAACCAAAAAATATTTTCGATAAGTATCGATAACCAAAAAATATTTTCGATAAGTACCGATAACCAAAAAATATTTTCGATAAGTACCGATAACCAAAAAATATTTTCAATAAGTATCGATAACCAAAAAATATTTTCGATAAGTATCGATAACCAAAAAATATTTGCGATAAGTACAGATAATCAAAAAATATTTTCGATAAGTATCGATAACCAAAAAATATTTTCGATAAGTATCGATAACCAAAAAATATTTTCGATAAGTACCGATAACCAAAAAATATTTTCGATAAGTACCAATAACCAAAAAAATCCGATGAAAGAAAGAAAAACGATTCTGACCAAAGTTAACACCTTATGCAGCCTGACATCACATGTGCATTAGCGAAGTTTTATTACCACACAAGCAGGAAGACCCAGAATATAAAGTCCAAAAGAGAGTCGCAAATCTGATAGGCCCGAAACGTTGCATCCCTCTGCCTGTTCTACAAGTATTTTAATGGTGAATGCTCTGATGAACTGCAAGCACTTGTGCCTCCACGATGTGAACACCCTCGACAGACCCGACAGGCTACAAAATCCCACCCCCACACTGTAGAGATCCCTAGATGTAAAAGATCTTTCTACTCCAGTAGTTTCTTCCCCAGAACCGCTAGACTTTGGAATTCCATTCCAGGTCACTGCTTCCAACTGTACTGACATGCAGAAGTTCAAGTGCAACGTGAACCAACATCTCGCTGCCCAAATCCCTACATAGTACCCCAGTAGTTGTTGCCCCTGATAGTAGCCCCCTACACCAAAGTGGCAATATGCCTTGTTTGGGGTGAAAATGTAATAAAAAAAAATAAATAAATAAAAAATAAAAATATATATATATATATATATATATATATATATAAAATCAATAGTAGGTTTTTTTTATATAACAGGGGCACATTGAAAATGAACGTTTCTGTTTAAAGCACAATTGAACCATGAGACTTGACTTTGTATTTTAAACTTTAATTCAAGCCTCTATATATAAAAATAATTTTATAAAATCAACAGTAGGTTCTCTACAGTGCAATGTAGACTACAATGTATTGTGAACTAATTCATTGAGTAGAGGCATGTGAAACTTCCTCCCAGTAGGCCATCAACTGGAGCAGGCAATCAACTGATTTGATTGAAAAATGGCGATTTCACAGATTTTGATGACAATAAAAATATGGGAGTGTTGTTCATCATTCAATCCCAGACAATGTCGCATATCTATGCTAGTATGCGTATAAAACATGCACACAAAAAAATAATCTAATAAATTAAAACAACAAAATTTTAAAGTAGAAAGAATAAGGGAAAAGGGAAAAATAAAAATCTTTCAAATTTCTGAGAAATGTCTTTCTCAGAAATTTGAAAGATTTTTATTTTTCAATAAAGGAACAAAAACAAAAAACAACAACAAAAAGTCATTCATTATAAATATTTTAATAGGATTAAAAAATCGTTAAAAACCAAAACAAAAAATATCAAAATATTAACAATAACAGAATAGTTTAAGGTAAATCACAGTTAGCAAATTGGTTTAAATGCCATGTTGATTAACATTAGAATACAATGCAATGGAAGCCACTATTTTTATACTTGCATTAATAGTAAACAGGATTTTATATATATATATATATATATATATCGCAAGTTAGTAGAAAAAAAAAAAAAACATTCAAGTGCTTGATTATAGGTAAGTCCTAATATTATTTGGTCCTTGTTCAGAATTCTCCTTACATTAAAAAATAAAAATAAAGAAAAATCTGTATGATGTATGTACCCATGATAAAATGAACACATATCCCGAAAATGGTGTAAATTGATTCAGTAGTATTTATTATATCAAAATAAATCGTTTTTAAGCAATTAATGGGAATTCGTAGGCATTACGACATAAACCTTGCAAGTTTGTATTATTGTTGACTTATTTCAACTTTGTTTCTTGAGCTCGTTTTCAAAATGAAGGCCAAGGCATTCACTCCTCGGTTTTTCATAAAATTTGATTTTTTTTTTTTTTATTTAATAAGAAAACTACTTGATCGATTTACGTAATTCTTGGAATATGACAATTTCGTTTTGTCACCAGTATATAGAGATTTTTTCTTTTTGTTTTTAATACAGGAGAAATTCTGGACAAGAACCTTTTATTTAAATATTAAACATTACTGTGTCTACTGCAGACATCAGAGTTTCATCTATCTGGTTATTCTGGATTTAGGAGAAAATCCAGCTTGTTCAAAAAATCCAGAATGATTCATCATTTCTGTTCGGAGCGAATAGTCCAAAATTGAAAATTAACTGGCTGCACAATAATGCATATTATTCAAATAAAATCATATAATAAATTAGTTGTGGGGAAAAAAAATAAAAACAAATGCTCGATCACATGTTCACCAAAAGCTAATATAAAGTATTTTATTTCAAAACTATACATTACAGTGTTTGGTGTACTCGAGTTTCATTGGTCTGGACATGCCCGTTCTGAGGCAGAAAATATCGGCATTCTGGCATATTGCCCCCTCAGACATTTCATTGTTGCATTACTTCAGTTTCCTAGACAGTGGTAGCTGATTTGGCGTCCTAGACAAAACATCTTTCAACGGATATTTTAACTGAAGAAATTTATCACATTCTTAGATGAATTATATTATTATTATTAGTCGTAGTAGTAGTAGTATTTGCATTATTATAAATAGTTTGGCATAAGAATGACACTTTTCTGTAAAAAAAAAGTATGTTGATTTACTTTTACGAATGTTTCACATAAAAAAATAAAAAAAAATGTTTACATTGTCCCACTTATTTTCATATAAAATATTAATAATAAAAAATAATATAATACATAATATCTGTTGGGAGATGTTTCATCGGGGATACTAAATCCTCTATCACCGTCTAGAAAACAGGGGAATTAATGCAACAATGAAATGTCTCGAGAAATATGGCAGGATGCCAAAATATCTTATATTGTCAGACCGAATCTTCAACACTGGTCAGTTGGTGAAAACTGAAAGATTCAAACTAACAATGTAAGATGTTTTCCACTGAGAAAACAGCATGGACCATTTTTTTTTTTGGAATACAGCATGGACAGACTGATAAAACTCTGGAATACAAAACAGCTTCTGTAATATATAGTTATTAAATTGCATAAGTAGAATATTTTGCTCTATGTAAACTTTGTTTAAATTTGTATAAAATCTGTCATTTTAAAAATCCAGTACAATGCAGAATTAAAAAAAAAAATTCAATTAAATAAACGTTTATTTGTTTATAATCATATTTTTCATAATATAACACCTTTTTCACGATTGGTTGGTTGACTGTTTTTGTTTTACGGCATATCAACCCTTTTCGGGTTATTGAATGCCGAATCCAAAGATTTTGAAGAAAATTTTTTTAATAGAATATATTTGTTGTTTTCAAATCAGTTTCTATTTAACCCACAGTTGGGACCCTAACAGGTACTACCACTCCAGGTCAGAGTGGACCTGGGAGCAATGGTAATTAAAGGGTGGCTCCATACTCTCTAAAGCCCGCAAGCTGGGGCCTCACCACTGGATATAGTTTAAGGTCATATCCAGGACCACCTTTTTCAGGAGAAGAATCCGTTTGCTTTTAATCTAATTTTTTCAATCATTCCTTGTGGCATATAGACTTTACTTTTCTGGTGACTACATGCCACAAGGAATGAAGAAAAAGGAAAAAAAATACAAATAGATTCTACTTCTGAAGAAGGTGTTATATCAACGAAAATCTGAATAAAACAATTATTTTTTTAGATGCACTAGCTTTATAAAATTGCATATAAATATACACACACGATGTACATATAGCTGCATACTTGTATCAGCAGAAAAAATAAAAATGCAGAATCATAAAAAATACAAGAACATTGTATTTTTTATTATAAACAATAAGTTTTCTGTTTCCATTTCTAATATTAACACAGCAAAACTTTTTTTTTTTTTTTTTTTTTTTTTAAATCAAACTTGGAAATCAATACAAACACTTAAAACTCAAGATGTTTTTATTTGAACAAAGTCAATCAATCTAAACTTACAATGCTCCCTCCCAATGCAAACAAATATCAACCGGGATTCATCAGCACCAAAATATATGATTTGATAAAAAATAAAAAAAAAATAAAAAAAATAAATACTGATAAAATAACCTGAGTATCCTGATCAGTTTACACTGTGAGAAATGAACATTTAAATATATAAACTTCTGGAATAAGTGGATTTCTCTAGATCAGACATTTAAGAGAAGCTGAAAAGCTTAAAACAGTCAATCTAAACTAGATTATTTTTCCAAATTCTGAGTGACCTGAAGGTGAAAACCTGAGTACTTATATATATATTTCTTTAAGAAAAAGTTTAAGTTAAAGAAGCAAAATAATTGCTATATTCACAGGAAATCACATAATACAAAATTTATTAATAAATCAGATCTCATGAATATCCATGATCACATATAAAGAATTCGATTGCAAAACACAATAAATCCAATTTGTAAAATTTTGAAATCATTAACAATAAAAGAACAAATATATTAAATGCAGACTTTCAAAGTTTATTTCAACGGAAAGCAAAAAGAAATCCTATTATCATGTGTAAATCATACCTTAGGTGTTTGATCAAATGTTGAAATGCAATAATTTTTGTAGTGATAATTTCATAATTTTGAAAAGGTGTTTATCACGTTTTGCATTTTGATCTTGTTATATATATCTTAAATTTTTCATTTACACAAATTAGATTGAATATGACAAACTAAGAATGCAAGCGTTTTATTTTGTTCACAATATGGCCGTCTTTAAGTCGAACAAGTTCTTGTTGAGCCATCCTCTTAAATAAGTTGAACAAGTTCTTGTTGAGCCATCCTCTTAAATAAGTCCAACAAGTTCTTGTTGAGTCATCCTCTTAAATAATCAAATTCTACCTAATTTCCACCACGAACGATCACTATACCATTTTCTCAGTGACCATTATTCACTCATTAAACCTTATCATTGAGTGGCCTCTGGGCTTTGATAAATGATGACTCCCTTGCCAAAAAAAAAAAGTTTGGTTTGTGATGTTTTTGTTTTATGGCATCTCAATAGATGTTGGGTCATTTAATGCCGAAATATCAACTGGATACGATTGGTTAAACAAAAGTCACTATTTTACTAATAGCTTTGGAGAAAGGGGTTCATACTAGATTTTATAAGATTTAAATTCAACTTTTTATCAACCAAATAGCTAATACTGGAAACACACACACACATGTATATATATATATATATATATATATATATATATATATATATATATATATATATATATATATACACATGTGTGTATGTATGTATGTGTAAGATTTTGTTCCTTAGAAGCGCCGGTTGAGTTTGAATTAAATAAGATATGTATTATATATGTTTGAAGCCAGATCCAATGCATTATTACAAAATAAACAAATGTTTATTTAGTTAGAAATTTATGTTTAACATAAATTTCTAAGTAAATAAACATCTGTTTATTTTGTAACAATGTGTTGGATCTGGCTTCAAATGTATATAATATGTATCATATATATATATATATATATATTTCGATAGATAGATATGGATGAAAACGTATATTATTGGTGCCTTTATGTGCTCAGCATTCCAGGTAGTTTGACCATATTCAGTAGGTAAACTTTAAATTTAAAAAATGAAACAGTTGTATCAGATGTTTTAGTCATATTCAATCAAACAGTATATACTCCATTTATTCCATTTTCAAAAAGTTTTTAAATATATGAAAAAGAAAACCGTTTAAATAAATTATTTTTAAATATGAAAAAAGAAGGGAGGGGGAGCACCATATAATTTAAAATCATTAAAAAAAAAATGAATCATTTTTTTTTTTTTTATATAATTTGTATAGAATTTTATCTTTTGTGCTTTTGAATTTCTACTGATTCTCCACCATTTTTCTTTTAAATAAGAAAAGAAAAAATGGAAAAAAAGAGAGATAGGTTGGCAAAGGGAATGAGGGAGAGAAATAAAGCTTTATAAAAACAAAACGACAAAATAGAAATACCCTCTCAATACACATGCAATGTCATTATCTTCACTATATTGTTTTTTTATTTAAATAAAAATTAAAATGAAATTTTTTTTTTTTTTCTTAATGTAAATTACCATTCGTGAATATATTAATATACATCTGAGAAAAAAAAATTGCAGTAAAGTGTTAAGACAAACCGACTTTTAAGAAAAAAAAAATTGAGCCCTCTATAGAGAATTAAGAATAAATGGTCAAATTTAACATAAATACAATATTCTGACACCAGTCATTGAATACTCTCTGACTGTCCACTGTTTATGTCCACTGATTTGGCATTTATAGATACTTGATTCCCTCCACATCTTATGTTAATTTTTGGTAGCCTGGAGGTAGAATACCAGCCTGTGAAGTCTAGTGACTTTATGACTGGGTTCAAATCTACCAACTGTCAGTAATTGTCATCTCCTACACTAAAGAAAGCATTAAGTTCAAAACACTTGTGTCTGCAGGTTTAAACATAATTGTTAATTTTTTTCTTTTTTAATTATTATTGTTTATTCTATATATTTCAACTTTCCTCCATCGAGCCTGGACTTCATTTTGAATATCCTTTTAACCTCTTTAATTTCTGCACTATTATCAATTTTTATACAAATATGACTTCATTCATAATCATGTGCTAATCAGCAAACTTATAGCTTACTTATGAATATCATTTTGCTAACTACTTTCCTCTGATTGGTTGGTTGATTTTGTTTTACGGCCTATCAACCCTTTTCAGGTTTTTTAATGCTGAATCCAGTTATTTTGAAGAATAATTTTTTAACAAAATATTTTTTTTGCAAGTCGGTTTCTATTTAACCCATAGTTGGGACCCTAACAGGTACTACCACTCTGGGTCAGAGTGGACCTGGGACGAATGGCAATTAAAGGGTGGCTCCACGCTCCCTAAAGCCCACAAGTTGGGGCCTCACCATCGGATATAGTTTAAGGTCATATCCAGGACCACTTTCCTCTGAAAATAAGAACCATATATAAAAACTTGAATATAAAGTTTGTAAAGAAAGCGTTTCCTTGGATTGTATCCCACTTTTCAACTGTTTGTTCAATGAGTCTAAGCTTACTTTGGATTATCTTTTTATTCTATACATTTCTGCATTATTATAAACTTTCATACAACTATCTCTAATAAATATCTTTCATAATTTGTAATTTATTATCAACTTTCATACAAATACTATAATAATAATTGTAGTTTTAACTTTATGTTCTAATCAGCAAAATTTATAGCTAGCCTATAAATATCATTTTGCTAACCACTTTCCTCTGAAGATAAAAACCAATCTTTGAAACTCCATGGAATAAGGAAAATTTTAAAGTTTTCAACTTGTATATATTGTCAAGTAATAAATTGTTGCAAATTCTAATTTAGAGTTTAAATTGTTTTTCTTGTGTATGTATGTATATATATATATATATATATATATATGAATGACAGAGACGAAGGAGAGTAACTATTCATATTTCTTATATGAAATTGATACGATAAGTGTAGAGCAAGACGTTTTCTTTAGAATTCAGTATGGGTGCCAGCATTTGCCACCAGCTCCTCAAGCCACCTGTGAACTGCACAAACTCATTTCACAAAGAACTAAATAGGGAGGGGAAGAGTTACAAGGCTGCCCCTCTATATTGTCCTTTAGTCCTCAGACTTCTATGAGCAATGTTTCTGACAAAGGGGAGAAAAATTGCCATTGCTGGATCGGCTGTTACGTAAAGATTTTCAATCATCTCATAGTATTCATCATCATTCAAGTATCAATCTACAATCCATCCATCTCATTAACTCTTATTCGAGAGCTTTTTTTTTTTTTTGTTCATTTGTCTTAGCCTTGTAAACCGGTGACTCATTATTTAAAAATAAAAAGAGTTACTCGTGAAATCAGTTCATGTGGGTTTGCAAGCAGATTAAAAAATTGGTAACAAATACTGGCAGCCATATTGAATTGTAAATAAAATCCGAATTTTTACAATTTCATCTTTATTTCTTGTAAGAAACATTTTAGCAATAAATTATAATAACAGTTACTTTTTAATTACTCTCTCTCTTTATATATATATATATATATATATATATATACACATATATATATATATATATATATATATATATATATATATATAAAAATAGATTGGAGGTGGAAGGACCTGAATGCTCAACCCACCTCCAATCTATTTTTTACATTGTCGGATTTCATCCATCTTAACGATCATATTATATATGCACACAATGATTGTATTGGTTTGGTTTCCTAGATGTTAATCCAATTAAACTCTGGTGTTTATAAAATAGTACTCGATAGAAAGTAAAACTGTATTATTATATACCTTTATTTATACAAACATTATCTACATATGTGCATACATGTTTCAGCTATTTTGAAATCCAGAATTATCACACCATTAGTCTCAACTGATTTCAAATGCAAATGTACAGAATTCTTCTCTTTTTTTTTTTGTTTGTTTTTTCTTTTTCACAAACCCATAATTTTTTAAAATTAGGGAGGGGAGGAGGACATGTGTAAAAAAAAAAAAAAAAAGAACTGCACATTCGCATTTGAAATCAGTTGATATGAGTGGCCTGATGATGCTAGATCCCAAAAGAAATCTCAGATGAAGCATATGCACATATGTAGACATATATATACATATAATAATCTGAGTTTTGAAACAAAGAAAATTACACATTCCAAGGAGAATTCAAAATACTTAAATTCAGGCAGTAAACAAAAAATATTATTTTTGTCCAATGAAGTAGATCTTGAATTCTAGAAGCACCTGTTAGTTTTCCTGTGCTTCAAAACTGACAAGAAGTCACGGTAGGACATTAATTTGATCTGTCAACTTATAGTAAATTTTTAAATAACTACTTAAAAACTTGAATATTAAGCTTTATTTTGCTTTGGTATTTCAGTCCCATAAGAATTGATCTGAACTATATAAAAGTATTGTTTTTATATTATTACATACACATGCACATTAAAGTCTATTCAGACAGCAAAACTTCCTTTCAAGTTGCTTCCTTATGTAGAAGTAATAAGGATTTCTTTGGTCTTTCTTTTTATTTTATTAGTTTTTCATGAGTAGGAACAGTTTAAGTTTGTTAAAATTGTATCTAATACAATTCCAGTGTGAGATTGCATGAAAAATTCAAAAACTACATTCCTTGTTAGTCCTATATAATAAAAGAATATATATAAGAAGAAAACGAACATCTAAAAAAAATCAGAGCAAAGTCAAATTAAGATAACAGACCTTAGGCAAAGGACTCGACATCTTTTCAGGTAGAGTTTTATCACAATAATAAGTTAGCTTAACACTTTACTGCAACTTCACAGCATTACCACTCCTCAGAAATATACTAACAGAAAAAATGCCTGAAGTATTTCACTCGATTACAAACTCAAACTGAGGTGGAAAGAAAACTCTAAGAACAGTATTTATCCACGTGACGTTGCATTTTGTGCATATAAATAAAGATTTTCATTTTCTTTTTTGGCAAAGTATTATTATTGCAAAGCTAGAACGACTACTTAAATAATGTTTTGTTAACTAAATCTTTCTTTATATTTCTATAAAAACTAGGTAAAAATGCTTATTTAATTAGAGCTTAAATAGCAAAAGCAAATATTTTTTATTTATATAAAAGAAAGTTAGTTGGGAGCTCACAGACAAAATAAAAATATTTGTCTGCAAGTGTATGTCTTCAGAGAGTCATCCATTTTGAATTCCTCACACTGCTTGACGGCTCCACTTTCATATTCCTTTTTGAGATATATACATATATATTCTCATATATATATATTTATACAAGTCTGGTTGAATATCAGTACTAAGCTTTGCATATTCTTTTTTTGTTCATTTTTTTCAATATGGCAGGCTAACTTTCTCATGTTTTCTGTGAGAGAATAGAGAAATTTGCCAAAAATACTAACATTTTCAACCCACATCGGTAGTCTTCAGGCACTGTGGTATATTGAATGTGCGTTGGTGAATTGACTGATCAGATGATGCGCCTAAAAACATTTAAGTATGCTGTCCCCCACCCCCAAAACCCAGTCTGGTGGTTGATGTTCATTTTTTTGGCTCGAATGAGCAGTGCCTCTAGGATGAGTAAGTGCAGATCGTAATACGAGACAGCCAAAATGTTAGTTTGCCATATTGAAAAAAAATGGACAAAAAAAACAAAAAAAAAATGAATATGCAGAGCTTAGCACTGATATTCAACTAGACCTGTATAAATGAAAGAATGCTGCCTAAGTATACGAATATATATCATCTACGCATCATTTTATTATTAGTACCAGCAATAGAAAACGATTAAAAGGCATAGGAAAACAGTGACAATTTTTTCTGATTCCAATACCAATTCTGATACCCCTAAAAGTTCCCATTTTTTCAATTCCTGATTCAAATTAATTGTACCAACACACACACATTATATATATAATGCATGCCTAAGTATATTCCTGTTGCAAGATATTACCAAAGGAAATAAATAAATTACAGCTCATTGTAATTTACTGTTTTGCTTATCAAATTCGTCCGATATCTTTTCTTTTTTGGATGTACATGTAAAAACTAAAACAAAAAAAAAAAATATTCCTTATTGAGGAGTGAGAATTTTTACCGATTGCTACCACCTTCGCCAACCAATACAAAATACTAAAATGCAGTGGAGATGTGAACAAAACATTCAATACCAATTTTGAAATAAATACAACTTAACTCTTAATGATCACATTTTCACTAAACTTTTGCATTTGGTTGGCAAAGGCGGTAGGAATCACTGAAATTTCTCATCACAAAACAGAAAAAGACCCCCCCAAAAAAGCTATAAATTAAATATATTAACTACGCTTTTAAAAATGTTTAGACGGTTTTAATTTATAGTGAGCTACAGTGATCTGTAATTAAGTTGCTTTGTTATTTAATGCTTATATATGGAATAAGAGGTTTATGGAATATGACAACAGACAAGTTAAAATTGGGACATAAAGCAGAACCAAGATATTTCATTATTGCAAATAATTTTTATTGAACAGAAAATAAAGCTCAGTATGTTTAAAGCTGATTATGGTCATATGAATCTTGGTTCCGCTTTAGCAATGCGCCTTCCTTATTTTTATTAGTCTGTTGCCATTCTTATCCACTATTCCATAAACTAGCATTTCTATTTTGTCTGAAACTTTCATTTCCTGTTTTAAACTCCTTCTTAGAAACGTTTTTTCTAAACACTCAGTTTTTAATTATTTTAAAGCATCCATTAAATAGTAATAGCAAAACACCAATAAAATGTTTTCCACGTTGCAATTTCAGATAAGAAATTACCCCCAAAAAATTTTTTTAAATGGCAGTTTATAATCCTTAATAAAGAGGGGCAGAGGCAAGAGTTACTTATCATCCAAAACACTAAATAGGTTGTTTCAGAGTTATCGTTCTTTTCAGGGTGCCTTAGTGAAAGGTGAGAACACTTCGTTGACTTGTTGAGTGACCCTTATAAATGTTGTACGCCGACTAAGTTCTTTCAATTTAGATGCACCAACATAGGTACAAGTTGAACGTAAACCACCAAGAACATCAAGCATTGTTCCTTGAACATCTCCACGATATTCGATTTCGACTGTCTTTCCTTCCGAAGCTCTGGAAATAAAAAATTAAAAAATAAAAACCGTTTTGGACTTAGATTTTGTAAAATCTTTTTTTTTTTTTAATTTTGTATTAATTACTGTGGCTATTTTGAAGTGGTTAGCTCTTTAAAATGCTGACATTTTTTTATTGATTAATTTTATCTGTTTTTTTGTATAAGTGACAATTCAGATTTGTTCATTGTGCAAAAGTCTGTTATATAAAAGACAATTCCATTGCAATATTCTATATTATGTTTTGTTTGTAATATATTTACATTTTATTCTTAATAAACACTGTTTAATTTTAGTATTTGTTTCTTATAAAAAAAAAAAAAAAAAAAAAAAAAGAACATACCCTCCTTAACTGTACCACTAATCCTAAGTATAGGTAGCAACATTTTTAATAAACACTTTAATTTTATTATTTTTTTTAATACTAAATTAAAAACCAAGATAATCAAAACATCCACAGACTGACTAACTGTAGAATCATTTTTATCTTTGGAAAAAAATCATGGATGTTACTTAATTTTTTTTTTTTAGTTAATTTTTCAGAAACAAGGCTACACATGGTTCTTATTTAGAGTTTGATGCAATAAAAAAACAAAACTACAGAAAATCTGAACAAATCTTGGGTGTACACATCCATCATGGAGCAAAGATGTCATATTCCAAAGAATTATGTAAATTGATAAAGTAGTTTTTTGTTTTTTTTTAATATTTATCTGTATTTTTTTTTTAATTAATTGTAATTCTGAACAAGCACTCAAAACCGTACCATTAACTCTTTGGATGGAAACTGTACCAATAACCCTAAGTTTGAGTGGAAATCACTTTACTTTTTTTTTTTCATACAAAGGAGTCACCACTGGAGGCGACTCAAGGGTAAGGGTTAATGAGTGTACAGTAGTCAATGGGACAATATAGTAATCATTAGTAGTGGAAATTTGGTAAATTGGATTACTTAAAGGAAACGGCTCATCAAGAACGCTGTTGAAGACAACCAGATCGTAATCAGCTGGAAAGCAGGAAAATGGAACAGTTCTACAGGTATGCAGTTCTTGGAAAGAAGTTTTGTTCATGGAATCTATGTTTAGAGATAAAGAGTGGGTGAAATTATTGATAATGGTTTCAGCTAGACAAATGTTTTTTTGTGAAAGTTTGGCAAGAGAGGAACCATAGATTGGAGCTCAGACAAGCACTTATGAAAATAATAATGAAGCAGAGACAGACTCGTAACATCTCTCCTGTTGGAAAGAGATTGCAGGGAAGGGAAAAGGGTGTCCCCTACTAGGCTACAAAGTCTATTTTGAACACTGTCAAGGCAGGTGCTTAGATGTCGCACAGTACTCTATCCTTGGACGTACTTGGCTCTTATACAGGTAAAGAATTGCATCAGCAGGGAGATATCTACTGGAGCGGTAGAACAATCCCACCATTTTTCCAGCAACCTTGGCAATGGATTTGATGTACGTGTTTCATTTCAGATCAGGAGTAAAGGTCAGACCAAGAAGCTTGTCAAAACATGGAGCCTCCCAAAGACAAGAGCTATTTATTTCAATTGATGTCAGATGGGGGTCAGAGTGTTGATGATGTAAAGATAGAAACTTGGTTTTAGATTCATTAAAATTAACTAGCCACCTCTTTCCTCATTGCACCACGCACTCAAGATCAGTGGAGAGAGAATCAGACAGAACTTGGTCATTTACAGCCTTTGAAGTATTGCCATAGATGGTAGTGTCGTCAGCATAAATATCTACGAATGATCTAAGGATGTGATTTGATGTGACTTAGCCATCCTGTAGTAGCTATTATGCGGGTTGGTTTATTGATTTTATTTTATGGCAGATCAACCCCTTTCAAGTAATTAAATGCCGAATTGATCATTTGAGCAGAAATTTTTATGTTTCAAGTTGTTTTTGTTTATATTTTCAAATATTTATTCATATTTGATTCAGTTGTTTTGTTTTACGGTATATCAACCTATGTGAGATTATTTAATGCCAAATCCAATCATTTGAATAAAAGTTTTTATGCTATAATTTTTTTATATGTTCAAATATTTGTCCATGGGGTTTAATTTGGTTGTTTTGTTTTATGGCACATCGAAAACTTATCAAAATGATTCAACCTGAAAAGGGTTTAATCATTTTGGTAAAAGTTTCCATGCTTCAAGTTCTTTATATATTCAAGTATTTATTTATGGTTTAATTTGGTCTTTTTCTATAGGAAAATTGTTGTTTGTATTTTTGGCTTAGTAAAACATGGTTGAGTTTTCCAAAGAGAAAGGAAACAACAATAAGTCCAATGTTTGATACATTTCAAATTAAGCCGATATTTTCAGACAGCCTGATCTGGCAACACCAGTCACTATTTGGGCCCAGAAGGAAAAAGAATAAGATTCGTGCCATGTGTAGTTCATCAGGAATTAAACCCAGAGTGTTCTGCTTACAAAATAGAACCTTGTCATTTTTGTGTGATGACGAGAGTTCATTTATGCAAATAAGTATTTCTTTTGCATGGGTGAATTCTCGTTCAGATAAAACTAGAAACTTTTCTCCTGTGACAGAGTAAAGTTGACAAGATTATGTTAACCTTATTTGTGTCAGGTTACTCGATTGAGGAGATTTATATTTTGAAGAATTATTAATTTTTCATTTGAAAGTCAGACTTTTGAGAGTTGGCACCATTATCTTTTGAAGAATTGTTAATACACTTCAAAAGCCAGACTTTTGATTTTTTTTTTTTTTGTGTGCAGGTTTTCAATTTTCACTACTACACATCCAACCCCTCCAAACAAACCGAAAAAGTAGTTTATATAAGTATTAGGGTAACAGAGTTGTTGCGACCCAGACTTAGGGTTAATAGTAAGATAAATGGAAGATTGTTTTTAAGTTACTGAAAAATGCTAATCTTTATAATCATGATTATGGATATTTGCAAACTAAATAAAATTTTTAAAAATTTGTAAAAATGAGAAAACAGATTTAACATTCTTCAATATCATATGAAATAATAGATAATCAACTATTATAATACAAACAATCTGGAAAAATTAAAATGTCATATTTACAACCAGGCAATGCCAGGCACCCCTTGATCATAAAAATAAAATTAAAAATCTGTAAAAAATGAGAAAACAAATTTAACATCCTTCTTGAAGAATCAATAAATCAGAAAATGGCTGCTCGTTGCCAAAGAAATTGGTTATACGACAGGCTTTTTGCACAGTGAAGTAATTTGACTTGTCACCACTACGGAAAATAAACAAAATTAATTGATAAAAAATATGGCAGCCATTTTGGGAGTTAACTACTTCAAGATAATCATCATTGCAAAATTCTAGTTTGAATTATTAATGACTCATGCTGAATTGCATCATGGGATTTTAGTTATAAAAGAGAATTCCCAATATAAACTAAAATTACTCAACACCTACTGTGTAAGGATCATACACGTCTTCAATAACTTTACTGAAACTACAAGAATACCCGTCCCAGGACAGGTAAAATTAATTCCTCCAAACAGAGCAGTTTTGCATGACATTTATGTCTCCATACAAAGATTAAACTCAAGATAAAAAAATGATAGTAAACCTAATGTCTGGAATCCTTATTACAATTTTGATCAAAATATAAACGGAAATCAAAAATTGAATTTCAACAAAAAAGTAACATTATCTATTTCTTAGAACTGCTCGCCTGTGGAACTCTATTCCGTTTGCCTGTTTTCCAGCCGACTACAATCTGATTGTCTTGAAGTCCAATGTGAACAAGTTCTTATTGAACTGTCCCCCTAAATAATCCAAGTTACAAAATTCCCACTAATGTTCACTGTGCTAAAATCACAATGACTAATGTATACCCATTAACCCTTATCCTCGAGTGGCCTCTGGGCCTTGATAAGTGGTGACTCCCATGTTTAAAAATAAAAAAAGTAACATATTACTACATCAAACAATTACTTTCATGATCAAGTGATCCGCCATCATTATTGCAGTTATCTCCCCTGCTACTATAAGAACTATTCTGTTTATTATTTAAAAAAAAATTTAAATAAAACTTGCATTTTTTCTTTGATAGACATTTTCATTAACAATTAATTTTCTACTTTATCATTTTTCCTAATTTTTGAACATGTTACTAATTTCGACATGGCAATCAAGTAGATAACATTGCTTTTAGTTGAAATTCAATTTTTGGATTTTCATTATTATTCTGAACAAATATCACAACATACAAACATGCTTTTTTTTTTTTTTTTTTTTTTTTTTTTTACTTGCTTCCCCACAAGTGCAGAGTTAGGCACAAGGTCGGTTTTTAGTGTGGGGGTGAAACCAACTCCCCAAAAACGGGCATTTTGGTTAGCAACAAAAATAAAAAATGTATCAGTGATGAAGGATTTCTCCTCCATTAACCGAGACCAAAAAGTGTAGTGCAGCATCAGAACAGATACTACACTTTGATCTTGGTCTGTCAAGCTTTATTTTCTATTTGACTAACCTTATATAGCTAAGACATAGATATATTGTATACTTTGCTTTGGCATTGTATTATATTATTTCAGTCAAGTGCTTTTTGACAGTGTTAAATAATAGTCGCATTGAAGGGCAGAATGACTTCAAAATGAATAGACACGTGTGAACACCAACCTGTACTCAGCCACTTTACCGGAATGCTTTTGCATAGCTGTTGCTGAACTCATGCCATAGAACAATTTAAACTTCTTGCCATTTTTCTCAACGATATCTCCACCAGACTCTGTATGACCAGCAAGCATTCCACCAACCATGACAAAATCAGCTCCAGCACCAAAGGCCTTTGCCACATCTCCTGGACATGTACAGCCACCATCCTGAAAAAAATTAAAAAATAATAAAATAAAAGCTAAATTTAAAATTTAATACATAACTAAAATAAAAGCAACATTTTAAATTTAATACATAACTAAAATACGTGTATATGATGTAGTGATGGAATGATTCCAATATTTTTTCACCCGATTCCGATACAATTACCGATTTTGTTCCAAATTCCCAATTCTGATTCTATTTAAGTTTCTAAGTGTAGATTTGATTTTGTTGGAAGGGTTATTGCAAAAAGTTTTGTTGGAAGGGTTATTGCACAAACACATGTAATATATGCATATATTTTTGTAACTGTAAAAATGCACTTACGGATGTGACTTATAGATTTTATCTTTTTCTGGTACTTTAAAATCAATAAATATTTATCATTTCATCCTTAATACAGAGTATGGAGAATTAAGTTTTAAATAAAAACAATACAAAGAATCGTTTTGGGCATCAGAAGATAAGCACATTTTTCTGATTCCGATTCCCCAAGAAGCTCCGACTTCTTTTGATTCCCGATTCCGATTAATTGTCCCAATATTAATATGATGTCTGTGAGAGTATAAATAGAAACTGCTTGGTTGAGGTGGAAACTCTTCAATGTACAACAAAACCTGGCAATGAAGAGTAATTTATCAAACTTGAAATTAACAAAACATTACTCCCTCAACACAAAGAAAAAAATACAACAACAGCACAAGTAAAACTTGGAATTAACAAAACATTACCTCCTTAACAGTAAAAAAAAAAAAAAAAAAAAAGATACTTGAACTCAACAATACGAGTAATAATCTTCAAGTGAAGAAATCTAATTCCATGGTTTTATAGCGCCCAATACAAGGATCAGACCGACCGACTCGAAAATAAAACCAATCAGAAATTTTAGAAACTCTGAAAACGTCCAGGATACAGATAATTTCTTAAGTTTCATCAACAACTTCAAAGTTTATTCCACGCCTGGCAACACTCAACAAACCATTAAAAACATTAATGCGAGCAGACATAGAATGGCGGTGGACAGAGAAAGAAGAATCTTGTTTCCTCATAGCAAACCATGATTGCACTTTGATTCAAAACTAAAAACATTGATGCCAGTCCCATGAGATTAGGAGCAACACTATGCCAAAACAAACAAGACATACTCATCTGCATCAGTTATGCACTCAGGACTAACCGAAGGTCAAAAACAATACCGTCAATCAGAAAAAGAAGCCCTAACAATTATATGGGCTTGAAAAAAAATTGCACTTATGTCTACAACAAAATGATTATATGATAAAGCACATCATCTGTAAAGCAGACCCAGTGGACATACTCGCTCGGCAACCTTTTGAGTATCAAAAAGTAGTCTCATCCGAAGAAGAGATTACCAAACGATTTATCGACATGGTTGTAGCTAACAGCATTCCAAAATTAATCACATCAGAAATAATGGAGAAATTTTTTTTAAAGTTTTGGTAGGTGAGTATGAGGATCGAACCCGAACCCTTGAGGCAAAGTTGGAAATTAAAGTGTTAAAAAAAATCGTGCGACGTTAAAACTTAAGTGGGGTAATCAAAACATCGAGAAAAAAAAAACACAAAAAAAAACTAATGTAAGGGAAACAAACGATATTAAATGTAAAAATCGAAAAAACAAAAAAGAAAACAGAAAAACGAACGCATGAAAAATGGCTTAAATAAGCCTGTTTCGATATTAAAATTTAAAAAGTCGGTGGGTACCCGGGTGTTTTTGGGTGTGTGGTTGGGAGTGGATAAGCGCAGTAAAAAAAAAAAAAAAAAAAAAAAAAAAAACGAACGTTACATGAAAAATGGCTTAAATAACACTGGTTCAATATTTAAATTTAAAAAAAATCAAAAAAAAAAAAAAAAAAAAAAGACATCTCACACCACGATTCGAACCCAAAACGTTTAGATAACGAACCAACGCACTAACAAACTGAGCTAACATGACATACATGAAATTTAGTCAGTTTTTCAAGTATTTAAAGTAAATCAGGACATAACGTCATCTGACGCATGCGTAGAACCGGTCGTCGTCACGAGAGGACCGTTTTTGTTGACCCCCCCCCTGTCGAAAATTGTCGATTTCAGGGTGAAAAAAATGAACGTTTTTGGCCAATTTTTCCATATTTTTCTGTGCGAAGGATGGGGCTTCAATATGATACCGAGTTTGTGAATTTTCGTTGTGTGTGTCTTTAGCGAACACACAAACACACATACAAACATACATACATACACACATTTTTGCTTTTATATATATAGATAGATAATAATTTCCCAATCAGTGTTTTTACTTTTCTATTATGGATTAGGTTGATTAAACCAGATTATATTTCTCTTTATTATTTTAATTTTCATTATATGCTAATTTTTCAGCAAATCCACAGTTTTTAAGGCTATTTCATATTCTTTTTATGCTTATTGAATAAACTTATATCACTGAAAGTAGTAGTTAGCCTATGGTGTAAGAATTTGTCTGAAAACTTCCAACTAACTATATGAACTCTGCCAGTATTCAAACTAACTTTTACTCATATGTACAGACTTTTGAATAACTTTCTATCGACCCTCATTTTCACTTTCCTCATCCAGGCTCATATTTTCTTTTATTCACACTTGTTCATTATGCGTTTAACAAAGATGACTAATACAAGTAAATATAAAATGTTAGAATGGGACCGTCTTATATTCTACAAGTCAAAGGTGATAAATGTACAGAAAATTATTTTGAAAATTATATTTACACCATTCCCACAAAATCAATACATAATACATCATAAGTTCTCTTCTAAATAATATAAAATACAAATAAACGAACTAATCACCATTCTATTGCTATTAATCCAGCTTTAAGTATTCTTTTAAAATTTATGGATTACATTACATACCTTTAATACAAATCTATGATGATTTTTTATTTAAATTACCTCCCTTGAAAATTAATAAACCTAATATTTTAAGAAAACAATTCTGAATTTTTTTAAGTGAGGGATGATTATTTGGATTAATCGGGCTAATGTTTTCATCTTTGGTGTTATTTGCACAACGTTTCGGTCAATACAACCTCCGACCTTCTTCAGTATTTAGGTTATAGTTGAAAGCAAATTTACAAAAAAAAAAAAAAAAAAAAAAAATTATAAACCCAATAAAACTCTAGGGCATATTAATGAACTTAAAATTGATAAATGGATTTAATTAAACATTAACTCCTTTTTTCGTTGTAAATAATTCAGAAATAATCTCCTCTTTAATAAAAGAATCACCACTTATCAAGGCCGGGAGACCACTCGAGGATAAGGATTAACTTAATGGGTATACATTAGTCAATGTGATTATAGCATTTTTAACATAGGTATTTGGATTTTTGTAAGTTGGATTACATAGGGGTACAGTTCATCAATAACTTGTTTACATTGGACTATTTCCTTTTTGGAATAAAGAACGCTCCCTCGAACGAACTGCGTACAACATCGGAGCTGATGCATATTTGGGCCTCACGCGTGTACGTCAGCCATTGTTTTTGCTTAAAACGATATGTTTAAAATTCGATTTGTTGACTATCTTAACAAGCACCGAATAGTTATATAGACCCCCTCCCTACTCACCACGTTAAGAATGGCTTTCTAATAATGTTATTATGTCAGTAAACTGCACAAGTATCCAAAAGGTTAACTTGGGAACCTGGACGGAATTTCAAACCGAAACTTTGACGGACCTGACGAGAATCACCCCCTTCCAAGAACAGTTTTCAGAATAAACACCCCCAACCTCCCTATGTTAAGAACGACTTTCGTTTTTTTTGTTTGTTTTTTTTTTGCAATGTTTTCAGTAGATTATTATTGATCGGACACTAATACATAGGGTGGGGTGATTCTCGTTCAGGTCAACCGAAACTTTTACTTAATCTGGGGGTTTACATGAACAGAGACTAACAGTCAATAGCAGTTTTAAGTGACAGTCTGCTGATGGTTGAAGGTTCAATTCTTGCAAGAGGCGATGACTAAGAATAACAAAATTAACGCGGGATGAGGACAATCAGTGCTTATTGCATCTATGCTACCGCGCTATTTTTTTTTAACCGTATTTCCCAGCTAAATTAATTTTTTTACTATACTTTTGTTTTTTAAATTGTTAGGTGAAAGCACAGAATAGTGACAAAATACCCTCCCCTCCATATATTAAGAATGGTAACATAGTACTGAACAATCTATGAGCCCCCTTCCCCGTGAATTAAATAAAGGGTTCACAGTTCAAAATAAGGGTACTTATGCACTTTTGTTACCGTGCTGAAATAATGTTATTTTGAAAGCCATTCTTAACATGGGGAGGAGAGGGTGTTTCTGTGCTTCCACCTAACAATTAAAAAAAATATCGTGAAACTTGAATTTAACCTGAAAAAATATTTAAAATGCGGTAACAAAAGTGCATAAGCACCAAAATAGATTTTCAAGTTTGAAAAAGACGCATCTGACGAAGGCTGGTGCGGCATCGGCCGAAACATTGTGACAAATGACAACTAAGATAAGAGCAATAGTCCGAATAACTTTTTTTATTGTAAATATATATTTGGAGAAAAATGTTACTTTTTATATTTTTATAAAATCACTAATTATTGTTAATATCGACAAAACTAATGCAAAAAATATATATGTATATATATTTATCTATATATCTATAAAAGTGAACGTGTCTGTGTGTTTGTGTGTCTGTGTACATTTCCCTACGCAATAACTCTGTCAATTTTCAGTCTACAGGCTCGAAATTTGATATACAGGGTACTGAGATTCTGGAAAATCTTTGTAATCGGTTTTCGGCAAGAAATTTGGATTTTAAGGGGTCAAAGTTCAACAATTTGACTTTTGAGAACTCTACCAAACTCCTTCGACAATTTTGGGTCTAAACACTTGAAATTTTAGATATAGGTTCCTTGGGCATGGACCTAACTTAATAACTTGATTTGAACCCAAAACAATAAATTTTAAGGAGTCATAGTTAAAAAAAATTGACTTTTTTTTTTTTTGCTCAGCATACACCTCCAAACACCTGGGCAATGCCGGGCACCAATACTAGTACGTATATATTTTTGTTTAACAAATTTTGCTTACCAAACTCCTCCTGGAGTTTTTGGTCTACAGACATGAAACTTAATATATAAGGTATTTGAATCCATGCAAAACTTTATATTCGAGTTTTAGCCCGGAAAAATTGGTGCAAAAGTGTGAAAATTTAAAAAAAAAAAAAAATGGAATTTGCCAGGTGAAGGTCGAACACTGGCATTAAGAATGCATAACATAGTAGCTATTGGTTCATGTTTTAATTTTTAGCCTTGCAGTAAACATGTTTTCATAGCCCAGTCATTGACGGCAGAGGCGAAATAAATCGTTAGCTGAACATTTTGGTTCCGATACTTGGTGGTGGCACAGGAGTCTTTTTTCTTTTTTTTTTAATACTTTTTAAATCATTACTACATATTGCATCCAATCTATCTATATATAAAAGTGAAAATGTCTGTCTGTCTTTTTTCTATGGTAGTTTAGGAAGACTATTATACAGAAAGGCATTACTTTACATATTCACACTTTTTAATATATACATATGCACATAACCTTATGAACAGTACATAGGGCCCGAGCAAAGCCGGGCAGAACTGCTAGTATATATATATATATATATATATATATATATATATATATGGGTAAATAAGATAATAAAATTAAAAATGAATTACACCAAATATTATAAAAAAATCGGTTTCAAAATAGTTGTGCTATTTTATAATTAACACATTCGCATTTATTAATTTTAATTAAAAAAAAACACAAGAATAAAAAGGGGATACAATATTATGAGTAAAGACTTACGGAGATGATGTGACCACCAAGACCATGCGCAGCATCTGCACATTCGATGACTGCACTCAACTGAGGATATCCAATTCCTGTTTTCTTTCTGGTGGTACAAACAGATCCAGGACCAATACCAACTTTTATGATGTCTGCACCAGATAAGATCAGCTCTTCAACCATTTCTCCTGTCACCACATTACCAGCCTGGAAGAAAATGCAATAAAAATATTTTCATCTTATTAAATAAATACAAAAATACCTATTCTAGGACAGGTAAAATTAATTCCCTGAATGGAACAGATTTAGACTGTGAAGTTATTTTAGCATACATTGCATAATCACATTGGCACACCGGTTCTTTTTAGATCACCAGAGTTAAGCAACATTGAGCCTAGTCAGTATCAGATGCAACTGGGCACTGCTTACGAATTTGATATTTTCTTGATATTCCATCTTTTGGGGGAAGCCAGTTTGATCTGCCTAGGTTGAATGCTATTGATATGTCACCTTGAAAACAAGATATAATGATACTAAAACTTATCTTTAGAATGCTTATTCTAATCAAAATTTGATTCTAGAAATTTAAGGCTTAAGAGATTATAATTAGAAAAGGAAATACAGGGAATCTTGCTAAATTGGTATCTATGGATCAAATATAATGCAAATCTGAAATACCTGAATTTTCAAATCAAAGCTTGTATCTATATTATTTACCTGAATAACCCTTTAAAATATCCCCCCACCACCACAAAAAAAATTAAATCTGAGGAATACTTATTAATTCATGTCTAATACCTATTGTTAAAAATTTCACAAATATCAGAGGAATTTAACATTTCAAAAATGGCTTCTAACCCCTTTACATAAAACTAAATACAGCCAACATTAGACCTCTTCAAAATGGACCTTTTTCTTCAAACATATGGAAACTGATATTATTCCCATTCTCCAAGGTCTAAATTAGTTAAATATACCAGTTATTGTGATCTTGGACCTTGGCTATGCCTGCCTCAAGAGCCATGTAATTTTATTGTTGACGTTTTTCAAAAACGCTGCAAAATATGGGGTATTACGTCCTTATTTTCATTGTAGCTTTCCAGAGGTTGATGCTATAGCATTGAAAGTGGTACCAAATGAAAGCTAATAAAAGTTTCTTGCATATGGTAGTAAGCACAATAAAACACATGAACACCTGTGTAAATTTTAACTAATTTTAATGCACAAACAGCGAGGACACTACAATAAATCAGTTTGGTAGTATGATAGCACTGCACTGACACATATATTGCATAAGAAACTGTCAGATAGGATGTTACTAATACATGTATTATCACTTGTTCAATGTGGCTTTTTTGAAACTGTCAAATTTTTTCCTGTGGTACTCCACAACTTGTAGTAAGCAGCTTCTTTGCTCTGGGTCACTTGTGATCTGAGTTGCAAAGTCACTCATTAGTTTCACACCTCTCTCAGCCACATCATTGGTCACTTTCACTGACCTCATAAACTTCTGTGCATTCCTGTAGCTGTCATTGTCTTCCCAGGTGTCAGCAGGAGTAGTGAGCCAGTCACATTTCATTCGAAGAGCATCAAACAGAAAGTGAGACTCTGGCCCTACCAGGTCTGTGAGAACTGTAGCTGCATTGATGACAGGAAACACTGACTTGCCTTTCCTGTAACTCTCAGGTTTCTCTGTTTCTGACAGCTTGACTGCGAGCTTCTCTTTTGCAGACTTGGTCATGCTGGCATGTGAACTGAACAAGGTGAATGGCACTAGTTCCTGGGTCAGATACCAGTGGTGGTTGTTCATTTTCTTGAGAACAGAGGTTGCCAGTTCATAGTCATACTGCTTGTATTGCAGCATGTTCTTCATAAGCTGGAGGTCATGGATAGGTGCATCAGCTGCAGATGTGGTAGTCACGCAGTGGCTGATGTAGAATAAGGTCAGGAACTTGTTCATCCTCTCCAGCTTGAAGATAGTGTCCGTGTTGTATTTTAGTTCCTTGGAAAACATGAGCATCTTCATACAGTAAATGTTCCTGGCCATCCAGCGGGCTTGGTGAATGGCACCTGGCTTGGCCCAGTGGATACCTCGAGGAGGTTCCTCACTAAGCAGGATCAGGCACAGCTCTGCCACCTCTCTCTAATCTGCCCTCGGACTTGCTTCCTCAAGGAAATTGCTTAAGACTGCAATTGTGCTTGTCTTCTGTTTCAAGTCTTGTTCAACTAGGTCCAGAATTCTTGGGCAGTCCTTAACTAACTTGTCCCACTTCTCTTTCACATTGCTGAACATTGGGTTGTCAGGACTCTTGACCTTGCTAAACACAGCCTCCCATACACTTCCAATAATTACCTCTGATATGTGATGGCGACAAGCGGAGTAGAATACCTTTTTGCCTAGTTTTTCTTCAATAAGCTTCGCTGCACCCTTGTTGATGCCACTGTTGCTTGCTGTGGTATCAAATACCAAGCCTACAATGTTGTCTGTGAGACCCCATGCTTCTATCAGTTCCAATGTAGCATTACACAGTTGGATTCCTGTGGAACTTTCTATGAAGGGCACACCAAGCAGCTTCTCTTCTTCATACTGTGGAGTGCCAGAGACGAGCACTGCAAGACTTTCCACTGGGTATCTTTCACCAAGAACATCCTGGCGGACTTTCCTTGAAGTTATTCATGTAACTTTGGCACAAGTTATGACGAGTGTTTATCCTATTTAGTCTTGTAGTAGAGGCTGATATAACAAAGTCATCAAGATCTGCATCTCCTGCCTTCAACACTGCAGACACCATGGCTGTAGTCTGGTTGTCAGAGAGTGACAACCGATCTGCAGTGCTACAAATCTCTTCACTGGTCATAACTGAGTGTGGAAAGTGTAAGGTTATCGTACTTGGTTTTGATGAACAGCTTGGTGTTGTCTCAGTGTATTCTGAACCCTCGCTAGTGCCAGAGCCTTGAACTGTTCTCTGGGTCTTCATCACTTGAAATTTTCCCAACTTCTGCTGCTGCAGCAGTCACTGATGATAACATTCTCTCGTCTCTTTCTTCTCGGAAGCTTTTCTCTCTAGACTTCTTCTCAAACACCTTATCATGACCTGACATGTGTGCCAGGCGAGTGGTCTGTTGGTCCAAGTAGAAATTGACGTCCTCTTCCTTGGTCTCCTTTGTAAGCAGCCTGTTGCTTCTTATCTCCTCCACAACATTCTTTGCTCCAATATCAACTTGTCTAAGTCCTTCAGAAAGTTAGCTTGTTTCTCTTCCTCTGGTTTGTTATTTCTTCCCTTGTTTTTAACAATTTTCCTGTACTTTTCATGGAGGATCATGAAACGGTTGACTGCATTTAGTCTAGTTAGTGTTTTAATCCTTGCCATATTCCAGAATGGCAAAACGACATCCACTGTATCATGGGCTAAAGACCTATTGTCACTGTTGGGATTATCATTCCTCAAATGCAGGAAATACTGGAACACCTGGCGATTAGTAGGAAGTTGAGAGCCCCTGATGCTGGAGCTGGGTTGCCCAATGAGATACACATCACTGAATGACCTTGTGGCAGGAGTTGCCACCTTTCTTCTCTTTTCAGTTGGTTCATCCCGTTCACTTGTATCGCTGACCACTTTCCCACAGCGTAGTTGTCTTCCAGATGCCATGTTGTCAGCAGTTCACAAATCTTAACAAATCAGCTTTAACTTACAATCTGAAATGAAGAGATAAAACATACTTAGTGATAATAAATTATATACATGCATTAAGAGTAACAGTTTTGAGATAAAGTTATGCATTATATGATGGCATCCTTTCCAAGCATAAAAAATATATATGTTTGTGCATTAAAATTAATTAAAATTAACACAGGTGTTCATGTGTTTACTACCATATGCAAGAAACTTTTATTAGCTTTCATTTGGTACCACTTTCAATGCTATAGCATCAACCTCTGGAAAGCTACAATGAAAATAAGGACATAATATCCCAAATTTTGCAGCGTTTTTGAAAAACGTCAACAATAAAATTACATGGCTCTTGAGGCAGGCATAGCCAAGGTCCAAGATCACAATAACTGGTATATTTAGCTAATTTAGACCTTGGAGAATGGGAATAATATCAGTTTCCATATGTTTGAAGAAAAAGGTCAATTTTGAAGAGGTCTAAGCCAACATTCATGTCGATTAAACCTAGCAGTTATGTTCTAAAATTCATAATGATCAGTTAATTAGTTTATGAATAAATCCTGTATATACAAATATATAAACTTATAAACATACCCAAGTTTATAAAAATATGAGATAATAGTGGAACTCTATTATATAAACCGCATGATACTTTCTCCATTATTTAATGTAATTTATTGTTAATTAGTGGCTGTGCCGCGTCGGCACACACAGCGCCAAGTCAAACACAAAATCAAGTACACTCAACATTGTCTTACCATCAACGCTTACCTTGTGAAATTCCCATATACACAAAACAAAATCACTGAAAAAACAAAACTACCCTAACTAAGATAATGAGTAAACGTTGGATAAAATGATGGTTAAAATTACAAACTTGCCAGGATTCGAACCTGGAATCTTCTGATCCATAGTCAGTCTTGTGCCACAAGACTGTATGTCAATGTTACCAGGACTGTATACAGACAGTGCTAAATTCCATTGACATGGACAGGTAACTTTTTTGACAATTGTACGAAATGGTCCCAAAACCATTATTTCGTGTTTTTTGTGCGACTCGGCATTGTTTATTACGAACTATATATAGATAAGGACAATCTAGGGACTTACACCTTTCAGGGAAAAAAAGAATTTTTCAATTCGGTGCATCCGTTCAAAAGTTTTATTGGTATACACACACACACACACACACACACACACACACTAGCATTACAAGCGTATGTTGTATTTTCGTAGACATCGGCAATATTACATACCTAATGTACTTCAATAAGTCATATCTTTTTTATTTGTTGATCAATTTTTAATAGAATTACATTGATGAAAAGAGAATAAAATAAGCATTCAAATGATGTTAATTTATTTATCTTTTTTGTGTTCAATGTTTTTTATGCTCCAAATTAAAAAAAGAAAAAACGGTAAAAAATGATGACAGCAAAAAGGGAAACTGTTTTTTCTATGTTTACATTTCATACATTATGTTTTGGATACATATGCACGGGGTCGAATTTGATTAGATATAGCTGAAATTTTACAGGCTGTATAAGCATAGAAGTCCATCTCTACTGGACTTTTATTTTTACGACCACAGGAAGCAAAGTTACAACTGAGCAAAGTCCCCCCTCGCCAATCTTTCACGAAAAACACCCGTCTAGCTGAATCCACTGTGAAAAATTTCCCCCACTCTATATCTGTGCCTAAATCAAAACGCAGATTCCATGAACAAAGCTTCTTTCTTAGAACTGCACGCCTGTGGAACTCTGTTCCGTCTGCCTGCTTCCCACCGGACTACAACTTGGATGTGTTCAAGTCCAATGTTAACAAATTCCTAATGAACCACCCCCTTAATTAAACACTTCATCAAATCTCCACACTAACGTAATGTACTTGCAATAACCCTTATCCCTGAGTGGCTTCCGGGCCTTGATAAGTGGTGATCACTGTGTAAAAAAAAAAAAAATACATAATGTATTTATTTAAAATTGTACTGTTTTAGCTAACAGAATGACAATTTGATTTCAGAGCAATTCATTTTAAAATGGGTTAAGTCAGAATGTTTTACCTTAAAGACATCAGATTAATTACTAACCCCCATTTTTGCTAAACAAATAATCTCATTTATTTAAATATGTGTGAACAGTGATATGCCTTAGCATTATATAGATAATAAAATTATCTTGTGCAGTGCTCAAGTAGGTATATACTAGACTATGACCGATTGGGTGACAATTTATTTTATTGTGAATTTTTGAGATGAGGATTAATAATTTGTATTATTTGAACAACTGTTTTTACTGATGTTTTGTATGAAATAAAGATGCATAAAACTCACCTGTATACATTTACTAGCAGGGGTACCTGGCGTTGCCCAGGTGTTTCGAGGTGTGTGTGCTCTTAAATTAAAAAGAAACACGGGAGGGGGGGGGGGTTAAAAAAAGTTTTGGTAAGTAGGTAGGATCGAACCCGAAGCCCCGAGGCGAAGTTGGAAAATAAAATGTGAAAAAAACATGACACGTTAACCGCTTGGCCAGCAAGAATGAGTTACTGAAAGACGTTTGAATTTATTTAAGTAAGAAAAGAATTGACAGGTGCCCGCACTTAATGACGTCAAGTGGAAGTCGTAGAGTTAACATTTTGTGCGAGCGTTACGACAACGTAAGCAATAGCTATTCAGCAGTTAACATTTTCTGCGGGACAGTTTTTAATGAGGTCAGTAACCCGGTTTGTTTGTTTTTACACAACTTTGGGGAAAACTAGCTCCTGATATGACGATGATAAGCCGACATTGACCAAACGTTACATCGCTTTCTGGAGACCACTGGCCGTGGGCCAGAGATTCGAATCAAGTTTCGCTTTTTTTTATACCGAAAAATGAAAGCAACACGCGGCGATCCGAAAATGTTGAATATTTAACATTTCAGAGTCGGGCAAATTAAATAGACAGGCGACCCCCGTTGTTAACTCGTAGATATTATCATTTAGACAGCATATAAAAAGTTTTAAAAATGAGCAACAGCCTCAAGAACCCGCTGGAAAAAAGCCTTTTGCAGACATACACAAAAAGCGGGCATACATACATACATACATACATTTTCGCTTTTATATATATATGGATAATGAAATTTTAAATTTTAGAAGGAATTAGTGTTCATCTAACACTATACCAACACTTACAAAATTACCATGGTCCTGGATATGACCTTAAACTATATCCAATGGTGAGGCCTCAGCTTGCGGGCTTTAGGGAGTGTGGAGTCACCCTTTAATTGCCATTGCTCCCAGGTCCACTCTGATCTGGAGTGATAGTACCTGTTAGGGTCCCAACTATGGGTTAAATAGAAACCGACTTGAAAAAAAAATATATATATTCTATTAAAAATTCTTTCTTCAAAATAACTGGATTCGGCATTAAATAACCTGAAAAGAGTTGATATGCCGTAAAACCAACCAACCAACCAAAATTACCAAGACCACAACATTATCTCGGCTGTCAAAAATTTAACTTGCCATCTACTTTTAATCCATCTTTTTAAAATAAGTTATTCTCCTCAATTGTCTCATAATGACAGCCTCTAAGGCTTTCCTTGAACTTAGAGAGTAACCAAAATTCAAAGGAAGTAAGGTCTGGACTATAGGAACAATGAAGAATTGTTTTGATGCCCCTCTTGGTCAAATAGTCTGTGATGTGACAAGGATGGAGTAGCCTTAGGAAAAACTTTGCACAAATCTTCCGCATCTTTAGTTCCTTGCAAATAATTGTGTGTACAGTTCCCACATGGGCATCAAACTGTGCACTTATTGTCTCTATAGACACATGGTCCTTATTCATGAAATTCTTTATTTGGCAAATCAACTCTGGTGTTCTGACTTCCTTAGTCCTCCCACACCTTTTATCATCCTTCAGTGTCTCTGCCTTCCTTGAATCTCTTATGACACTCCAAAACTAATGCTCAAATCATACAAGATGGTGCAAAAGCAATATGTTTCTGTGTAACCAGACGTGCACCCCACACAAATCGCCGATTTCCAACGCCGTGTACGGTGAATTTTTCGTTCGACTATTCCTCTTATGGACGATCGTCATTTTCTCGCTGGCGACTGTCGGTGGGACACACTCGTGGTTTCACAAAAGTAGAATATAATAATTCATGAAACAAAGAAAGGAAAAACACAAACACCAATGTTCACATATAAATTGACTGTTGGACTTGTGAGTGTGTGTGTGTGTGTCTTCTCCCCGTTCTATCGATATTACACTTGTCTATCTGTTTCATAGTCAACTCTAAATGACCAACTATAGTCGTTATCAACTCCCATCCGCCGTCAAGGGCATCTAGTTGTCAACTCTAAAATGTTCAAATTCCATCTGCCACGACGGGCATCTAGATGTCAACTGACTGTCCCCTCTACGTTGGTATCTCAGGTCGCCCACCCCGGCTACCGGAAGCTGCCCTTCCCTGTTTTATCTGTAGGTTTCTATTGTTATTGTTTGCTACTTCCTATCTATTGTTGATTGTAGGATATTTCCTATTTCTTTGTTTATTTTAAGCTATTTCCTCTTTCTTTGTCTATTCCCCCCCTCTCAGCACTTAGTGGCTCAAATCCACCTCAGGGCCACTTTATAGTATCACAGCTGTAGCATTTTTTCCAAATTTAAAACAGAATTTTATTGCATATCGTTCTTCTAAAATGTCCTGTGTCAGATTCCATTTTTGAGATTCACTAGCTGTGACAATCAGACTTTAGTAGAGTGTATTCCAATTCCTACTGTAGCTGTTCATTTGAACCTGAAATCATAAAAATTGGTCAGTTATTTCATAAGATGTATAGCAATAGCACACTGAATTTTCAAGAGTCTATGACAATTTTAAATGCCTGTACAATAAAAGCCTAGAAACTTACTGAAGGCACCTCATAGATATGTGTTGGACATCTTTATAAAATTGACTTTCAAACTAACCTATCCCTGGTCAGGTCTTTATTTATCCTTTCTCTTAAGTCCATCCTTATTACTTCCCTGCTCAGGTTTTTATTTTGCCTAATCCCTGCAAACTGACCCTGTCACCTCAATGGTTCTATATCTACCAAACCAAGAACACTTATCCATTTTTTCAATGTGACCAAACCAACAAAGTCTCTTGTTCTGCACACATCTTCATATACTGTTCAGATTTAATCCCCCTCATCTTATCAAAATTCACATGACACATCTATCATATTATTCTAATATCATTTCTCTCCATGAAATCAATTCCTCAATTGTCCTCAATTGTCATTGGTCAAGTTTCATTTCCATACATCGTCACACTCTGGACTCATCCTTCGAGACTCTACACATGCAAATTAGTTGCTCATGCATGCAAATTCGTTCCAACTATAAAAATTTGCAAAACATTGGATACGCTATAAAGCTGGTACTTGGAACATAAGGGGCTTCTATTTGAGGTCTCTAACAGAGACTGGGGAGTTGAGTAGCGAGATTTCTGTTCACATTACACTTAAACATCTACAAGTTAGTACAGTCAGGGAAGCAGAAAACAGGAAGGGAATTCCCAAGTATAGCAGTCCAATGGTAGAAACTATTACAGTAGAAGGCTTTCCAGCATCTAAACACCTTTACAGTGAAGGTGTTGGATTTTGCTGCTTGCCGAGTTAGCAACAAAATCTAACACCTTCATTCCATCAAAGTACTTATAAAAAAGGCCTAGAGATGCGACAATGGGGCAGAGGTTGGAGCCTGGCCAATAGTGTGGGATCTACTAGATTGGAGACTCTTTTTTTTTGGATTAAGAGTAACAGACAAGTGGTAGATGCTCCACTCCAGATGTGGCAACAATACTCCATACATGGGTGAATTGTGGTTTTGTGGCTTTCATTTCTATTGTTGCATTATTTTACTAGAGAGAGACTAGCAGCGCATTCGTCATTGCCTGGTTGGAATATACATATAAATATAATTTAATTAATGCAGAATTCTTATTTATTATCAACAGAAATTCTGTAGGTATTAAACGTAACGTTAAATTCCTTTAAAAAAAAAAAAAAGAAAAGAAAAAAAGAGAGAAAAGAAAAAAATTAAGTAAAAAAAAAAAAACAGAAAGAAACATGTGCATGCATGTATTATGTTTTTTCTAAACCGTTTACTTCTTGTAAGTTAAAAAAAAAAATACTCGAGCTGAGATCAAAACAGACTGTTAGTCAAATACGATAACCATTACACCAGCGTGACATGACTTTTAAAAAGTGTTTTCAAACCAACCAATACTTAACATAAGGAAGCTGTCATGTTTCACAATTGCGCATGCAGTCGTGAAACAGTTGTAAACATAAAAATCCAGTGGCCTCCCAAGTACAAACTTTTTCAATTTTTACCTCTTTTCCAAATAAAAACAGATTAAAAAGTGTTCCACACGTCTGAATATCCTATATACCAAATGTCACCAAATGTCAAGTCTGTAGATCCCAAATTCATTGAGTATATAGGTTGAGAAGTGTCCTCACACATTTTCACTTTTATAGATATATAGATATACACACACAATAACATAAAATCAGAACAATACTTATTGTAGTCATTTAGTACTGTTATATCATGAAACATTGTTTGTTTTTCGGGGGGGGGGCAATAATTTTTACACATCACTAAATATTTATCCGTCTCTTTCAAAATTCTATAAGTCTTAAAATTCTTACCATGATCACATGATTTGGGAATTTTTTACGCACATCTCGAACAAACTGGACAAAATATTCAGAGTATCCATTTGCTACATCCAGGCAGATATAATGCAAATCTGGAATGGCATTTACGATCGCTGCCAATTTCTCAAGATCTCCTGCAGCCATCCCAGAACTGACAGCAGTATTCTGAAAAAAAAAAAAAAAAGGAGAAAAAAATGAAATAAAGGGTGGTACAATAAAATTCTTGCTATAGAAAAGACGACAGGATTCCATTTCCGTTTGATGAAAACTAGTTTTAAAAATGTTAAAATGTTTTTGACTCCTAATGGGGTATGACACCAATGATTTCAGCAATCGTTTTTATAAGCACAAGTTATAATAACCAACCAATCAGAAGCTTCCAAAGTTACTATAAAAATTGTCGAGTTTTGGATTCAATCAGCTCACCGTCGTCTGTCTCACGAACCTGCATTTGATTCTTCGCTGACATCTTTGTTACTAGGAATTACTTAACACTCAAGATCGGAACTGCACCGATTCTTCACCGTCATCTTTGTTCAACATAATGTCTCAACACTTAACAGGTTATACGCCCAGCCATCGTCTTTTCTTTGACGATTCAGAATCTAAATTTGAATTGTGACAGGTAAAATTTCTGGGGTATCTAAGGATTTGGAAACTACACAAAGTTATACAATCTCCAACAGAGAATCCTAACAACTCCAAATTTTTTGAAAAGAATATGACTTTTTGCAGAACTGATTCAATGCTTAGATGATAGAAATCTATCTCTAATTATAAGAGATGCCTTGGATGATGGACAGAAAGCATTGAACATATTAAGAGAACATTATTTATTAAAAGGGAAACTGAAAATTATATCATTATATACAGAACTAACGTCTATAAAAGATAACGAGGATGAAACTATTACCGACTACGTTATAAGGGCAGAAACAACTGCCAATGCCTTAAAACTCTAAGGCGAAATAATAAGCGATAGCCTGTTAATATCAATGGCCCTCAAAGGACTTCCAGCCGATTTTAAACCATTTACAACTGTTGTAACACAAAGAGACAAACCAATAAATTTCAGTGACTTTAAAGTGGCATTGCGTAGTTACGAAGAGACGAATCGAATGCTCGTAGATAATAATAATACCAGTAATATCATGAAGTTCGAAAACAGGCACCACCAAATTACGCATCTCACCGCAATGTTTTCCCCAAAAGTAATTTTCCCAAGAAAAGAATAAAATTATCTGCTACAATTGTGGACGACCCAACCACAAAAGTTTCCAATGTTGCTATAAAAACTCAAACATCGACTCCATAAAAAATGTTGAGAACTTTGATAAAGAACATACATTTCTATTCACATGTAACTTTGACAATTTCACAAACAGTAAAAATCTTCTTGTAGATTGTGGTGCTACAGCACACATTATCACCAAGGAATCTGATTTTTATTAATTTTGATTCAAACTTTAATCCGCAGAGTCATTTTATCAAACTTGCCAACAGTAGTCAAATAAATGATATAGTCTTGAAAAGAGGCGATGCTAAAATATCCCTAAAAAATAATAAAGGTGAAATCTGTAACTGTATTCTAAAAAATGCTCTTTTCATACCTACATTTAAGCATGACATATTTTCCGTGCAGGCTGCCATTAAACAAGGCACGAATATAAAGTTTGGCCAAAACAAGTCAAAATTGATATACTCTAATTGAACTGTATTTGGCATTGAAGAAAATGGCCGACTATATTATTTAAAAAGTATGGTTCCCACATTTTGATTATCAGTTAAGAAAACAGATTTATTCTTATCACCATCATCATCATCACTGTTAGATTCAACAATGTAAAAATCTCCTGAATTCATCTTAAAAGGATCAAGCAAGACAACCCGACGTCCGGTCCACACTTTGTCATAGTATTAAACATGAGAAATCGGCGCCATATTCCCCATTTCAAAATGGCACCGCTGAAAGAGCATGGTGGACCCTTTTTTGAGATGGCAAGATGTCTACTTATTGAATCAAAATTAGCGCATAGTTTATGAACGTAAACTTTAATAGCAGCAGCATATATCAGAAATAGATCGTTCAATAGAAGATTGGGCAAAACACCGTATGAAGCATTTTGCGGTGTAAAACCAAAAATGAACCGAATACATATATTTAGTTCAGATTGCTTTGCATTTATAGAAAATACCAGTAAACTAAATATCAAAAGCGAAAAAGGTATTTTCATAGGTTACGATAAAAGCAGTCCAGCATATTTAATCTACTTTCCAGATCTGAATCTGCTAGACTACTTCATTTGGTCATACATCAAGAATATTACCAACATGACCATTGAATAGATGTCAGTTCTACATATTCAAGTTACCTGAATTGATTTTTTCAATAAAAGTTTTAAAATAAAGTTGCAGTGTTGTTTTCTTTAGGGCGACAATTTTATCGTTCCACCCTGTACATTTTATCAGCAGCAATACTCAACATCAAAAACATGCTGAAAAAAATTATGATTTGGTTAGTAACTCAATTTTCACTTGTTTCTTTTTGGAATTATTCTTTTTTTTTTTTTTCTTTGAGAATTCTATTTTGGAATCTTTTTGGGAATCCATTTGTTGTTTTTTTTTGTTTTTTTTTAGTTAATTTAAATTAATTTTGGTCTATTTCCAGATCAATAAAATGAAAGTTAAAAAAAAAAGTAATCTTTTCAACATCTCTTATATTTCTAAATTTTTTTAGATGAGGATTGATAATTTGGATTATTTGGACTATTGTTCTCACTTCCAACCTCAAACTCTGGAATCTTTGTATCAAACTCGAGAATCAGCAAAAAGGGTTCTTGGCTTTCAGGCCAGGATCAAAGTATAGTATCTGTCCTGATGCTACACTTCACTTTTTTTTTACTTCACTTTTTTGGTCTCGGTTAGAGGAAGAGAAATCCTTCATGACTGGTACATTTTTTTTTTATTTTTGTTACTAACCAGATTGCCCAGTTTTTGAGGAGCTGATTCTCCCCCCCCCCCCACATTAAAAACCAACCTTGTGTCTAACTCTGCTCTCATGGGGAGGCAAGTACCCCAAACAAACAAAAAAAAAAAAAAAAAAAATGAAGTTACAAAGGAAACCTTTATTTAATCCACGTTGCATACTCTCATTCCATCAACAATGACCAGATAGAAGTCTTAAGTAATTTGGAACTGTATTCTTAGTATTGCCTTCAACTTCCAGAAGGGTTTCACTTTGAACTGAATTTTACATAGTATTTTATTCATTCAGCCATGGGTTTGCAATACTAGGTATCCTGAGTGCATGGTATACTAAGAACACAATTCTTAATTATTTAAGACTTCTATCTGGTCATGGCTGACAGAACAAGGACATGCTACCTCTGGATTAAATAATGGGTTCGGTTTAAAATTCAATTCAGATACCGACAAGATACACCTGAAGAAGGTCTGAGGTTACATCGGTTGAAACATGAAATTGACACTGAAGATTAGAATGGTAATTTGAATAATCCAAATAATAGGGATTTTTTTTTTGTTTTTTGATTTTTATCAACACGCGAATAAAAATATTGTTTAATGTTAGGAAGTTATTAACAACAAGGGGGAAAACATGTTTAATTAGTTGTTATTCTTTATTAAACATTTTAAAGTTCAAAAAACAATGGAAACATAGTTGCCAGCCCAATTGAACCATGTAAAACCGATATAATTTACAATTTTTACAGGTGCCAACCCAATATAATAAGCTGGGCATGTGGGGGGTCCCCTTCCATGAGTGAAAAATTTACTTTTACCATGACTAACGTTTATGCGAAATTTTTAAAAATCCAAGGTGTGGTTATTGAGAAAAGTGCGAACAAATAAACAGATGAACAATTTCAAGGCAATTTTGCCTCTATAATGCTTCCTAGGGGGCCACCAGAATTAGCCCAGAAAATCCATTCTGGCAAAAGTTTACTTTTACCATGACTAATTTTGTGCAAATTTTTTTTTTAATCCAAGGCGTGGTTATTGAAAAAAAGTATGAACAGATGAATGGGAGTGAATTACTAGGCCCATTCCCTCCTTTGTTCGAGTATCAATAATAGAAACAAAATATAATCTGGTAAAATCCACCTTTTAATAGTGAAATCAAGCAACAATTGAACAAACAATTCATAGAGATACACTTCATTGTCTACAATTATCAATAGAAATTATATTAAAATCAGTTACTGTTGTATGGAAAACATGTAATCTATAATGAATAAATACAATAAAAAATAATAGTGGCAGTAATATAAAAGTTACTGCTATGAATAATAATACTGATTTATGTAATTGCAGAATAAAAATAATTGCCCATTAATGAACAAATATTTAATTGGTACTGTTATATAGAAACAGTAAACAATAATATGGACATCACTTATTTTTTTGACTTGCTTGAAAGTGTTTGGTATTATTACTTAATTGGGATCGCAAGGTGAACACTTCTACCTTAGATTATTCAGCCATGTTGAACTCATAACATCTCAAGAAGAGACCAGACTACAGACATGGGAATCTTTTCTTATGATGCCCTCCCTCTCAGTTCAGAAGCGCCTTAGCTTCAGTGGAAAACAACTACCCACAAATAGGATTGGGGTAAACAAAAGTTGCTATAAGCAGATAGGGCATTTATTTATTTTGTAGACTGTTATCCTCATCTTCATAGTTGTTTTTTTTAAATGTTTCAACCATCTATTCCTCTGGCCTTTGTTAAGTGGTTAACCGCAACAGGATAGGAACGCTCAGTCTCTTAACTGTATCCTCAGTAATTACTGCCTTCCATAATTGTGTTAACGAGCATCTCTCCCCCCCCTCTCTGGCTTTCTTACTCTTTCTATTTTCTCTCTCTGTGTCTCTATAAGAGAATAGAGAAAGAGAGAGGGAGAGGTAGGGAAAGAGAGAGAGAGGTGAGTAAAACGTGGAGGTAGACACGTTTACCAGAACCAAAGGTCAGCTGACCAAATTACGTATGTGTGACGTAGTTGGCTAGATCTGTGAGATTTGATTTGAGCTTTGAAGAAGACGGACGTTTTCTGTGGTCTTCCCCTCTTAACTGGGGAGGGGGGAGACGAACATTGACGTGTGTGAAGAAGAACCACACAAGCAGATTTCACTTTACACCTGCTGCAGGACCTCTGGGGAAAGTGAAATAAAATCTATAAAAAACATTCATCGTCTTGGAGTGATAAATCTTCGTCAAACAGGTATCAAGTCTCCCTCCAGGATGAGAAATATCCAGATGGTTCAACAGCGAGAAACAGAGGTAGGTTCAGAAATTACATGTCACACACACGCTTCCCTTTATTATAATCAAACACACAACCATTTATATTAGAGACAATCACACGGAATCTTTCTTATGTTATATAGAAAACGTAAAATGTGCCCCTAAATGAAGAACTCTATATAACATATTCAAATGTAACGAAAGCTCAATTTGGTACTCCTCAAGGATAACCTCGATGATACCGATATGTAACAGTTGTTGTGGTCTCACCACGTTTTGTCCAACTAATCCTTTGGCCAGCTTTGGGTGAGATTGAAACCGCTATCTTCAAACAATTCTCATAGAGACTCAATGCCTCTATCCACTGTACGAATCCATCCAAAGTTGGCCAAAGGATTAGTTGGTCAAAACAGGGTGAGATGGCAACAACTATGGAAGGCAGTAATTACTGAAGATACAGTTAAGAGACTCAGCATTCTTATCCCATCATCGTTAACCATTTGAAGAAGGCCAGAGGAATAGTTGGTCGAAACGTTGCAAAACAACAACTATAAAGATGAGAATAATAGTAGTCCACAAATAAATAAATATACAAATTACTCATCTCAAACAATTCCAATAATAAAATAATAAACCAGATAAAGGTTACAAAACAGAGTCAACCATTTGTGAATGTGGAGAAGAGTACTGTATGATGCAACACTGCTTTGTCTGCCCTCTAGTGTCAACCAGTGTAGCCTGAAAGATCTTGCAGAATACAACAATAATGCAAAAGAGGGTGTGTAAAAAAAAAAAAGAATGGGAACTGTTGTATGACCACACGCTTTAAAAATAGGCAAAGAAAAAGAATAAATAATAATATAAAGAAAAAGTATATATAGGGGCTACATACTATAAATTTAAGAGTAGATTTAATTATATGCCATTAAAAGTAAAAGATATAAAAATAGTACTACATTATTTACATATATTTATTTACATAAACAATTTAACAAAATTCATTATTTGGATTCATCGGACTACTGTTCTAATCTTGAGTGTGATTTTCACAACGTTTTGGTCAATATAACCTCCGAACAATATAACCTTCAAAAACGTCGATTTAACAAAAAATGTTTTTTATTTAGTTTAATGCCAACAGTGAAATCTTAAATTTAGCTCCTCCTGTTACAGGAAAAAGTGCTGTCCCTTTCCATGTAGATAATAAGAACATTAGATAAGTGAAAATGAGATTAGGATAAGCCGAGACTCAAACTGTTTCAATATTTTGAGAGTAATGGGGTATGATCCCACACAGTCGGAAGATTCTATTTATAAATGATGCTGCTAAGAACTGACGAATCAAATTAATTCACGTTCTGCTACAAACCAATCAGAAACCAGAATTGCTTCATAAATATTAAACCTTTTCTGGAGCAATTTCACATGTTCTTTCCCGGGTTTCGACACGGTAAGAATATTTTGTTCTGTGGAACTGTCTACTACAAACAAGTCACCTCCCAGGACTTGTGTGTAACAGCAAACCATCTGAAACTGTTCTGAAACTCAAAATGGCTTACACTTCTAGAGGTTATGCGCCCAGCGTGTCTTTATTTCGATGGATCCGAATCAAAATTCGAATTGTGGCAAGTTAAATTTCTGGGATATCTACGAATCCAAAAGCTACACAAAGTACTAGAAACACAACCTGAAAACAGAAACGACCCCGACTTCATTGAAAAGAACGCAACTGTCTTTGCGGAATTAATACAGTGTTTAGATGACCGAAGTCTATCACTGGTAATGAGAGAAGCCCTGGACGACGGCTGCAAAGCATTAAACATATTGAGAGAGCATTATTTATCGAAAGGAAAAAGTATATATAAGGGCTACATACTATAAATTTAAGAGTTGATTTAATTATATGCCATGAAAAGTAAAAGATATAAAAATAGTACTACATTATTTACATATATTTATTTACATAAACAATTTAACAAAATTCATTATTTGGATTCATCGGACTACTGTTCTAATCTTGAGTGTGATTTTCACAACGTTTTGGTCAATATAACCTCCGAACAATATAACCTTCAAAAACGTCGATTTAACAAAAAAATGTTTTTTTATTTAGTTTAATGCCAACAGTGAAATCTTAAATTTAGCTCCTCCTGTTACAGGAAAAAGTGCTGTCCCTTTCCATGTAGATAATAAGAACATTAGATAAGTGAAAATGAGATTAGGATAAGCCGAGACTCGAACCTTGTAAGCAAGGTTCAGAAATAGAATGTTAGAAATCGGAATGTTAAAAAGGTTTATTATTAAATTCTATTATAAATAATAGTTCGATATTGTTTATATCGTAAAAAGAATTGATTGTTCATTCTTTTATGAAACTGAATATTAAAACTGTCAGCTAAAAAGAATGAACAATACAAATTAAAAATACATTGTTAAAAAATAGCTTAGGTTAAAAAATGTTAGGAGAGAATTCTTTGTTGTCAAAAGTGTGTTAGAAAAAACGTGTACATAGCCACATGAATTGATCACGTTTGGGGAAACAATTCTGACGTCATAGCAAAAGGGGGATTCTCAATATAGGAGCTAGAGTTAGTCAGATCAGGGTAGTTAAGGCAAAACAGTTGAGTCTGCTAGTCATTCAGAGAGAGAGTTGGAGTCAGAGTTCTTTGGAAGTGAAGGAAAGAACATTAAACTATGTAGATCCCAAATGTGAATTCCTGATGCCATTAACATTCGACTGGTCCAATGAATAAAGTATCATCTTCATGTTTTTGTAAAACTTTTGTCATGTGTCATCATTTAACACCAAAAAGGTAATGTGTTAAACATCTTATTATGAACATTGTGTAACTCTTCCAAGAATATGTATCTCCCCTCCTCCATATATGTGCTACAAGAAATATCAAAACTGTATAAACGTCTCTCCCTCTCTCTCATCACTATCGTTATGTATTACATGACTCCCGTTATATGTGCCCCAATCTGAACTCCGCGTCATATCTCTTCAATATGAAACCCCCATTACACAACACTCCTTGCAATTAAAATAGTAGAAATTAATCATGTTTTGAGAAAAAATAACAAATTATAAACTTCAAAAACCAAATTCATTTATTAAAAAATAAAGTAAATCTAAATTCACCTCCTAAATATTGTTCAATTTCCATTCGTTAGACATTTGATGTTTTCTGACAGTCTGCAATCTCAGTTTCCGAGCTATCACCTTATATATTATAGTCAAGGTCTATCAGCTTTCCAAACAGGCTACTACACATTTTGTGAACCCATAATACGCATCGCATGCATTGTATGGAATTGGATCTCACTTCTTTTTCTGAATACGGCACATGGATACTGACTAGAATCTTTCAGTTGTTGTAATTCTCAGACACTGACCATCATTTTCATTTTTGAGAGATTCAACTTTAGTTTTTTGGCTTCCACACCACCTCTTCAAATTCAAAATTTCTCAAGTATTTGATCCATCGTATCTGCCGTGATTATTAGCTCGTCTACATATAATAACTATGTTAAGTACTGCAGATGATTTTAAGTTTAGCTCTACCATTAGCACAAGATTGGCATGGGGTAAGTTCTGTGAGTTGTTACCAGTCCTGAAATCATGAAGTATCCCTCTCGTAACCAGGGGAACGGTATATAACAACTGTGTGATACTGTATGGAGATCGAGTGCTTGGCCCTCTCCCAGTCCTCACTTACCCAACTTCAGCCTAATGACAGAGCAATGCATATGCGATGTCAGGTCAGATAAAATCTAACATATTGGCTGATATCCTATTGGTGAGGTTGAAAATCCAAAGCTTGATAAACTTCTGCTGACCACTCAGCTACATTAGTTTGACCAGATTGAGAGGAGTGACTCTCGAATAAAAAAAAAATGCAGAGACCCTGAGGTGGAAGGTTAGAAGAAAGTTGTATGCTCCAAGAAATTTTTACTTAGATTTGTTATTATGATTCATAAGTTTTAGTTTTACTGATAGTTTAAAATCAATAAATAGTTATAATTTCATGCGTGTAATAAGGCTGCTGTACGAATGTAGAATACCGAGGGTATTGAAGTGTGGCATATGATACAATCAATAAGGATTTCAGACAATGGAATTTAAATGGAATAAATCCTCAAGACAGCTAAAGTCTGAAGACAGATTGCAGGCTAGCAGAAAATGTGAGAATCTTTACCAAAAAGAGATGATAAAATGGATAATGATAATGCATACAAACATACATAAGAATATATAACAACTAGAAGACGTACCCAGTGTTGCCCAATATTAAAGGTAACGTTATATTCCTTGAAAAAAAATAAAAAAAACAGAAATTGAGACATGGTCATGCGAGTATTATGTTTTTTCTAAACAGTTCACTTTTTGTAAGTAAAAAAATACTCAAGCTGAAACTGAAACCTAAAGACAGTGAGTCATGTACGATAACCATTGGCCAGCTTGACAATCTTTACAGCAGGTTTTCAAACCTACTTAAGCTTAACATGATATAAATGATTCACGCATGAAACAGTTAGCAAACAAGAAAATCCGATGACTCCCATGTACCAATTTTTCAATTTTTACTACTTAGCAGCCCTTTTTCTGGATGAAAACTGATTATAAAGTTTTTCACATGCCTGAATACATTATATACCAAATTTCAAGTCTGTAAATCAAAAATTGAGTATATAGGTTGAGAAGTATCCGGACACATACATTCTCACTTTTATAGATATATAGATTACTTTCTCTACTTACTTTTAAAGTTTCTGGATTCTTGGCAGCAAACTCTTTCCATGCCTCCAAGGAATAATGTTTGTGAATTACTGTGAACACGCGATGCTAGAAAGTAAAAGAAAAATACCAAGATAAATATGAAAATGTTAATCGTGTCCAAGTCATAAACAAAATCTACAATAGAAAAATACCAAGATAAATATGAATTGTTATCTTTTGAATTAAAATCCATTTTTGGTTTCAGAAGAAAAAGAAAAATCTTGTTCCAAACAAAATGGCAGTTGTTAATCAGAAAAGTTTTGAATTGTAAAAACGAAGACGAAGAATAGGTTTTCCGTTGGGTAGTCGACCTGTACAAGTGTCGGATTGTAAAAGTCTGCAGAAGGAGAGCAAATTCCTTCTGGTGTTGGACACAAAAAAATCATGTGCAGGAATGCTGAACTATTCGATATTTTTATGGAACAATTCTAGTTTCCGATTGGTTGCTAGCAAAACATGGCTTCATTTGATTGATCAGTTCTTATCGCCAGTGCCTATAAGTAGAACCTTCCAACTTTCTGTAATCATACCACACATGGCTGAGATCAAAGTGTAGTATCTGTTCCCAGATACTCACATCAGACAACTTTTCTTCTTGGCCTTTTGGTCAAGATCAAAGTGTAGTATCTGTTCCGACAGATGCTGCACTTAAGATAATTTGTACCAGTCAATGGAGGGGAAACCCTCTATACTGGGACAATTATTATTTTTGGTAACCAGAGTGCCCCCTTTTTGCCTACTTTTAGGGGAGCTGGTTTTAACCTCACATTAAAAACAGCCTTGTGCCTAATTTGCTCAGTGGGGGAGCAAATAAATACCATCTGTTCCGACAGATACTGCAAGCTATGACTAGCTATGACTAGCAGGGACCAGATGTGGGGGCAACCCCACATACCTGACCTTTAACCAGCTCCCATTTTCCACCTCTAAGGAGCTGGTCCCCTTTTTCCCTTCCCCTTCCCTTCACTCCTCACATTAAAAATTGGCCTTGTGCCTAATTTGCTCGGTGGGGGAGCAAATAAATACCATCTGTTCCCAGATGCTGCACTTTGAGACCATTTCCCTCGTGGCAATTGGTTGTTGGTACATGTAGGGGCAACCCTATATATATATACCATCCCCTCCCCCTTCACTCCACATAAAAACCGATCTTGTGTCATATTTTGCTTACGTGGGGAAGCAAATAAATATGTACCACACATAAAAAAATATTGCAATACTATCAAATATTTCTAACTTATGGTACAGAATGATTAAGATTTATTGCAAATAAATGTACCAAAGGAATGAAAATGAGAGGAAGTGTTCAGACAAAAATGATATGGGCTGACATCAATAATAAATTAGTGATTTGGATCGCTCACTACTTAGTTATTTTGGATGAAGATGGTGTTAAATAAATGACGAGTGTTTTGTCTCAAGTCATTTATAAAAGTATGACAGTAACTTTAATTAGAGAACATGGTTTATTCAGTCTGGAATGATCATGACAGAGATGCATACAGAAGGAACAAGACACAAATGTATGAATGACAATTTGTGAACTTTTCTGTAATGATGCATGTATGACACAAGGTTGAGAATTAGTGTTGGGACAATTAATTAGAATCAGGAATCGAAGAAAATCAGAATTTTTGAAGGTATCGAAATCAGTATTGTAATCGGTAAAAATTTTAGCCTCGTTTCAGATTCCAAAAACTATTCTTTAAAATTTTTTGTTTGTTTGTTTGTTTAAAGTATGATTTTTTTTTTTTATTGCTGGTACAAATGATAAACAAAAAAAATAATAATAAAGAAACATTATAGAAATAATAGGGCTAATAGTAAATTGATATTTAAATTTAAAACGTAACTTGTTATTTTCTACTAAGCAGCTGGCCTAATTCCGTTTCCTATTCCGTTCTTACAGCATTTTTTTTTTTTTACAGCTTTCTTTTGTTATTCTCAAAATTATCAAAGACTTTTTTTTTTACATAAGCGTCACCATTTATCAAGGACTAGATGCCACTCGAGGATAACGGTTAAAGAGTGTACAGTAGTAAATTGGACAATATAGTATAACCGTTAATAATGGAAGTTCGGTAAATTTATTAACTTAAGTAGAATGGCTCATCAAGAACTTGTTTTTGTTGGACTTGAAGACAACCATATTTTAGTCAGCTGGAAAGCGGGAAAACGGAAGACAGTTTCACAGGCGTGCAGTTCTAAGAAAGACATTTACCATTCCAGTTATATTACGCTTTTTGAACTCATTTTGTTTGTGTTTACTTCGCTTTCACATTTAAGTATTACCTAAAATCAATTTCCATTAAAAATATTTCTTTAAAAATGGCTCCCCCTAAAAATTTTCGCCCCTAAATTGAAACTCTTAAAAAAAGACCTCCAAAAATTCAAAGAGAATTGTAAAAATTAATGTAAAATAATTAAAAAAAAAAAAAAATTTTAATTACAAATGCTTTATTAGTCCTTACCTTAGAAAGTTGCTTAGCCATTTCGAATGTCCCTACAGTGTCCATATTTGATGCCATAACAGGGATTCCTTGGTAGGTTCGACCACTGTTCCGGAAAATAAACTCTCGGACCAAATCAACCTATTAAAAAATAAATGTTAGAAATAACAAAATAAAAACAGCAATACAGAAAGGTCAGTATCATAAAAATGTTATAATAAGGGCAACATACCAGCATAAGAATTTTCACAAGATGAAACAAATACACAAGGTTGCCTCACACACATAACTATTTAGTAGAGTCCCTATTTATTAATTTGTGTCCCGACAAGGGCAGAATTAGACAAGGTAGGCTTTTAGTGTAGGGACAATCCAGCTCACCAGAAATAGTCACTCTCAATTGAGACAAAAATTTGAATTGCCCAAGTTTAGAAGATTTCAGGAATATAAAAAAAAAAGTAAAGTATAATATCTGAACAAATATTACATTTTGCTCCTAGCTAAAAGGCTCGAAGTATTGGTTTGGTTGTTTTTATTTTACGGCATATCAACCTTTTTCAGGTTATTTAATGCCAAATCTAGTTATTTTGAGGAATGATTTTTAATGGAGTATATTTGTTTTGTAAATCGGATTCTATTTAACCCATAGTGGGGACCCTAACAGGTACTACCACTCCGGGTCAGAGTAGACCTGAGAGCAATGGCAATTAAAGGGTGGTTCCACTCTCCCCAAGACCCGCAAGCTGGGGCCTCACTATCGGATATAGTTTTAGGTCATATCCAGGACCAGGCTCGAAGTAGCCATCATATATATAGAGAGATGTCAGGTACATGTCCTACATGTTTTAGAATATTTTAAATGAGGATCTATAATTTATATTATCTGGATGATTGAAACTACTGATCTTATCTTGGATGTTATTCTCACAACAATTCTGGGTGGTTGACCTCCAAATCAGATATATTTTCAATTCTTTGTGTGGCTTTTTTTCTCCTTATTAAATATTACTCATTTGTAGAAAGTTTGCTATTCACATGCAATACTGAACGTGCTTCCTAGCACACATCTACACTTTTTATTGTCTGTTACTCTACTCGCCAGGGATATTTTCCCTCGGCCAAAAAATCAACCAAGTCTAGACCATTCTTGTAATGACCTTTTCCTTGTTGTTTGCGGTATACTACTGCTCCTGTGCAGTTCTGTGAGGTTCACTATTCTGGGCTTTTCATTCTCTCATTCAGAAGGAGTTAATTTATTGCTAATCACCTGAGGCATCCCTACTGGGGAATGCTGATAAGGTTGACCAGGCATTTTTGTGGGTCAGAATGCCCCTTCCTCGTGAGATGCTGACTTTTTAACCCTACTTTCCGATCCTTGTGTCACATTTCTTACTGCGGGAGAGAAATAAATACACACTCTCTTGGCTGGACTTATCTCTCTAGTGACAATGTTGGACGTATCTTTAGCAATTTATTTTCTTTGCTTTTCTTTTTTAAATTTCCAAATCATAATTCGTTTACTCTGCATTGTAATTTTCTTTCTATTATCACTGTTGATTCACCCCTTTTAAACTCTTTAACCAAAGCTGCTCAACTATTAGTACTGTTTCCTGACCTTTTAACTCGAGTCAATTCCATAATCATGTACGAACGTGGTTCTGATTGTGAGAACAGACTTTGACATAATTTGTCTTGGTTTTGTCTCTCTTATCTACGCCTTTTCTGCGATTTAAAAATTATCACATAAAATAACATTCTTTGGGCCAAGGTCAGAGTGTAGCATCTGTTCTGATGCTACACTTCACCTTTTCTGCCCTCGGTCAGTGGAGGAGAAATCCTTCATGACCGAGATCATTTTAATTTTTGTTCCTATCAAGAGTGCCTCTTTTTAAGGGAGCTGGATTTTCCCCACATTTAAAACTGACCTTGTGTCTAACTCCGCCCTCGCGGAGAGGCAAGTAAATAGGAACATTAAAAACAGAATGTTACTGCTAATTTCATAGTATATGTGAAATGCTGAAATCAAAATTTGCTTGGAAATATATAGTCGTCAACATTTTTCTTTTTTTCTTTAGATTTTTTTTTGGGGGGGGGGGGGGCAGGGGGGGCACTGTTTATCAAGGCCTGAAGGCCACTCTATGATAAGGATTAATGAGAGTTAGACAGGGGAGACAACACAGTGACAATTAGTAATGGTGGAACCTAGGTATGGTTTAATTATATAAGAGGACAGATCAAAAAGAACTTGTTTAACTTGGACTTAAAAACAACCATGTTATAGTTAGCTGGGAAGCAGAACAAAAGTGTTGTGTTCCACAGACGAATAGTTCTAGGAAACAAACTTTGCTCATGGAATTTTTGTTTAGTTTTAAGCAAATGTACAGAGTGAGAGAAATTGGTGACAGTTGTAGTTAGACGAGTATTTCTTGCAAATGTTTCATACGAAGGGGTCATAGATTGTTGCTCAGTCGCGCACCTCCCATAAAAATAATGACAGAGCAGAGATAGACCTGTAATGGCTCTTCTGCGAGTAAGAGGAAGTGGAGGGGGCAAGGAGGTCCTCACTCACTAGATTTCAAAGACGTTTTTTTTTTTTTACCCTGTCAAGGCAGGAAAGGATACTCCCCAGATGTGGCAAGAGTACTCCATCTTAGGATGTATTTGGTTCTTGTACAAGTAAAAGATTGCGTCAGGAGTGAAATTCTTTCATGAGCTGTAAAATGATCCTAACATATTTCCAACAATTTTGACAATGGATCTGATGTAGGTCTTTAGGTACCTCCAATGTGCGCCACAGATTTAAGCCCCCTCCTAAATTACATACATGATGTATGTAATTTAATATTATCATCCTAACTTTTGTACAATTTAAAAAGAAGAAGCTTCAAATAAACTAATATTTTTTTTTTAATTTTTACAGCATATAAAAATTATGAAAATGCAAGACTAAAATCGTATTTACATTATCAGCGCCTTGAAACAACGTTCTTATGTAGTGATGATTTTGTAACCATAAACATACTCATGTTTAAAAAATCGAGCAAAAATCAAATAATCGTCACATTTTCATGAAATTTTCGATACTTATTCATTTTTAATTTACATATTAAAAAGGTAAATTTTGTTAAATATATGACGGGATTTTTTTTTTTAGGTGTTCTACAGGCCCACGCCAATATTGCACGTTATGAAAACTAAACAAAATAAATGACATATTTCAAAAAGTACATAAATTGATCAGGTACTTTAATTTTTATAAAGAAAATCATTTTTAAATGATTTATATCGAGTAATGTGATATCGTTAGCATTACAAGGTTAATCTCACAAATTTTAATTAGAGAAGACTTATATGCCCTTATTTTCTTTTCTTTTTTTTTTTTTCAAAATGGCGACATAAGATGGTTCCGTTTTGCTACCTCATAAAACTTCATTTTCTTAATTAAAAATTAAACTATTTGGTCAATTTATGTGATGTTTTAGAATATGGCATGTTTGCTCCATGACGGGTACGTACATCATAAAAATTTTTCAGTATATTTTATCTTTTTTTTTTTTTTTTTTTTTTTTTTTTTTTTTAATTAGGTTGAATTCTAAATAAGGACAAAAAAAAAAAACAATGCCATTGAACTTTCTTGACGGAGGCAATTTCGTTTTGGTTAATCAACATTTTATATTGCTGATGTTAACTTGATTCCATGCATAGGTGAATGGAATGCAAATACTGAATTTGTTTTGGAATAGATTTTTTAATTTGTCTGCAGGGATGAAACATGTCAACATACCTAACATAAATAAGTTTTTTCATTGTATTAAAGATTTTATTTTCAAGATTAGACCTGTAAAAATTAATTTGGTCAAAGTACAGAACTCGAGGAGATTCCATCAATTTCTGTTTAAGTATTGCACAGATGGTCGTAGAATGGAACTTTGGTTGTGCCGAGTAATTTTTTTTCTATTTTTTTTTTTTTTTTTTTTTTTTTTTTTTAAGACTGATTATATCTCCGGTTTCAAGTGGAGCAGACAGTACCTATTTACAATGCCTCCCCATGGGACAGAGTTAGACACCAGGGTCGTTTTTTAACGTGGAGAAAAGGTACAAAAATAAAAATTGTCTCAGTCGTGAAGGACAGCTCCTCCACTGAAAGAGAACAAGAAATGGAAGTGCAGCATCTGAAGAATAGATACTACACTTTGATCTTGGCCAAAAGGCCAAAGTCGAGAGCAGACAGTAGGGCAATTTATTTTTTATTTTTATTTTTTTTAAGACTGATTATATCTCCGGTTTCAAGTGGAGCAGACAGTAGAACAATTTATTATCAGGTTTCTAACTGTGTTAGAAAATTACTCACACCTTAGAGCAGGGGGTCTCCAAAGTTATTAAACAGGGGAAGGGGACCATATTATTGACATTTTAGAGCTACACAGATCAAAATAAAAAATAAAAAAGTAGATGTGAACATGTTTTATATTATTTTGCTGATTAGCTTTGCTTTTTAGTGAATCTCGTTCTCCAAAATATCATTCTTTTAATCATTTTCTGAACACAAAGAAAAACCACTGCACTATTTCCACAAATTTTCATTTTTTCAAATTTTCCCTGATTATTTTCATGTTTTCCATAAGAGCTTTGGCAGGCAGGGCAGATCTGGTCCATGGGTTAGAGTTTGGAGACGCTTGCCTTAAAGGTCTGATACTATAGAGGACACATCCTTTTTAAACATAGAACACAGAGGTAGATCTGATATAAATGTACAGAAGCTATCCCAGTCAGCCATAGAGTATCGATATACTGTACAATGGAGAGGTACATCTGAGGACTTATTACATTTCATTTTTATCTTAACTGATACAACAGAGTGGTTGGAAGATCCAAGTAGAGACAGAATGGAAGCTGAATACAGTTCGGGGCAAGTTATGAGAAAAAGGTCTAGGAGACTTGCATACTGGCCGTCAGTATCGGGCACACGGGTGATCTATGGCTGACTGGGATAGCTTCTGTACATTTATCAACAATCTGAGTGAGGTCATAAGCAATGGAGAAATCATGACAGAACATCCCCTCATCATTGGTCTTGCCTTAAAGCATTTTATATCTCTACAAAGCCACTATTCACCCATACATGGAGTATTGTAACATCTGGCATGGTGCATCTCTCACTAGTCTCCCTCTTAGTCAGGCTCCAAAAATGAATCATCAACCTAATGTTTCACACTATCAACCAAGCTCCAATCCATGTCCCATCACTACAATGTTGCATCTCTATGCCTGTTTTACCAGTAATTCAATGAAATGTGCTTTGATGAACTCAGTTTTTGTGACTCCCCCCTCTTGACATATATTTAACTAACCCATCAAGCAGCAAAATTTCACTCCTTCACTGCTGAGATCTCTAGATGACGAAAAGCCTTCTACTCTAACAATTTCCTGCCTCAGACTGCTATACAATGGAATTCTCTCCCTTTTTCTGTCTTCCCTGTTTGTATTGATTTGCAGAAGTTCAAATATTATGTGAACAGACATCTAGCTGCTCAACTCACTACATAGTTCCCCATAGACATGATTCCATACAGTAACCCCCTATGTTTAAGTATTTATACCAGATATTTTAAATTCTTCATAGCTGATTTTTTTTTTTTTTATATTAATCATGTTCCACCATAAATTACTTTTTAAAACATTCTTAATGGTCTTATAAACTAATTCTGTCTCAACCCTAAATGATAGCTACTTGGACTTAGGATTACTGGTATAACAAAATTGTTAACTGTCCTAAAACGCTAGAAAGGCCCAGAAACGGAGGTTTATTTTGTGTTAAATTTATACGAGAAACTGATTTTTTGCTCTGCAGTATGGGGACGGCAGTCATCTTTTTTGGATGCATTTCACTAAACTGTCGCCAGGTGGCGCTTCTCAGTCAAAGAAGAAGGGACAATTTTACTTCAATTCAAAAAATGATTTTAAAAAAAAATCCAATTTTGCTTTAATTCGGAAAAATGTTTCATTTAAATCATTAATTTGTTGTTGACCCTTCAAAGTTGCTTTAATTCAAAAAATGTTGCATTGAAATTTTTTACTTTATAAAAATCCAATGTTGCTTTCATTAGGAAATTGTTTTATTAAAATTATATTTTCTTATGCAGACTTTTAAATAAATGGTTTTACAATTATATATTGAACTAGATTTTATTTCAGTATTTAAAGATTTTCTCGTCCATAAATGTTATTATATATACCAAGTTGATCTTAAAGATCAACTAAATATATTAGGTAATTCTATTAATTTTCAGTTAGTGAAAGGCGAATCTATCACCATACATTCCCTTAAACACATCAATTGGACTTTTATTAAGTACAATACTTAATAAAATCAGATTTTTTTTTTTTAATTGGGGAGTAGACAATGCGTTGTGAATGCGTTATCAGCAGCTCCCGTTATTCTCGCTTCTCTTTATTTGTCACTCAGTTCTCATTTTTTAATGAGTGATTTTTCTGACAAAGAGAGAAGCTGTATTTTAGGTTGGCATTATTTTGCATGAACAATCGCCAGAGATGTCAGAAATTTTCTGTTTTTATGTCTATCCTTGTGACCATGTCACTAGTAAGGGTGCTGGAGGTAAATGTTTTATCTGGGCTGACGTTATATGGCTGATAGTCAGGGACCCGATTAACCACTAAGGAGGCTGTCCTATTAGCAGGTGCAAAGTACTGGGGCTGCTGTATTGCCATTTGGTGAATGGATTCTAGACCATGCAGTAGCTTCTGGTCAGGCTTCTCAATGCCATATTAGTGGGTAATTGTTACGGCTTTATCTTATGTGCTACAAAAAAAAAAAATACATTTCATTTCTTTTTCTCTCTTACTTTCCCTCTCTGCCCTAAGCAAGTCTGTCGACCTATTCCACAAATCCCAAAACTCCATCATGAAAAGTTTCCAGAAAAAATACACAATTAAACCCAGATCTCCAACTTCCAATGTAGACTCCCACTACCATATCTCCTCCTGCAACATAAGAGGTCTACATTCTAACCTTCCAGACGTTGAAACCCAATTACAGGAGACTAAACCAGATCTATTATTCTTAAGCAAACTGGTATTGGACAGACTATTTCCCTAGATGAGTTTGTAATTAAAGAATACTCTCACTTAACTTTCAAATCTGAGCCCCAAGATCGCCATGGGTATGGAATATGTGCCTACGTTAAAGATGGCTTTCCCTGTGGTAGGGACATCTTGAGAGAAGATCCTAACTTACCCAATATGTGCTTCCGGGTTGCACTTACTCACACTACTGCATTTATATTTGCTCTCTATCGCCCCCACAACAGCAGAGTTACTACCTTTAAAAGCATATCTGAGAAAATTAACCACGTCCTGTCTGCTTTACCTTCAGCTAACATTCACGTATATGGAGACTTCAATGTTCACTATGTGGAATGGTTAATGCACTCAAACAAGACCAGTGATGAAGGGAGGTTCTGTCACGATTTCTCTATTGCTTATGACCTCACTCAGATTGTTCACGAACCCACCCGTATGCCCGACAATGACGGCCAGTATGCAACTCTTCTAGACCTTTTTCTCACAACTTGCTCTGAACTATGTTCAGCTTCCGTTCTGTCTCCACTTGGATCTTCTGACCATCAAGTCCAAAGTAGTTGAGCAGCGGCTTGGTTTCCACCAGCTTTGGCAAATAACAAGCAGAATCCTGAACAGAAGCGTGTGCTCTATCCCAACTATCATCAATGGACCTGAGGTAATCTCGTCAGCATCAAACAAAGTCAAACTCTTTGCAAAGAACTTTGCAGCTACTACCCTTTGCAACCAAGGCCACCAACCCCCAAATTTTTCTCCTGTATCAGAAAACACGCTATGTGGCATACAAATACCTGTATGTGATATTGCTAAGCTAATCAAAAACCTTGATTCCAGTAAAGCAACTGGCCCTGACAACATTCCAATTATAGTGCTCAAAAAACTTCAACCAGAACTAGCATCCATACTTACAAAGCTGTTTAAGCATTGTCTTAAGGAGAATTGCTTCCCATCACCCTCGAAAATCTCATCAGTATGCTCTGTATTTAAGAATTCAGGTGATCAGTCATCTCCCTCTCAGTACAGGCCAATAAGTCTCCTGTGCGTCATGAGTAAGTTGCTGGAATCTATGTTAAATAGAGAAGTAGTCAACCATCTCAGCAGAAATAACCTTGGTGACATACAATATGGTTTCCATTGTGCTAGATCTACAGCAGATATGCTTACAGTTATATCTCATATGATTAGCGAATCTCTCGATGAAGGCTTCCTTTCTAGGGCAATTGCTCTTGACATATCAAAGGCCTTCGATAGGGTATGGCCTAAAGGTTTATTTCACAAGATCTCCAGCTATTGTATAGCTGGAAATGTCTTTTCAATTATTAAATCATTTCTCACTAATAGGCTCATAAGAGTAGTGGTTAATGGACAGAAATCAGAAGCTCACAGTATTAATACTGGAGTTCCTCAGAAGTCCATCCTGGGCCTAACTCTCTTCCTGATCTACATTAATGATCTTCCAAATCACATTCTTACATCATTCATAGACATTTATGCTGATGACACTACTATTTATGGTAGCACATCAAAGACCGTAAACAAACAAGTTCTCTCTGATTCTCTCTCCTCTGATCTTGAGCATGTGGTGCAATGGGGAAAGGAGTGGCTGGTTACTTTTAATGCATCAAAAACCAAGCTTATATCTTGACATCATCAACACTGATCCCCATCTGGCATCAATTGAAATGAATGGCTCTTTCTTGGGGAGGCTTCATGTTTTGACAAGCTTCTGGGCTTGATCTTTACTCCTGATCTGAAATGGAACACGTACATCAAATCTGTTGTCAAGGTTGCTGGAAAAATGGTGGGATCCTTCTATCGATCCAGTAGATATCTACCTGCTGATGTAATTCTCTACTTATATGAGCCAGGTACGTCCAAGGATGGAGTAGAGTTACCACATCTGGGCAGGCGCTGCTAGAAAGGACTTATCCTGCCTTGATAGAGTTCAAAATAGACTTCGTAGCCTCATAGGGGATGCCTTTTTCTCTTCCCTGCAACCTCTATCTCACAGAAGAGATGTTGCAAGTCTGTCTCTGCTTTAT
>NC_136511.1:57930034-58082534 GCF_053919585.1 Euprymna scolopes | reverse complement strand
ATATAAAATATATATAATATATAAAATATATATATATATATAAAATATATATATATATATATATATATATATATATATTACACACACACATTAACTTTACATAATCATTTATATGTAGCTACACATTCATGAGCATGTTCCGGTCAGTGACTTTGAAGTAACTAGAGACCTCTCCAGGCTATATTGCTAATACAAAAGTCAAGTCTGTAATCCAGACTGTACTTTTGTATAAGCAGTAACACCTGAAAAGATATTTAATTACTTGCAACTAGCTGATCGAAACATACTCATGAATGTGTAGTGACATATAAATACTTACGTAGAACAAATAAAAGGCAGATGTTCCTTACTTTGGTATTGAGAACTCTTGTATGAACTATCGTTAAAACCTCATTGGTTGCCTCTGGAAAATATTTACCTGAAATTTATATATACATATACACATATATACACATACACACACACATATATATATATTAAGGCGCCGGACTGTGGTAAACATGATCTGAAAGTTCGATCCCTAGAAACAGTCGAGCTACGCTGATGAGGTAGTTACCTCGAAACACGCGTGTACGTAGATTACTGTTTTTAAAAAATAATAAATGTGTGTGTGTGTGTGTGTGTGTGTGTGTGTGTGTGTGTGTGTGTGTGTGTGTGTGTGTGTGTGTCCCCCCCCCGATAGTAGCCCCCTACTTCAAAGTGACGCTGTGCCTTGTTTGGGGTTAAAATTGAAAAAAAAAAAAAAAAAAAAAAAAAGAAGATAGATATAGAGAGAGAGAGAGAGAGAGAGAGACACACACACATTGAACAATGTATTGTTTTCAATGGTCGCTGTTTTTGCCATGGGGAGATAGGGTGTTGTATTGGTTGGAGTTTGCGTTACAGCGTTTTACACAACGAGCAAACAAATGGAGCACACTTAAAAGTATGAGATAAAACATGGGAACATTAAGGTTTATTTATCAAAGATTACTTGCCGGCGACATATTTAACTGACATTTGTTCTCACCGTACCCTAATACCCCAAATAATCAACTTTCTTAACCTAATTCATCCTTTAGTCCTCTATACCATATTGACCTTTTCTGTCATAAATGTATTCCTTTATACCGTACAACAGCTTACATTACATTAGTCAATAGCTTTTGTCAACTTTTTAAAGATAATTCTTCCTTTGGTTCTCTAAGCCAGATTGACTGCATTACCACAGCTTAAATTACAAATTAAATAGTCAATAGTTTTTCCTGAATGCCCTAAAGAAAATACTATATAGCATAGGGAATGAACTCAACACGAGATCTTAATCATTAGACAATACCTTGGCGTTTGTTTGAAACAAAATACCCAGTTAACAACGCACTATTCATTTTTCGTTTATATATATCTCGATCATTATATTTACGTTAAAACAACAACAATTGGTTCAAAACAGCAGTGCCAACACCATCTACCACTCCCACTCATTGCGTACCACTGACCGTCAATGCCCAATAGTGACAGTAATCAACTGAAATTCAATGTCAGTCATCGTCTTGACCACCAGTAATCACCACTGCCCGCCACAGGCAGCCAGTGAATGTCAGTGCTCAACAATGCCAGAAAGTTGAAAACGAACGATTTCAGTTCGCAGCAGTCAAATTGATACTGATTCAAGTTCAGTCAAGTTGATACTGATTATGGCTGCCATTGACTGCCAGTTGCAAAGGCAACCAGTGCCTACCAGTAAAGTACCCGCCAGTAATCTTCCCAAACCAACACTACTCGCCAGTAACCCCCACTACTGATGATGGCATTCAGTGACTTCTGCTAGCTGCCAGACAATACCTTACAAAATGATTTCAATTATAACACAGACGCCAGTGCCCGCTATTTTCCAAGGCTGACAATTATAATTTGTTTACATGAGGGGGGGGGGGTATATTGAAGCTGTCCTGACTTCTAATGAGTAACATCTGTACACGGGCCCTGCTAGTTTATACGAAAAGTGAAAAAATATACTCGTCAGGAAAAATATAATCGACATGACTAATAATATATTTGTGACTTTTGATACCAAGTGTTTGTTGTAAACTTCTGGCACCAGTTGTTATATTTGGTGTTATATAAGGTATTGTATCTCAATACCCGATAATGACCATCACAATAACAAAATTAGCATATGCTAGCAAGAAAGACAGTATTAAATTAAACATTTATTGAGAAACGCAATGGATGAAAATATCCTTTGTTGATAAGAAGTTTCATAGAGGAAGAAATAGCAAAGTCCTGGTCACCAACGTTAGAGTGAAATTAATTAGCATTGTCTCTTGTTGATAAGAAGTTTCTGAGAAAAAGGAAATAACAAAGTCTTGTCATTAAGATGTTTTGTTGCCAACGTTGAATGAATGGCTTCTGCTGCTATGAGAAAGAAAGGGCGAAGACATTAATGATATTTTTTACTGCCACTGTCAGAGAAAAAAGGGAGAAGACGTTCGTGCTAGCTGCTGCTGTTGTTAGGAAAGAGAGAGTAATCCATGCGAGTCATTCAGAAAATTTCCACTACCAACTGCTGTTGACAGTTGATGATGCAAATATAGTGCGTGTGCAGATGTAGTTGAGAGCAGCAGTTTGTGCTACGATCAGAGGAAATATTTTTTTGCGCTGTGTTGCAATATCACGATTGTTGCGAGGGAATGTTTGTTTCCCGAAGTCCATGTTCGTTTGTTTCCATTTAAATTTGGTGTGACTGCAAGTGAAATTTAGATTAAATTTGTCACTTGTAGTCCTTTTATAGATATTTTATCACGTATTTCTGTATCTCATCTGTTGGATTTTTTCCGACCTTCTCTCTTAGTGTAGCCATTTCCTTGAGTAATGTGTTTTGCTCGATAATGCTTTGCTATAATGAACTGAATATCATAGTGAAAGGATGGGTACAAAAAGCATAGTTTCTGACAACTTAATGTGTTGTTAGCAATCAATTGAATATCGTAGTTAAGCACAGGTCAGTGCAATTGTCATTTATGTATCGACATTGTCATAGCAGTGGCTGCTTCTGTTTGGTGTTTGGGTGTCTTAGCTCCTGCTGATGCGATCAGTGTTTTGTTAACAAATTGTTATAGGCTCGATGGAGATCTTGTATTTCACAATATAACATAACTAAGGAAGAACGGTAACTCAAGTTTAGTTTTCTGGTTCAAGAACATGGTTGTGGACAAGAATTAATGATGATTTTTTTCCTTAGTTACATAATTTTCTCGTTTTCTCGACTAGTTTATTATAAAAATTGCAGGTATATTTTCCTATCCTAATTTTCATTTAGACGTTTTACGCGGACAATGAAATTTGCTATATCTTAAGCGTTTTTAATGTTATTTATTTTCTAAAATATTTAAGTAAAAATAAGTTGTATATGGGTAATTCCGAAAAAAAAAAAAATCCCATTTCACTCTAAATAATTTACGTGATTGAAATAAGAATTTACCAAAACGGCCATATTTTTTATTTATTTATTTTTTTTACAAGAAACAATAAAACGGAAAAGTGTTAAATAAAAGATAAATATATATAATAAATAAATGTTACCAAAAACAAGATAAGGTTACTCAACTAACAGGATATGTGTTTACAATGTTTTTCTTGAGTTCAAAAAACAAGTAGTGCTGAGTGTTACGCGAGAACAAGAAAACATGAGAGGGTTAACATCTTTAGAGTCTCGAGAATTGCTCAAAAGTAGAAAGGTAAGCAAAATATTGGTGGAAACCCACCAAATGAACGTACTGTGATGCTTTAAAATAAGTTAAAATTTTATCCAGTTATGTAGACGAGTCATGACAGACGAGTAACTTATCTTGCCTTTGGTAACATTTATTTGTTATATACTCTATTTTTTTTTTTACCACTTTTTAGTTTTGTTGTCTATAGGAAAAAAATGCCCACCAGAACTAATATTAGGTCCATAAACATCCCCGTTCCCAGGTATTTGTTAAAATACTTTACCTACTACTACTATTACTACTGTTACATAGAGGCGGTGAGCGGTAAAATTGGCACAGCTAATAAAAAGTAGAGAAAATAGCACAACTTTTGTGGAAGGTAATCGCATCGTCTTTTAGTGATATTTCTCTTTTTAACTTCTTACAACACTTAAAATTTTGCAACAATTTCGTTTGGGGTGCTGACTGCTGCTCAGCTGTACTGCTGTTACGACGGTGTTACTTCACCTTAAAAAATTGAGACCGAGAGGTTTTTGTTTATACATTTGTAGATTAACACCCACCGCCTTGTAAGACTCCAAAGTCTACATTTATTACTTTTAATCACTTTAGTCACAAAGACCCTGAACCCTTCCCCTCCCCAATTTCTTGTAGGACCTTGTGCCTAATTTTGTTGTTTAAAAATCTTTTGTTTTTTACTGAATTGTATTTTCAAAATTTTAAAAGCAATAAAATATATAAACAAGATCAAAGTGTAGTACTCCAATTTCTTGTTCTCTGTCAGTGGAGGAGAAATCCTTCACGACTGAGACAATTTTTATTTTTGTTCCTTTTCTCCACATTAAAAAACGATCCTGGTGTCTAACTGTCCCGTGGGGAGGCATTGTAAATAGGAACATCAAGAGACTACTTTTTTCTTTTCTTTTTTTCTTTTTTTTTTTTTTTTTTACAGTATTTAAGAATTTAGAGAGGGGGATCAGTTTCGTATTTAAATTGAACATGAAATCATCATTCATCCATGCCATTCTAGCGTTTTAGGTCATTAAGTTTGTTTATTATTATCATTATTATTATTACTACTACTACTACTACTACCACCACCACTCGCTAGAAGTTTTCATATAGTTCATCAAAGATATTTCTTTGAAAACATCCTGTGGTATTCCCTGGAGTCTGAGTGACAACAAGTCTCCCCAAATTTCCAGTACTCTCCACCTTTTTCGGTAACACTTGCAAATGAATTTGTGCTATTTTAACGGCCGTTTACCATCGATTTCTCACTGGCAATGACTTGGTCTTCACTGGAATTTGAGTAACAATAAGCTTCCTCAAGGTTTCAATCCCCTTTTACTCATTCAGTGGCGGTTTGGTTAATGCTTTCTCTCCTCGATTCTTCCATCCTCCTTGATCCTTCACAACTATTTGATGTGGTGCTAGTTGATGTTGACACTTTGTTTGTTTTTTTTAGGGGGGGGGCTTATAATTATACTGTTTCAGTTTTATTGATTCCCTGTGGTGTGTAGTGGACTAGTGGTATATATAATATATCCCCCAGTCGTACAAAATAGGAAAAATGAATTGAATTGAGAAAGGAACGAACAACACGTTTATTGAATTAAACGAAATAGAATTTATTTTGTGAAGAAACAAATGAAAGAAAAGGGTACAGCGCGTGTTTAGTTTAGCGTGCGTCTCTCGCTGTTAGCTCATGGGAGGGAAAGTCTATTGTTGTAGAGAGAGAGAGAGAGTAAAAAAGTCAATCCAGGCCATGGAGAGAGAAAGTGTGTAAGGTGTACATACTGTCTGTTGGCTCTTGCCCCACACATAGTAGCAGGGGGCGTGAAGCGCGCAGACGCGCGCCCCGAAAGGGAGCGGTTGGTCCGTCGACCACCTAGGTCGGGAGCCGAATCGAAAAGGAAGGAAACAGCTCAAGTCTCTTGCTTTTGTAGTTGTTTCCGGTGGTTTTTTGCGCATGTGTGGATTTCCTTTAAAGGGAAGTGACGTTGTACATGTGTGTATGTTAGCGTGTGTGTGTGTATGCACATGAATGTGAGTGTATGTACGTGAACGTGAATATATGTACATGTGTGTACGTATGTGTATGACAAGAAAAGTGGCTTGAAATGTGATCGCGTGTTTTGTGTGAGCCTAGAACAGGCTTACACAGGTGTTTCTTTATGTTTTACTTCTGCGTTAGTTTCTATAAGTCTCGTTAGATGAAATATTGGTGATCTTTTCAACGAACACATTTCAGGTGAAAATATAACGGACTTACATGTCATGGCAAAATTAGTATAAATTACAAAAATTACAAAAAAATGAAACAGTAAAAAAATAAGGTACTTGTACAGTTTAATCAAGACATTCAAAAATGAAAATATCAAAAAAAGGTTATATTGTACATATCCGTTTTGGACTGAAGATCTCCGAAAAAACTTCATTTAATTTGATTGAGTAGTTTTTTTTTTTTTTTACATTTTTACAGCGGAAAAACACATTCTTATGAGAGCACGTTGAAGTCAGCCATTATGGAATTTGTTAAACACGTCACGGGGAGATAACTCCCTCCCCATCTTTATTACTAGCTTTTCTTCCTAAAAATCGAGCCTTTTGCTCGATATCATAAATTGTTTTTTCACTGTAAAAAAAACTACTTGATGAAATTAAGTGACATTTTTTTCGGAGAACTTCGTTCCATAATGGATACGTGCAATATAACCTTTTTTCGATATTTTCACTTTTTAATGTCTTGATTAAACTGTACAAGTACCAAAATTAATTACAAGTAAAAATAGAATTTATCGAATTTTATCGTGTGTTTTAATGTGGAAAAGATGTATAACAAACAAGGGAGATTATTCTGGACTTAAATTAACAAATTAAAGGTTCGCCTTTTTTCAAACCAAGGCATTTAAGAACATAATTGTGGATGATTTTTTGTTAAAAATACATCCACCACATTTTCTACTGGATCATTTTTCATAATCTTTGGAATGTATACTAATTTCACCATGATGCATAAGTACTAGTGTTGGGACGATTAATTGGAATCAGAAATAAAAAAATTTTAAATATCGGAATTGGTAAAATTTGTACCGATTTTCCGATGCCAAAACGATTCTATTAATTGATTTTTTATTTGATTTTGTTTAAAGCAAAATCTTTCATTGCTGGTAATAATGATGAAATAATAAACATTTATTGATTTTTAACCACCAGTGAAGCTAAAATCAATAGATCGTCTCCCACAAGTATATTTTTACGTTTAGGAAAATATTTGCACATTTAAAAGATAAAGAGAGAAAAACATAACTATATAGTTAAATATTTAGAAATTTATAAATAATCGGAATCTGTAATTGTATCAGAATTGGGAAAAATAGTAAGTACATAATGTTTTCACCTGAAATTTAAAAGATCAAATGTTAACAAGCACTGAAAAAAAAAAAAAAAAAAAAAAAAAAAAAAAAAAAAAAAAAAACAGAAAAGTGATATATCTCTATATCATTGCAAATTTTATTGAAACTGTTCTTGTTTTTATAATTTTGTCATTACAAAAATCCACAAAGATATGAGTCTAGCATCTGTGACTGATTGAATACCATGTTAGTTTTATTCATGCATTCCTTACAATAAATTAATATGAATAATAAAAAAAAAGAAAAAAAAGAATGGTATTAAGCAGAATATGGACCATGCTATTTTTTTGAAGATAGAATTTTTTAAGTGAAATTCAATTTTGGCCATGTTGAGACACATTTATTCCAAATGAACTGTGATGGCGGCCCACAGTAAGTAGCGATTACCAAAACTCACACAACTGGAGATGGATTCGATAAGAGTTGTTTTGTTTCGGGGATATTTTATTTGTGACATCATTATGCATTTTTCTCTGAGAATTCTGTTTTTTCTGATGTATCTACAGAGGAAATATCCAGTACTGACATATATATATGAAGAATATATGTAAATATGCAGAAGTTTTTTTTTTTTTTTTTTTTTTTTTTCAAAACAAAAAGTGGCAGAATACTCCCAAAAAATATTTTATTAAAAAAATCCTTACTCCCCAGAGTTTTAAAGAATGCCATTCTTCTCTTCAGAGGAAAGAAAGAAATTAACAAATTAATAGTATAGCCGAGCCAAGAATTTTGCTGGTTATGGCATTAGATGAAACAGCACTTTATGATAGTTAATCATAAAATGCAAGAAAAATTATAAACTAGATTTAAGTTTACACTTGCTTTTGTCTTGTAAACTTTTCATTCCTATTGCCTGAACTGAATATAATTATATATATATATATATATATATATACACACACACACACACACACACAAAAGAGAGAGAGTGTCCAATTAAGGTTCTCCTCTACTAAAACCTGTAGTTTAAGAAAGGATACTAATTTTTCCTTTCTAATTGACGACTTAACTTTGTTTATAGTTTATCTTTCTTGTGTTCTTTTGTTGGTCTTGCCAGATTCCAAGACAAAAATCTATCTGGTTTAGTAAAGTATCCAGCTTAGCGCTGTTACTCAAGAAAGCATCACAAGGTGCAAAATATTCTTTATATGAACCAATGTGCAGCCATTCCAAAGAGATTTTATTTAGGCTTCAAATACTATATCATTTTTTTCTTTTTAATATTTACTCAAGGTTTAGTTGTATCCTAATGTCAGGTTGTCTTGACGAATCCTTGTACAGAGAGACTGAAAACATTTGAGAATGGCGTCTAGTAGACATTCAAATTATCTCCATGCGTCTATGTATTTTGGTCCTGCTTAATGTCAAAAACTATATAAGATGCACTTACAAATCTTACGGGTTCATGTGGCATAACAGATAAAGTACTTAGTAAAATTCAGTTGCAAATTATATCCTTCTGGAGGCTGAAGGTTCAATCCTCAGAGCAGGCGATATTCAAAATACATTATGACTAGGGCTGTGACAACAGAATATTCTTTTCATTCTTTTGACTCTCGGGTACATATCAGACACAGTCAGATACACTTAATCAACCAAGAACCACATCCGTCTATATAAAAACATATAAGATATTAATAGATATATAATCAAGAGTCAAAACAATGAAAAGAATACGCTGTTGCCACAGTTCTAATTATGACTTACGATTTCTACCCAATTATGGTTGACGGTATGAGAACAAGTTATCTCTGTGGATTTGAGAAATATATATATATCTGAGTGTTCAATTAAAATTCTATCTCCCAAACGTTGCCCCTACCCAATTAACCAGGTAACTCTTTCTTGTGGTTTTTTGGTCATTGGATTCAAGGATAAGAATTCATCTATTCTGGTGGAGTATCCAGCTTAGTCCTGTTTCTAGAGGCAAGATCGCTTGGAAAAGGTGCATCATTCCTCATAGAAGCCATTGTGGGATAGCTATACCAAGGGGATGTTGGCCTTCGGACCAAGATCATAGTGTAGTATCTGTTTTGATGCTACGCTCCGCCTTTTCTGTCCTTGGTCAGTGATGGAGAAGTCCTTCAGGACCGAGGCAATTTTTTTATTTTTGTTCCTACCCAGAGTGCCCCCTTTTTTGGAGGAGCTGGATTTTCCCCACATTAAAAAACCGACTTTGTGTCTAACTGTCCTCGTGGGGAGGCAAGTAAATAGGAACTATACTATGTTATTTTTAATATTTAGTTAGTTTAAGTGGAAAATATCCTCATGTCAGGTTGTTCTGACAGCCCTGTACAGAAAAACACTCGAGAATGGTGTCTAGTAGACATTCCAATTATCTTCGTGTGTCCATGTACATTTGTTCTGCTTAATGTCAGAGACGATACAAGATGCGCTACAAATCTTGCATCATCAGATTTGATGTGACCTCGATCTGACTGTGGTAAAAAGTTAAATAATAAATAAATAACCCAATCTTCATTCCGTTAGTGTTACCAGGGACCAAATTAATGCGGGGGGGGGGGTAACTTTTTCATTCTTTTTTTCAAAAACATTGAAATGTCAATTAGCTTTAGTATCGTTTACTTTTTTAATATTGAGCAAGAGAGTCGGAGAGAGAAAAAGAGGAAGGAGACATAAAGAGAGAAAGGGAGGGAGGGAAAAAAACTTTAAAAGAAATGTGCTACATATTTGTTTTAACTTACTTTATTTTTCCCTTTCTTTATTTTTCCATTTGACTCTTTTCTTTCTTTATTTCTCTCTCTTTTTTCTTTTTCTTTGCTTTCTCTCATTCATTGTCCCTCAATCTTTGGCCCTTTTCTTTTTAAAATCTAACATCTGGCTACACTAACCCTGGGATCAAACCTTGTCCACTAAAGTTGACAAACCATTATGCTTACCCCAAAACATATTTCTTAATTATTACAATAATTGTAGAGAATTTTACTTTCCCCTTTACTCCAAGTATCTGAACGTTTTTATTCAATATTATGTGCCACAAAGTTTCTGTTAAAAATTAGGAAAAAATAAAACCCAATTCTATCTGGATAATAAATAATCTTTTAGAGCCTTATCACCCACCCCGAAAGAATGAATGTACTATTTTTTCTAAATCAACTGAATTTTCTTCATAGAATAAATAAAAATAAAAAAAATCTTTCTGGGTAACATCAGGTAGCCTTGCTTGTAGTTTTACAAATACACTTTGTTAACAATAGTGTGATACCACGTGGACCCCCCGCTTAACAGTCGACCTCCCCAATGTTGTTTCCATAGTCTTTTTCTTCATTTTCTCTTGTCATGTCATGGTTTCTCGTGATTGCTGACAGTGTGAGCATATGTTCATAAGTATATATATATATATATATATATATATATATATATATATATATGACACATATAAAACAACTCGAAAGAAACACTTTTTATAAATATCTGAGTATGTGCGTGACCACATCTTAGTTTTCTGTCGAGGCTGTGTTTGTTAGTTGGTTGATAAATTAATTTCTCTATCCACTCCGAGCCACAACTGTAACTCTCTGTTTCTCTTGGGGAACCTCTGAGCCGTAAACTGCTCCATAGTCACCCTGGGTCAGTTGGGCCAATTCTTTCCAACAAGTTCATGTCCTGAACACTGGCTGACCAGGCACGGAGATGCAAGGCTGCTTCCATTATAAGTGCAAGCCATTCACAGTTCTAACGATGGATCCTGTAAAGATGGGGACCCAGAATCAGTTCAGTGTCTTGTTTCACTGAACTGAGCCATATTTTGAGTTGACTGTAGAGGATAAAAATGCGTTTTCGACTGACATTAAAATGAGACAACAAAGGACCGATTTACATATATACAAACAATATATTTATTATGAATGATGGAAGAGCGTGTGTGTGTGTGTACAAGTGTGATCAGGCATAGTTTTGGATTGTTCATAATGTCGTTGGTGAAATTAATTCAATTGTTCATTGCAGCTCATTTTGATGGGGAAATTAAGTTAGGCTTATCCTGAATATTTGCAAATGTGTTGGAAATATGTTCTTCACGCGCATGTGCTTTGTTTTTGAATGATATGAACCAAAAAAAAACAAAAAAACACACTTAACTACATCTAGATTTAAAATAGCCCTGATAACTAGATATCTCTGCTCCCCACTAAAAATAGCACACACAAAGGAAGGGCTGAACCGCAGGTCAACTGGGCCTTTGTCCTGTAAGTGCCTGCTCATTGTCTGATTAAGAAGGGTGCAGTGGAAACTAGAAAGCTGATTGGCTAGCTAAAAACTCAATAGAAGGTGAGTACATAAAAACGTGAGACAAACAACTCTTCGCATAAGTCTGATGAATCCTAGCATGGATGAAACGCGGAATGTTCTGTGTAGCTTAATCGCCATATATATATATATATATATATATATATATAATGCGTATACCTCAGTGGCTAAGGAATGAGGATGGAGAATTGTATGTTTTAGTTTCGATTCTAGCTGATGGCACCCAAGTCATCCATATGATTTTTTAGTTTTGATCTCATTACCATATATTAGGGTCAATAAAATAGATAAGAGAATTGTCTCTATAATAATAAATATGTAATCTGCATGAATTATACCATCATATTTAAGCATATCTTATGACCAGGCAATGCCGGACAGCCTGCTGGTACTATTATAAAGTTATGGTGTTTTGGGTCTTTGTTCATACACAAATAGAAACGTGATTAGTAGATAAAAAAAAAAAGGAATAGTAAGGCAGTAAATTTTACAATGTCAATACCAGAGTTTGAATCTCATGTAAGTCTAAAGGATTTTTATTTCAATTGGATATGTTTTCTTTCCACAGCGGACTCTTTCATATGTAATATATTGATGTTGGCATTCTGTAGATATTTAGAGTAAATGGAGATGCCCTGATATTATCGTAGCTTATTTGTTGAAATCGCAGAAGTATTTATCTAAGCTTACAAGGATGCCTGGAGTAGCTCGGTCATAAAATATGCTTAAATATGATAATTTAATTTATGCAGATTTCGTGTGTATTACTATAGAACCAATATTTTATTTATAATATATTATAAAGTTGTGACTTCAAAAATAAAGAAAATATATCCATATGACTTGAGTGCATCAGCTTGAATCGAAACTGAAACCAAAATTTTTGAAGAATATATAACTTGAGTTCCTTTAGCTATAATCAAAACCAAAACTTATAAAGAATTCTTGGTAAAATTGTTTATTACAAGAAATAAAAGGTCATGACACTTAAACAGTCACCCAAAAGATAAAAGATGTAAAGCGTGACACACAAAATAACACACACGCTATCGTATTAAAATATAGATGGTATTTAGCTTTAGTTCAAAACAAATTATTTGCGCTTAAAAACATAATTTCTAATGGCCTTTGCTAATAAAAACTAATGCATAAAAAAATTCATCATAGTTACTTACTCTCTCATACAAATATTAAAATGTTTTTTTTTCCTCAAAATTTTACAAATATTTTAATTTGTATTAGCTATAAACCAGTAGAAACTAGATAAAGATGGAAAATGGATATAATACGGTACTGCACCACCATTTAACGAGTGAGTATATGTCTGGTTGTTTTGTTTTATGGCATACAAATCCCTTTTAGAGTTATTTAATGCCGAATCCAGTAATTCGGGACTAAATTTTTGTGCTTCAAGTTCCTTATATCTTCAAATATTTATTCATGGTGTTCGGTTTAGTTGTTTTGTAGAGGAATGTTGTTTTCATATTTGACTTTTGCAGAACATGATTGAGTTTTTCAAAGGGAAAAATAATGGCACCAATGTTTGGTGTATGTTAGGCCAAGAAGCCAGTATCTTCAGACAGCCTGATCAGGTAACACCGGGGGGGGGGGGGCGTTTAAACTAGTTTATTATTATTTACTTACATACAAGAGTGATAGACCCACAAATGGTGACTTTGAAGTGTCCACAGGATATTCAAAGAGCTAATATGAACTAGTTTCGATTGATAAAGATACTTGAAAATTCATAGTTCATTTTCAGGAGCTGCGTAACCTTCCACTTCCCTTAATTTGTCGTTTAGTTCTCATATTCCACAAGCGATGTTTCTGACAAAGGAGGAAGAATTGTTGTTTTCTGGGTCAGAATCTATCCATCTAACACTTATTGTCAGCTACTTTTTGACCTTGAAGTAGTATTTGTTTTTGTTTCATTTTTTTTTTTTTTAGCTCCTTATATCAAGTGGCTTCATGCCTTGTCTGGAGCGATTGCCATAAAAAAAAAAAATTGGTGCACATATGGAAGCTGTATTCCCCTTTGTAATTTTTTTATTTTCGACTTTTTTACATTTTTTTCAACAGATTATTATCGAACGGTCACTAATCAACCAGATTATCAATAGAAAAAAAAATACAAAAAACAAATTCCAATATTTAACATTTTAATTTCTAATATAACGTTTTAGTAATTTGATCCCCCATTCTGGAAGCAGCGACATTTTTCGGCCAACTTTCATGAATTTAGCCTTTTTTAGCCTTTTTGACAAATATTTAAATCTATATATATCTATAAAAGTGAACGTGTCTGTCTGTCTGTCTGTGTGTCTGTCTGTGTGTGTACATTTCCCTACGCAATAACTGTCAATTTTTAGTCTATAGACTCGAAATTTGAAATACCGGGTACTGAGATTTGGGAAAATCGATGTGACGGGTGTCAGCCAGAAATTTGGCTGTTAAGGGGTCAAATTTCAACGATTTGACCTTTAAGAACTCTACCAAACTCCTCCGACAATTTTGGGTCTAGACACTTGAAATTTTAGATATAGGTTCCTTGAACCTGGATCTAACTTAATAAAGTGATTTGAGCCCGAAACTATAAATTTTAAGGGGTCATAATAGGGGTCAAAGTTTTAAAAAATTAACCATTTTTTTTGTTTTTTTGCTTTTTTTGACAGCATACACCTCCAAACACCCGAGCAACGCCGGGCACCCCTGCTAGTAAATATATAAACAAGTAAACTGAAAATGCTCCGGTTAAATCTAACAGTCGTACTTTCTTATGAAAATAACTATAGGCTGAAGTCGCGTATGATTCTTTAAAACCTAATTTGTGACATGGTAACAAAGTGTCTGGAGTGCTTATCTCTACCAACCAAGATTAAAACTATAAACTAGTTTACTTAGTCATTACTTTGCTTGTAAAATAGTCGTATTGTTGCTGTGTAAATGACATGCAAAGACCTTGTTTTATGTTTATTTATTCTACAAAGAAAAGCCAGTTGATTTAGAAAAGATACATTCATTGTTTCGTGGAGGGGGGGTGACACTAAAAGATTAACCATTATCAAAATCGAATTGTTTGAATTGTCTTTTGTTTTCTTTTTTATCTCCTAATTTTTAACACCGATTCTGTGGGATATGATATTGAAGACATACGTTCAGATAGTTGAGGTAAAATGGAAAATAAAATTCTCTACAATTATTGAAATAACTAAAAAAATGTTTTGGGAGTAAGCATCATGAGTTGTAGAGTTCAATGTACACAGTTTTATCTCAAGGTTGGTGTAGCCAGATGTAAGTTTAAAAAAAAAAGAAAGAACAAAAGGTACAAGGAGAAATAAAAGAGAAAGAGGCCAGAGGTAGAAGGAAAAGGGAAGGCAAGAGGAAGAAAGAAAAGGGAAAGAGAGGGCGCAAGAGGGAGAAAGAAAAGGGAAGGGGTGGGCAAGAGGGAGAAAGAAAAGGGAAGGGGAGGGCAAGAGGGAGAAAGAAATGGGAAGGGGTGGGCAAGAGGGAGAAAGAAAAGGGAAGGGGTGGGCAAGAGGGAGAAAGAAAAGAGAAGGGGAGGGCGAGAGGGAGAAAGAAAAAGGAAAAGGAGGGCGCAAGAGGGAGAAAGAAAAGGGAAGGGGAGGGAGCAAGAGGGAGAAAGAAAAGGGAAGGGGAGGGAGCAAGAGGGAGAAAGAAAAGGGAAGGGGAGGGAGCAAGAGGGAGAAAGAAAAGGGAAGGGGAGGGAGCAAGAGGGAGAAAGAAAAGGGAAGGGGAGGGAGCAAGAGGGAGAAAGAAAAGGGAAGGGGAGGGAGCAAGAGGGAGAAAGAAAAGGGAAGGGGAGGGAGCAAGAGGGAGAAAGAAAAGGGAAGGGGAGGGAGCAAGAGGGAGAAAGAAAAGGGAAGGGGAGGGAGCAAGAGGGAGAAAGAAAAGGGAAGGGGAGGGAGCAAGAGGGAGAAAGAAAAGGGAAGGGGAGGGAGCAAGAGGGAGAAAGAAAAGGGAAGGGGAGGGAGCAAGAGGGAGAAAGAAAAGGGAAGGGGAGGGAGCAAGAGGGAGAAAGAAAAGGGAAGGGGAGGGAGCAAGAGGGAGAAAGAAAAGGGAAGGGGAGAGAGCAAGAGGGAGAAAGAAAAGGGAAGGGAGCAAGAGGGAAAAAGAAAAGGGAAGGGGAGGGAGCAAGAGAAAGAAAAGGGAAAGGGAGGGCGCAAGAGAAAGAAAGAAAAGGGAAAGGGAGGGCGCAAGAGAAAGAAAGAAAAGGGAAAGGGAGGGCGCAAGAGAAAGAAAGAAAAGGGAAAGGGAGGGCGCAAGAGAAAGAAAGAAAAGGGAAAGGGAGGGCGCAAGAGAAAGAAAGAAAAGGGAAAGGGAGGTCAAGAGGGAGAAAGAAAAGAAAGTCCAGAGGGAGAAAAAGAAGGGGCAACTGGAAAACAGAATGCCTTCATTTTTTTCATATTTTATTACAATGTATTGAGGGTGATCATAGTGGGTTAATGAGTTTTATTGACAGCAATTTCAATAAAGAGAGAAAGGCAAAGGAGAGGAAACAAAGTATGCTGACAAGTGTTACAGATGAAGTTATCAAAATATGTGTTATGGAGTAAGCATGAATGATTACAGTTTTTGATGGACAGAATTTGACTCTAGGGTCACTGTAACCACCAGATATAGAAGAGAAGATTAGGGATTGCTCCATCTAGTTATGTGACTAGACAGAAAGACTAGGTTAAGAATCAGCCTTAGAGAGAAACTATTACTAGTAAAAGGAAGAATAAATTTGAACCCTGAAAGGATAACCAAAAACAATTAGAGAAATGAATCGAATAGTAATAACTAATTGTAATTACCTTTTTTATGTCTGACTTATTTCACTACCAGCAAAAAAGACAGTTGACCTCATCTCACAAGAACGCTAGAAGCAATCAACGATTATAGGTCTTCTGAAGAGGCTGAGCAGTCCAACACAGTTACAAAATAGAAATAAGGTTTGATTCCACCTCTGATTCTTAGCATTCTAAAAGTTCAGATTCATACACTTATGGCTCTGAAAATTTAGATTCGATGATTCACAAAATATAAACTGACTCCTTATTTCAACGCTTTACAATAATCAGATTCTTTGTGTTGATTTTTTGAAGACTAAAAAAAAAAAATCTAACTCCTTCCAAAACCTCAGATTCTATTCCTGATTCAAACATCAATTAATCTAATGCTTCAGTTTTGTATAAAATTACAAAGTAAAAGGTTAATTACAATGTTTTTCCCTATCTAAATTACAAAACTATCAACTGTTTCCATTAATATTACGAATAAAGCCTTCATATTATTTGGGTTCTTTAAACTACTCTTCTCATCGCAAGTGTTATTTGCACAACGTTTCAGTCTATGTAACCTCTGACCTTCTTCAAGTGTATATTATCAAATTCTGGAATCTTTATAGAATTTTGCATGGAATCCTTCATCCAACAAGCAGAGATAGCATGCTATCGCTGTCAGCCACAACTGGGAAGAAGTTTCGACAGTTGTGCACTACTAGAATGGAATCACTTTTGTTTTTTCTTTGCCTACATATATTTACATTTATGCCGGGTCTTTTGTCTGCCACACATTGATTAACAATCCTATTTTAGCTCCATTTGTGTTCCTTGGTGAACAACTTTCTATACCTTTTTTCTGCTGATAAACGTATTTACTCTTTATTTTTGTTATATTATTTTTCTGATTATTTTTTTTTTTTTGAGGGGATATGTAAAGTCCCATGTCTACGTTGATAAACCAAACACAGTAGACTATTTGGAAGACAACATTTGATGCATTATTGCCAAAATACAGCCTAATTTAATGCACAGAGTTTGTGAAAATTGGACCTCTACATAATCATATACACACAGAAGCATATGCCCGAAATTGTGATTATAAATGCAAAAAATTAATCTTTGGAATGAACTGCCAAAAACTGTATTGTCCTCCGACTTGATACCTTGAATTGTAGGAGAAAAATAAAAAATTAGCTCCAAAAGGTGTTTTTCACCTCTAAAACACCTTGGGGCTCAAGCTCCAGAATTTTTCTAGGGTCAAATATTACATTTCTAAATGTATATCCATGTGGTCTTGCTTTTGGGTAATTTTCAGCAAAATTTAATGGTTGGAAAAGATTCTATGTCCCAGAAAGCGCTATTTTGGGCGATTTTAACCCCTTTTGACCCCCTGGGAAGGCAACCAGAATTTTCCCAAGGTCAAATATTACGTTTCCAGATGTATATCCATGTGATATTGCTTTTGAGTAATTTTCAGCAAAATCTAATGGTCGGAAAAGATTCTATGTCCGGAAAAGTGCTATTTTGGACCATTTTGACTCCTTTTGACCCCCTTGTGACACATTTTTAATCAAAATTAGAATTTTTATCAAAGAATTAAGAATGTTACATTTCCTCCCTTGGGTAGTTATAACTTCATGCAAAATTTCAGAAAAATGTAATGAGTACTTATTAAGAATTTTGGGGACGAACGGATGAGGGTGAATTCTAAGGTCCAAATCCAACTAAGTTAGTGGACCAAAAGCAAAAAAAAAAAAAAACTATTTCCATGACAAACTGTAAACAAATTAAATCAAATGGTCACCATTTTTTCTTATCCTTCTCTCTGTTTGATGCACGTGTTGTATATTTATTGATAAAAAAAAAAAAAAAAAAAAGATGGCGCTTTGCTGCTAGTCAGATTAGACTTGGTGACATTTATGTTGAGAAGCGTACAAATGTAATGCTTCCATCAAAGCATGTGAAGCAAATACAGGGATATAACACTTTGATGATGCAACAGAGGCTGAAGCTAAGCAGACAGTGTGGGACCTATTAGATTAGAAAAAAAATTTTTCTTTCTTTACATGTCCAAGAGGAAGAGACTAGTGGTTGGTGCACCAGCCCAGATGCGACACCAATACTAGATGCATTTACAGGAAGAGTTGAGCCAGTATAAAGTTGATATAGGCCAGAGTGTTAAAAAATTTTTTTTTTTTTTTAAATCTGTTCTTGTTCAGCATTCAACTTAATCAAAAACCAAAAATACAGAAAAATCTTTATGATGTACTTACCTGTCACAGAAGGAAAATGTCATATTCCAAAAATTATGCAAATTGACCAAATATTTTTTTTACGAAGACAATCAAATTTTATGATGTGTCTTGCTCTGCCATTGTTAATAAATAAAGGGAGACAGTTCTAACTACCGAGATTAATATCAGCCTTGTAATGACTACAATTTACTATTAACTGCTATAAATTGTAAAGATTTTTTATATTTAAAAAAAAAAATTTTTTTAATTAAAAGAAAAGAAATATTAAAAAAAAACTTGATCAACTTACATGATGTTTGGTATTTGATATAATGGACTGATCCAACACCCCTCAAATGAATGGACAGTTACGTCTATAAAAAGACAAGCAAACTCTCCTCACGTAGGAGACAGAATTTAGTACTAAGCTGTCAATGGACGCTTAGAAATGTGTGTACCTTTTTACCTAAATAAACCAAGACCGTCTTTATAACGAAGGCCACGAATAAACCCTTTCTGTACAACCCCAGTAATGACTTGTTATTCATATAATCTACGATATAACAGTATTCAATGATGGGTATGTACATCAAAGATAATTTTTGTATTTTCGTTTTTTTTTTAATTAGGTTTAATTCTGAGCTACAACCTAAATATCATATTATTCCAGAAATCGACAAAATCGTTTGGCTATAACCGTGGCCACCGTGGTCACGCTATAACACATTTATGATGCAAAAAAGAATTTAAAGTCATGACCCAGATCCCAGAATTCTTGCTGCCATCTCTATATCTGAATTTATTGTCTCGACCTGAACATACGATCAGTATAGAGGTTAATGAAGGCCAGGTTTTCACCGCCATTATGTAATAAATTCCAGAATGATAAATCATTAACATTTTTTTTGTATACTAATGAGTCAACCACTAATCAAGGCCTAAAGGCCACTTGTGGATAAGGGTTTATGTGTTTGCCAATTATATGATGAACAGCATCTTGAGGATTAGTGATGATCGGTTAAATAAATAGAATTTGATCATTTAAGAGGACAGTTTGACAATAATTTATCAACATTGGACTTCGAGATGATCATGCTGTAGTCAGTTGGGACCAGCCCTGTGGTATTGTGTTTTACAGAAGAGAAGTTCTTAGAAAAAAACAGTGTTCATGAAAGTTCCAATTAGTTTTATATTCATGCAGAAGGAAGGAAAATTATTTATAGTGGTTGCAACTAGATGAGTTTTTGCTATTAATTAGTGATAGGACGATTCAAAAAATTTTCCCAATTCCGATACAATTGCAGATTCCGATTCGCTAAAACAAAAAAATAAAAAAGAAATCGCTAAATGTTTAACTGTAGAGTTGTTTTTATTTAGATTAAGGGCATGTGATATATTTTCATGCACATAAAAAGTACACTTGTGTGAGTGATCTATACATTTTAATTTTGTTTGTAGCTTAAAACCAAAACACATTCACCATTTTATCTTTAGTAGCAGTAATGGAAAATTAAGTTTAAACAAAAAAATAAAATAAACAATTACAAGAATCGTTCTTGGCATCGGAAAGTAGGCACGATTTTTCCCCGATTCTGACGAATTGTCCCAATATTACTATTAATGTTTAACTGGGAAATCAGATATTGGAACTCCATCAAGCACTTACTATGAAAATACTGACAGAATAAAGAAAGACAAGCAAGGTTTCTGAAGTTGAAGTCTAATCTAAACAAATTCAAAGTCCAAGGGACAGAAAAGTGGTTCGATCAGTACACACACAGACACGGTGAAACGCCACCAACATGAACCAGCGTACACAATTAGCAACCGGCCATTCTTTCCTCACTCCTTGCCTTCCAAAACAACCTGAATTTATGGTTGTCGAAGACTAACTGATTTGCATATATGCACGAGATTTTGCGAGAGTTTCCGAGATCATACCATTACCAAACGCCGTCGGCACCATCTTGGAATTCTTTTCTTATCCTAGCTTCGCACTGATGACAAAGCACACACACGCACATCTAGGTCGTTTGTACGGTAAACCCTCATTTTCACAGCTTCTGCGAAAAAGGAGCTGTAAAGAAGAGAAAAAAACATCCCCATCAGAGTTTTAAATGAATTTTGTGCACTTATTGCGAAGGAACTTTTGTAGCCTCGCCGTCACCACAGCGAGATCTATTCAAACAGAATAACGGCACGCAACTCCAACTGTAAAACCCAGTTGCGCGCTCAGCTGTGTAAAGATCATTTCAGCTACACACACATTTCCTTTCTGCACCCACACAAATTCTGTAGGCATAATAACTAAACCCTGCCTTTTGACGCGGAAATCTTTCAAAGCATCCTACGTCACAAAGATGTTTTTTCATCCAATCGGATTACAAAGAAAATAAATTTCAAAAATATTTTTTCAGACAGTGTTCGTGGAGCTGGTTGAAATCTATAAAAAGGGCATTTTGCACCAAAACTAATCAGTCGACCCCAGCCAGCATGCTGTAAACATCAGCATCGATTCCGTCCACAGGACATTAAACTCGTGCGCACCCATTATTTCATTTTTCATGGAAATAGACTTTTTACCCCTTCTCTCTCTTTTTGTTAAAGTAAGCAATGGACTTTTATGTTGTTTAATTCTTCCTAAAAAAGGACTGGTTATTTCTAAACAAGAACTTTTACTTTTTCTACTTCATTTCATTTTATTACCTCAGTTGCAGGAAGAGACCCAATTAAGAAGAAACTTTCTGGTCTTCTCTTTTAACTTATTTAGGATTTTGAAAAAAATAAATTTTGTATTAAATTTATTCTCTGCCTCGGTCATCTTTGCTTGATTGTTCAACTCCATTTTACACACATTTTTATTTTTTTTTTGTGTTTGCGAGACTAACATCGACACCCGTAGTCCCACAACAGAACCACTTTTTTTTTTTTTGTTTTCAGTTAGAAGATTTTAGAGAGTGCAGATCAAGGGAAGACAAATACAAGTTAAGGGCCGAATCAAAAATCTCAACAAACGCCAGCAACAATAAATACATGTGATGGGAGAGGGTAGAAAGTTTTGTTACATAGTTATTGAATTAAAATAAATAGAAGAAAGTACACAAAAAGAGGGTTCTTTTTACACAAAATAAAGATTTAAAAAAAAAATTTTTCACAAGGCCAAAATTCTGAAATTTTCGAATGCGTATTTTAGTTTTAGAAAGTTTTTATTAAACATATTTAGGATTATAATAAATATAAGAAAATTATAACAGAAAATAGTTTGTTTGTTTTCATAAGTAATAAAATATAATCATTAAACTTTGTAATAAATAAAAGTTGTCTGCCCCTGCTATACACTCTCTAAATCTCCAAACTGAAAACTAAAAAAAAGTGGTTCCTTTGCAATAATTCACAAGTGCCAAATTTTTTACTGTCAAGGCAGGAAATTACTCTGACCTTCTCAGATGTTGCAATAGTACTCCATCTTAGAACTTACACGACTCTTATACAGGTAGAAGATTGTATCAGGAGTGAGATATTTTCTAGAGTGATAGAATGATCCAGCAAATTTTCCAGCAACCTTAGCAACAAATTTGATGTTATGCTTCACTTTCGTGTGTGAAATGAAAGTCAGTCCTAGGAGATTATCAAAGCAGGAAGCTTCAAAAAGGAGGCCATTAATATACAATGAAACAAAGGGACAATCCTGGCATTGTTGGTGAAAGGTTTTAGAGTTATTAAAAACTAGCAGGATTACCCGAGACACAAGTATAACCTGTTTCTAGTAAAACTTGTATCTCTCTACCTCTTACTATCTGTCTTTCTATCTTTCTTTCTCCAAACCCCTCTTTATCGCCTCTAGGTGAAAAAATACACATGCACACACACACACACACCTCTTCTTTATAAAATAGAACCTTAGAGTAATGAGTCAGCACTTTCTTTCCAAAGTAATACATAATAGCAGTGAAAACCCAACCCCTCTTCTGATGAAACCTAGCCCTAGAGAATGAAGAATTTTTAAAAATTTTATATATATATATATATATATATATATATATATATATCTAGAGCAATACCAATCAAGACAATACCAACAAAAAAACTGCCCTTAATATAATAGATAATAACAAATCACTACGCCCCACTGCACTATGTGCTCCAGGTTGGGAGAGAGAGAATGATATCTTGAACATTAATGCTCTTCGAAGTGCTGCTACAGATGCTTGTATCATCTGCATAGATGTCAATGAACTATCTCAGAATATGATTTGGAGGATTATTGATTTTGGTTGGTTGGTTGGTTGTTTTACGGCATATCAACCTTTTTCAGGTTATTTAATGCTGAATCTAGTTATTTTGAGGAACGATTTTTAATGGATATTTTTTTTTTAAGTCAGATTCTATTTAACCTATAGTTGGGACCCTAACGGGTACTACCACTCCGGGTCAGAGTGGACCTGGGAGCAATGGCAATTAAAGGGTGGCTCCACACTCCCTAAAGCCCGCAAGGTGGGGCCTCACCATCGGATATAGTTTTAGATCATATCCAGGACCTGGTAAGTAGGCAAGGAAAAGGAAAGGAGAGGGGAAGGGGGTTGTTTTTATTTTTGCAGAACATAATTAAGTTTTACAAAAGAGAATAGAAAACAAAAACAGAAAATCGATGTAGGTGCATTTCGTCTCAGGAAGCCAATAGACAGCCTGATCTGGTAGAACCAGGGAGATCCTATTGAAGACTAGAAAAAGGGTTGGGCCGAGAATAGACCATCCACTCAAGAAAAATAGGATTCTACTCTTTTTTCTTGTTTTTTTTTTCCGTTAATTACATATAAACACTGAAAAACTTAGTCATATACTTAACAGCCAAGTTTTCAATGAAACAAACAAACAAAAAATAGACTTTCAAATTTAGAATCATTTTAACATAAAATGAGCTGTTACTTCCAAACCAGATAGCGTTTTTTAAAGACATATACTCAATTTGTTTTATATATATATATATATATAAATATGATTACTTAATTTAATCACATAACAGCGCACACAAAGGAACGGGAGAACCGGATGTCAACTGGTCCTTTGTCCCGTAATTGCCTGCTCATTGGCTGATTAAGAAGGGTGCGGCAAAAACTAGAAAGCTGATTGGCTAACTAAAAACACAATAGAAGGTGCGTATATAAAAACAAGGTCACTTTTATATCCATACCAGCAGGTCCCCTGGCATTGCCCAGTCATAAAATACGCTTATTCAGATTTCAGATTTATTATTATAAAGCCAATACTCTATTGATTATTATATTGTACCCAATGATAGTGATTTCAAAAGTAAAAAATACAAATGACTCGAGTGTCATCAGTTGGAATCAAAACCAAAACATTTAGCACTCTAGCTTTAGTTGTTATCGTTTGAGCTAACCACTGATAGATATCAAAACACTAAAAATTAGCAGACATGAACGTATAAATGTATATTTGTGCATGCATAGAGAAGTAATTTAAAATCGACTTACGCCTGTCATATTCCAATTTTTTTCAATTCTGACCCCCCCCCTAGCAGCTATTTTTTTTATAAAGGCAAAACAAACACATTAAATTAACAAAATAAAACATTATCACTATCAGAACATTTATTGAATTAAAATAAAATGTTTTAGCTTTTATAAAATAATTAGAATTTCGAAATAAATTAGAACAGTCATTTTTGTATTTGTATGAAAATGTATGATGTTTTTTTTTTGGTGCTTGTTAACATACAGTCGACAGATCGATTTTTTAAAAAAAAATTTAAATATGATTTTAAGCCAAAACAACAGTACTTAATTGTCATATCGAAAATAAAACTTACGAACATTCATCAAATAGAAAAATTACTATTGTGTTTTTAGTGAAAAAAAAAGTCTATTGCTATAGACAACAAATGTTGGAAGTCTTTAAAGTGGCAAAAAAGAATATATGTCCATGTATTCGCAATCTTCAAGGTGTTTACATCTAGGGAAAATGCAATTTTGTCCAATTTTCCGTAAAAATTACTTTTAACTATAAATAATTTTCTACCATGTGAATTTTCGTAATTTTTTAATCTCTTCTTCTTCTCTTCTCTATATAAATAAAATGAACTCATTTTTCCCCGTCTGATTTTGACATTAATAGGATTAAAAATCAAGATATTTCATGCAAATATAATATGCACAAACGGCAGACCAATATCTGAGGTGTGTTATAGACTTATTATTTCTCAAATTCCTCGATAATCTTAGATTTCTATACTTTTTCTGCTGAGAAGTCACGGCCAAAATCGGTTAAGATCAATGGAAGTGGTAAAATATTTTCTCTCTAATAAATTTCTCCTCCCCCTGCCACCACTTAACACCGTTTGGGGATCGTTCACAAGGAACAGTTGAGAAGAGAACACCGGTTTGGCTTCGTAGTTCTTTCATGTGAAGTTATTTAAAATCACTAAACTAAGCTGCAGTGCTCTGTGGCATAGTGGTTAGCGTGCTGGACAATTCACATTATATTTTCACGTTCGCGCCGACCTACCGTAGTCGTTTTTTTTTTTGTTTTTTTTTTTTTTCTAAACAACTGGAATGGACTTTTCTTGGTGGCCGAACTGTTAACGTTGCAGATGTTTTTTGTTTTTTTTTTTCACACTTTATTTTCCTACTTTTACTCATGACTCCGGGTTTGATCCTTCCTACTTACCTACCATAACATTTTTTTAAACTCCCGTCCCGGAAACAAACACTCGGGCAACGCCAGGTACCCCCCGCTAGTATATTAATATTCTACTGTTTGGGACATTTTTATAACTAAATTAGTTCTGGTTTTCTAAATTGATGACTAAACATTAGCGCAATAATTAGGTTCTATTAAATTATTAATTAAATTGTACAAATCTACAACTAACTTGGTCAAGATAATCTTGCTTCAATAGCGGCCATTTTGAAAGATGAAAAATTCAATATTACCAACTTTTTAAAACATTTCAGAAAAATTGTAATAGTTTGAATTTTCTTTTTCTTTTTTTTTTTTTGCCGTAAATGTGGTTTTGATTAACCCTAAGATCAAGTGGCAAAATCGTAGACCACGCCCACAATGTCCAAAATTTATTTTTCATAGACCCTCTCCTGTTTGGTTAATTGTCTTAAAAACGCTATAAATGGGAGATTATATTTCGTTAAATTCATAAGCAAAACCGATATCCCACTCTTTTTTTTTTCTCCTTCTTTGAGGAGAGAGGAACTTGTCCAACAAGTTTTTCAGTCACACGTAATTATTATTATTATTATTATTATGTAAATTAGAATCTCTTTTTTAAACACTTTTTCCAACCAGATAGCGTGTTGGTCATTTTCTTTTAAATCAATTGTGCGTGGGTGTGGTGCACTGGTGCGTGTACATATGATCAATGACTATAACTATTTTTGTTTTTTATTGTGTTGAGTTAAGTGGGAAAAGTTTTTTCTATTCCTAGATCAAAAACTTTTCAATCCGCCATTTCTTAGAAATTGTATAATTTCTTAGAACTAGCCGTTTTAAAGTTATGTCCTTCAAAATATTATCTACTTAGAAACTGGTGGTCCGGAAATAAGTAACCATTTTACGTTTAATTTACGTATATACGAAAAAAAAAAAAAAAAAATTTTTTTCATATGTTTATTTTCGTCTAAAAAATCTCATTTTTGGTATAGGATGGATATTAGCATAGGTGTAAGGTGTGGTGCCCGGAAAACTCGACCCCTTTCGCTAGGTAGGAAAACTGGTCCCGTATTGAATAAATATCGATTGAAAACACATTTTATGATCGTTCTTGAAGGAGATATTGTTTTTTTAAAATAGACTATAGCCCCCCCCCATAATATTTAAAAAAAATATTTTTACTTGTTTAATGTTTTTTTTTAAAATAAAATTGATTTTCTAAGTGTCCATTTTCTACCTAACTGGCTAAGTTCTTAGTGGTTTCACTTATTTTAAAGCGTTTATTATGTTCATACAAAGTTAATTACAAATTTTTTTGTTCTTATTTTAACGATGTTTTTTGGAGTCATAAAAACAATAATTTCTCGTTCTCACGTAACACTTTTGTTTGTTTTCTGTGTTTTTTTTTCTTTACCGAATAAACGATTCCAAATAAATTAAACAACAGTAAATAAGTAAATTCTTTTTTATATTAATATTTAAAAAAATATGCGGTCTCGTTTATGAACATAATAAACGCTTTAAAATAAGTGAAACCACTAAGAACTTAGCCAGTTGGGTAGAAAGCGGACACTTAGAAAATCGATTTTATTTAAAAAAAAAAAAAAAAAAAAAAAAAAAAAAAAAACCCAAAACATTAAACAAGAAAAAATATTTTTTTAAATATTATGGGGGGGGGGCTATAGCAAGACCGTCTTAAAACGAAAGCCACGGCTAGTCTATTTTAAAAAACAATATCTCCTTCAAGAACGATCATAAAATGTTTTTTCAATCAATATTTATTCAATACGGGACCAGTTTTCCTACCTAGCGAAAGGGGACGAGTTTTCCGGGGTCGAGTTTTCCCGAGACGAGTTTTCCTAAATTCGTAAGGTGTACACGTATAAATTTACTAAACTGAAAATAGACTAATTCTACAAAAAAAAAAAAAATGATCTAGATTAGAAGCGATATAAAATTGTATGCAGGCGATCGATAATTAAAAAAAAAGATTATGACGTTTAGGAGTTAAAATCAACTTAGTATTACGCATGAAATCTGAAGAAAGACACTTTAAATGAATAAATAAATACTAGTATTATCGGCGTATTTCCTTCTTGACGCTATATTTAATGGGACGCTATATTCATTGAAAATAAGTCGATATATTCATCTATAGTACGAGTCCGAAAATTCTATTGTTGACATTAGTTTCCTTGATATTTTTCAAATCAGATTTTTTTGTAGAAAAACATCAGGTATTTACGGGAAGAACTTAAGTGAAAGTGATTGTTGTGGAGTGAACTGGATTTCAACTTGGCGTCAGGGTGTCGTTAACCACTGAACCATCGTGATCTCCCGATTGATGTATTAATTTTTAAAAAGATTTGGTAAACACCGCACGCAGTTTAGCGGCCTGAAAAAAAAAACACAGTTATGTTCACATTTTCAAACAAATTAAGGTGGTTTGCGGGTGATATGAGAAAAATAAAGCATTAAAAATGTTTCTTATCTTAAACATTATTACACGAGGTGTTATGGTACTCCTGCAGTATTTTACCCACCGATTTCACGATCTTAGTCGAGCGTTGATCGACATCCGTCGGAAAACGCCGGAACATGGCGAGCGGTACGATACTCTATCAGCCAATCAGGGCGCTTCAAACGAACGCGCAGCAGACGAATAATTTTCATTGAAATTACACACATAGCGTTTCATTTCAGTTATTTTATTGTTCACAGTAAAAATACACAGCCTTTCATTTCAGCTATTTAATTTAGCGATAAAAAAAAAAAAAAAAAAAAAACCCGGGAGCTGTTGGAAACATATTTATGCGAATTTATGTGGAGACAAAAATTTGGACACAACCCTTTTGTCTCCATAATAAATCAAATCGCGGAAGGCTACCCGGTTTGGGAAGGAGCTTCTTTCCACATCCTCTGAAACCCCTTTGCTCCCTACTTTGCCTCTCTACAGTCAGTAGAAAATCTTCCAGTCGTAACTAAAGATAAACAGTAATTGTTGCCCCCCCCCTACAAACATTACTGAAAACAAACAAACAAAAAAAAAAAACATTGTTGTTACTGTTTAATAACGTTTTGTTAAAAACACACACAAAAAAAAAACATTGAATACTTTATTACTGTTGCTTACACCGCCCCCCCCCCCAAAAAAAAGCTATCGGAAAACAAAATGAACCAAAAAAAAAAAAAATTCAACAAAATAAATTTATTTTACTTTAAAAAAAACTTACGGTAAGTGTTTGTGATTTATTTTATCCAAATTTTTTGTATTAATTTTATCCATTTTGTTGTGTGTGTGTGTAATATCTTTTCCTTGTAATGTTGTTGCTAATTCACATCCGAATTCTCGGCTTTCGTCGGCGTTAACGCCGAAAGCGTTCGTCAACGCTCGGCTAAGATCGTGAAATCGGTGGGTAAAATACTGCAGGAGTACCGGTGTTATTCCGTGTAAAAAGTTTATTTTATTCATTGGGTACTCCTTGGGCGTTGAGTTCCATCGCGACCAGCAGAAAATGTTTTTTTTATTTACTGACGTTGCCGTAGTAACTAAACGATTATTTGTCACATTTACAAACATTTATTTATTTAATTTATTTATTTGGAAAAAATTTTTACTCTTCATGAATATTAAAAGAAACAAGTTACTAAACATCAGGAATTGCTAAAAGTCACCACAGAATTACCCTCCCCCCCCCCCATATGTAAAACGATGTAACTTTATTATAAATTAATATTATTAATATAACTTTTGTTAAATTTTCATCGTACGAAAATAATGAAATAGCGAGATGAAAATCTTGTTTACATAATTGTCGCTTTAAAATAACGTTTAAGCATTTCGAACGTGAAAACATACCCGTGTTTAATAAATCTAGCAAAAATCAACTAATGGTCAGATTTTCGTGAAATTTTCGATACTTATCCATTTTAGAATGAAATTACATATAAAATGCAGTTTCCGTAAAATATACAAGGGAAAATTTTTTTTTTAATGCGTGCCCCCCCCCATTTACTTTTTCGAAATTTGAACAAAATATATTTAAATCTATCGACATTTCTATTTATTATGAAACATAAGAGTTCAAATAAGTAAACCATATTTATTTTTTAAAAATTTAAATACACATATTGAACAAAAAATTACCTTGAAGTTGCAATTAAAAAAAATGATATAAATTTAATATTATTATGTTTTTTTTAAAATAGCGCTTTTTCTAATTAATATATACTATAATCAGGTGAATTGCTAAGAAAAAGAAACTTCGTAAACATTAATTAATTTTTAAAAGATCAAAACCATTAAAATTCCATTATTTCAAAATGTTCCGTTACAACATAGATTTTTAATTAATTGTGTTTAATTTTTTTTTTTTTAATATTAACTTTTAATATAAACATGGCTCTTGTCAGCTATTTTATCGCCAGATTAAAACCAATTTGAAAATATTATTGCACAAATATTAAGCATTTTGTAAACCCCCCCCCCCCAATATTTTGTTTGTCTCTTTTTACCGGACAAAATATGGAACCTCGTAAGTAACCAAATGAACATTCAGTAAAACCGTATTTCATATTTAATATACAAATGTTTATAATATTATTAATCATTAAACTGTGTAAATCTTAAAACCTAACAAAATTATAACAAAGATTGGTACTCATGCAGAGTGATCCGTGCTGAAATAATAACGTTATTATTTAAAAAGCCATTCTTAACATGGGGAGGGGAGGGTGTTTTGTACCTATTCTGTACTTAAAGCTTACAATTGAATAATAATAATAATAATAATAATAATAATAATAAAACATAACACTTTAATTAAAAGTGGAAATACGACTTCAAAAATAGGGCGGATCACTCTCTGCATTAGCACCCAAAGATTAATTATTAATTGCAGTTTGAAGAAGATAAACAAAGGTTTTAAAAAATCATTAGTCGCTTCTGCTTTTCCATAGTTCGTATAGTTAACACAAATCTGACGTCACGGATGCGGTCCAGTCCACTCTTCACAATCGTTTAGAAACCCCTAATGTTTAGTAACTTGTTTCTTTTAATATTCATAAAGAGTAAAACTTTTTTTTTTTTTCAAAATAAATAAATAAATAAATAAATGTTTGTAAAAGTGACAAATAATCGTTTAGTTACTACGGCAACGTCAGTAAATAAAAAAATATGTGCGCATGCGTCAGCCTTGACTAGGGGGGGGGGGCTAAGGGAGCGACCATTAAATTTTTCTGCTGGTCGCCATGGAACTCAACGCCCAAGAGTACCCATATTTTTTATTTTAAAAAATTAATAATTTTTATTTTTATTTTTCAACTAGTAATTCGTAATATTCGTGATTTGACAGTGTAAAATACTGATGTGACCCTTCTAGAGTTATCTAAGTTTGCCGGGACTTAACTGCAAGACTGCCCACAAAAGAACATATCACATACAATCATGAAAACTACAACGGTATAATTGTAAGGTAAAGTACCCCCTCCCCGCGTTCCGGCCACCTCCTCTTGTGTGTGTGTGTGTGCCTGTGTGTCACCATAAACTGGCACCACACCAAATAAGTGAGGAGGGTCAAGGACGATGAAAATACCCGAGGAGAGAAAGCACTAGCCAGACCTCCGCTGGATGAGTGCAAAGAGGACTGGGACATCTTGGGGAGGCTTATTGCCACCCAAATTCCAGTGAAAACCAATGGTCGCTGCCAATTAGAAATCAATGGTAAGCGGCTGTTGTGAGAACGCAAATTCATCTGTAAAGTTTATCGAAAGTGGTGAAGAGTACTGGAAATCTGAAGAAACTTGCTGTCACTCAGACCACAGAGAACCCCGCAAGTTCTTCTCAAAGAGAAATCTTTAAGGGTTTGTATTACTGTACACAGATTCGAAAAAGTTGTCAAAAAACAAATATATAACAAATAAATGTTATCAAAGGCAAGATAAGTTACTTTTCTACCAAACTGGATATATTTTTCGTGCTTTTATTCAATGTAACATGTTTATTCAGATCGAAAACCATACAGTGTTTACCGATGTATTGGAACATTCAAGATGGCGTCTGATTCTCTCTTTAACACGGTAAGTGTGGGAAAAGATGTTATAAATAAAAAACCGGATAAAATACTGTTAAAAACTCGCTCAATATATGTTACCGTGACATAGGTTGACATATATTCGGCGGGTTTTTAATAGTATTTTGTGTAGTTTTTTATTTATAACACCTTTTCCCAAACTTACGGTGTTAAAGAAGGTGTGAGACGCCATCTTGAATTTTCGAATACATCATAAACACTGTATGTTTTTTGAGCTGAATAAATATGTTACATTGAATAAAAACACGAAAAATATATCCAGTTTGGTAGAAAAGTAACTTATAACATTTATTTGTTATATATTTGTTTTTTGACAACTTTTTCGAATCTATGTGTACAGTAATACAAACCCACGTTGTGGATATAACAATAAAAATGAGAATATGTATTTGAATAATCCAAATTATAAATCCTCATCGAAAAAATTTCCGAAACATTAACATATTAATTAACAGTAGTCAACATATACACGTTATATATAATAAATAAACGTTAATATTTGTGACACCACCCCAAATAAACATATACCCTAATTCTGGAAGAAATAAGATGACGAATGATTTCTTACTAATATTTACGGTAAATTTGCAGGTGCACAAATTCTAAGGTGCAGGTACACACGTATAGAAGAAGTTAGAAGCGGTACCCTCCTCTGTCATTTTTTTTTTATTTTTGGTCTTTAAAAATTTATTTCAGCGGATTATTATCGAATGGGGACTAACCTACCAGATTATCAAAAATAAATCAATAATACAAAATTCAATATTCAACATTTTAAAGGGTACCCTGTTTCTAATACAACATTCTAGTAAATCGATCCCCTATTTTGGAAGCAACGACTTTTTCGGTCAAATTTCGCGAATTTCGCACTTTTTAGCCTTTTTGAAGACCAAATTGCTTCAATAAAAAGGCTAAATTCGCGAAATTTAGCTGAAAAAAGTCAATGATTCCAAAATAGGGGATCGATTTACTAGAATGTTGTATTAGAAACAGAGCACCCACCACTTTAAAAATGTTAAATATTGAATTTTAAAAAATTCGGGGGAGGGGGGGGAGATAATCTGATAGATTAGTAACCATTTGATAATAATCCGCTGGAAAAAATTTAAAAAGATAAAAATAAAAAATTATAGAGGGGGGGGGCATACCGCTTCCATACGTGCACCAAAAATAAAATAAAAAGCGCAAATACATCGCACCCACCATAAATAAAATAAACACCGACCGCGCTATTTTTCAATAGGATTTTCAAGTTAAATTCAATTTTGACGGTATGTTTTGTTTATACACATTGTTAGGTGAAAGTACAAAATATTTTTAAGTCCATCCTCCCTACCCATGTTGAGAATATAGGTTTCTAACGTTATTTCAGCACGGTCCGTTTTGCATATGTATTCTCCCAAAATAAATTGTTTCAAAATAATTTCTCAACTGTATTTCCTTTAAAATATTTTTTGTGGCAAATAGCAACGTTTATCCTTACAATAATAATTGGTTAGTATCAACTTAATCCCGTTAATGATCTCCGATCGGTTATATAAACAAGTGCTTTATTTATTGATAAAGATGTCGCTTATGGGCTACCGTACAAGTAAAAATATAGAATTCAACTCACGTCTGCGCGGCTTTTGATAGTACTGCGTTTTGGACGTAATAAAACATCTTTAAAATCCAGTTTAATGTCGTTGTCGATGTGTGGCATGTTGAAGTTGCTTTTTACTCTAAATTACCACCGATAAAATAGACACTTTCGTGTTGACAGAGATCAGCTGCGAGAAGAATGCACCATACGTTATAAGTTTACAGGTTTTTCTGTCGTCGTAAAGATTTACAACTGCATAACGTGAAGAAACGAAAAAGGGGAGGGAGTCAGACAACCAATGAACAAGCGGGTCAAAGGTTAAACAAGAAGCTTTTTTTCTTCTTTTCTTTTCTTCTTTAGAGGTCATACGTTGGCCGTGCCTTTAGCCGCAAATGAGATATCCTTCTGGACTGACGCAAATTTTATTTTTCTCACAATCCAGAGTAACTCTTTTGGGGGAGATGGGTTTATTTCCTCACATTAAAAAAAATAAAACGACCTTATTTGTAACTCTGACCTCGTAGTGAGGTAAATTCGATTGTATTTTTTATTAACTTTATTTATTGTTTTCTTAAAAAACGTATATATTTTAAAAAAATAAAAAAAATTTTAATCGGTGCTTGTTAAGTTATAGTCGCCTAATCGATTTTTTTAATATACTGTTTTAAGCAAAAAATAATACTACGTACTTAATTGTCATGTCGAAAATAGTAATATATCCAAAAATCATGAAAATTTATCAAGTGGAACAATTGCTATTGTGTTTTTAGTAAAATAAAAAAAAAAAATTTAAACTCTTTCGCTATGGACAACAAATATTGCCGCCATGATACAAGTTAAAATATTCGGGGGTTTGTATTACTATACACATAGATTCGAAAAAGTTGTCAAAAAACATTACTTTTCTACCTAACTGGATAATTTTTCGCGTTTTTATTTAATATAACATGTTTATTCAGATCGAAAAACATACAGTGTTTAGCGATGTATGCATTTGAAAATTAAAAATGGCGCCCGACTTTCTGTTGAACACGGTAAGTTTGGGAAAATGAGTTAAAAATAAACAAATATACAAAATACTGTTAAAAACCCACCGAATATATGTCAGCCTATGTCACGGTAACATACATTTGGGCGAGTTTCTAACAATATCTTCTATATTTTTTTATTTTTAACTCATTTTCCCAAACTTACCGTGTTTAGCAGAGAGTTCGGCGCCATTTTAAATTTTCCAATACATCGGTAAACACTATGTTTTTCGAGCTGAATAAATATGTTACATTAAATAAAAACACTAAAAAAATTATCCAGTTAGGTAGAAAAGTAACTTATCTTGCCTTTGCTAACATTTATTTGTTATATATTTGTTTTTTGACAACTTTTTCGAATCTATGTGTATAGTAATACAAACCTAAATATTCTTTTCGGAGTTATGTCCCTTGTGTGTAGACTCCTACTGCCTACTTTATAACGTCTAAGAAAAAATACGATTTTACCCGATTTTCCGTAAAAATTACTTTTAACTAGAAATAAATTTCTACTCGATGATTTTTCATAATTTTTGGATACATTACTATTCTCGGTATTGGTCACTTATTGAACCGTGTTGAAATAATAACGTTATTATTTCGAAAGGCATTCTTAACATGGGGAGAGGAGGGTATTTTGTAACTATTCTGTACTTTCAGTTAAATTTTTTTTTATTTATTTTTTTTTTTTATTACATTTTCGCCCCAAACAAGGCACATTGCAACGTTGGTGTAGGGGGCTACTATCAGGGGCAGCAACTACTGGGGCACTATGTTGGGATTTGAGCAGCAAGATGTTGGTTCACATTGCACTTGAACTTTTGCATGTCAGTAGAGTTGGGGAAGCAGGGACCTGGAATGGAATTCCAGAGTCTAGCGGTTCTGGGGAAGAAACTAATGGAGTAGAAAGATCTTTTATATCTAGGGATCTCTACTGCGTGTGGGTGGGATTTAGCTGCCTGTCAGGTTTGTCGAGGGCGTCTACGTCGTGGAGGCACAAGTGTCTGCAGTTCGTCAGAGCATTCACCATTAAAATACTTGTAGAACAGGCAGAGGGATGCAACGTTTCGTCGATGGGACAAAGGCTGAAGCTTAGATGCCAGTTCAGGGTCTATCAGATTGGCAACTCTCTTTTGAACCTTGTCTAGGAGCGAGAGACTAGCAGCAGATGCACCAGCCCAAATGTGACAGCAATACTCCATACATAGGCGAATGGTGGCCTTATAGAGATACAGGATACTTTCAGGTGTCAGTAGTTTTCTAGCACGGTAGAGAGAGCCTACCTTCTTCGCAGCGGCCCTGGCAATGTTTTCAATGTAATTGTTCCAACTCATGTTTCCTGTGAACGTTAGGCCAAGCAGTTTGAAAGATGTACTCTCAGATAGGGGGTCAGTGGCCATTGTTGTTTGTGGCAGAGAAGGTTTCTTGTAATTATTGAAGGAAACCAGTTTAGTCTTGACAGCATTGAATGAGACCATCCATTTTTTGTCCCCATTCCACTACAGATTGGAGGTCATCCTCTAGTGTTTTTGCCATTTCTTTAGTTATGTGTTCATTTGTTTTCCTGTCATGCCTGTTATAGAGTGTGGTGTCATCAGCATATATAACCATCTCAGAGGCAGTTTTGTCGGGGAGGTCATTAATAAATATTAGGAACAATAGAGGTCCAAGGATAGACCCCTGAGGCACTCCGACATTTATATCATATTGTTTAGATGCAGGACCATCGAGAACAACCTGGATTTTTCTCTTATCTAAGAAGGATTTAATTATGTTAAGTATTCTACCAGTGATACCGTATGATTATATTTTCCTGAGGAGACTCTCATGCCATACCCTGTCAAAAGCCTATATAAAGATATATCTAGAGCTACCACTCTGCCCTCCCCCGCTTTGTCCAGTGAATGGTATATACGTTCAGAGATTACAGTGAGGATGTCTGCTGTGGAACTGGCTTGTCTAAATCCATATTGTTTGTCAGTCAGAAGTTTAGCATCTTTAAGGTGATGGACTAGAGCATGGTTAATTATGGTCTCAAATATTTTGGCGAAAAGTGGGAAGAAGCTAATGGGGCGATAATTTGATGGGTCAGTTCTTTCGCCAGAATTCTTGAATATTGGTACCACAGAAGCAGTTTTCCAACAGCCTGGAAAGCATGATTCATTAAGGCATTTGTTGTAGAGTTTGGAGAGAACTGGAGCTCCTTCGGCTGAGCACTTTTTAATAGCCCAGCTGAGATGAGATCGGGTCCACATGCTTTTAAAGTGTCAAGGTTTTTTATGATAGCATGCACCTGAGCAGGGATGATTTTTAGATCGTCTAGCGTGGTGTCTGTCCACAAAGGAAAGTCAGGCAGGGGGTGGTTGGAAGATTCCAGTGTGGAGTTTGAGGCAAACCGGCTGGCAAGCATATTAGCCTTGTCGGTTGCTGAGCAAACAACTTCGTGATTGTTGGTTAGTGGGGGAATTATTGATTGCCCATTATTTACTACACTGTTGTAGATTTTGCAGAAGTTACGAGTTCCTAATTTTTGTGCTTCGATGCGTTTTTTAGGGGTTTCAGTAAATTCTCTCTTAGCTGTCGCTATTTCTTTCTTAACGTTATTTCTAGCTTCTATATACTTCTGTCTGTTTGAACTGGACTTATGTCGGTTAAATCTGCGGTATGCCTGCTGCCTTTGAGCAATGGCAGTTGCGCAAGTAGAAGTAAACCATTGGGGAGAGTGGGGCTTGCTATAAAATTAATAAAATAAAAATATTGTAAAACTTTAATTTAACTTGAAAATACTATTTAAAAATAGCATGGTTCAATAACTGCACAAGCACTCTATTTTCGGCATGACAAGTAAGTATGTAATATTGTTTTTGCTTAAAACAACATATTTAAAAAGACCGATCTGTCGGCTGTATCTTAAGAAGCACCAAAAATCGCTGAATATGTTTTACTTTTCATTCAGGAAACATGAGTTGGAACAATTACATCAAGGGCATTGCCAGGGCCGCTGCAAGGAAGGTGGGCTCTCTCTACCGTGCTAGAAAACTACTAACACTCGAAAGTATCCTGTACCTCTATAAGGCAACCATTCGCCTATGTATGGAGTATTGCTGTCATATTTGGGCTGGTGCATCGGCTACTAGTCTCTCGCTCTTTGACAAGGTTCAAAAGAGAGTCGCAAATCTGATAGGCCCTGAACTGGCATCTAAACTTCAGCCTCTGTCCCATCGACGAAACGTTGCATCCGCCTGTTCTACAAGTATTTTAATGGTGAATGCTCTGACGAACTGCAGACACTTGTGCCCCCCACGATGTGAACACTCTCGACAGACTCGACAGGCTGCAAAATCCCACCCCCACACTGTAGAAATCCCTAGATGTAAAAAAAAAAATCGTTCTACTCCAGTAGTTTCTTCCCCAGAACCGCTAGACTTTGGAATTCCGTTCCAGGTCCCTGCTTCCCCAACTGTACTGACGTGCAGAAGTTCAAGTGCAAGGTGAACCAACATCTTGCTGCCCAAATCCCTACATAGTACCCCAGTAGTTATTGCCCCTGTTAGTAACCCCCTACACCAAAGTGGCAATGTGCCTTGTATGGGGTGAAAATGTAATAAAAAAAAAATTTAAAAAATTATCTATGTACCCAGGCTTCCTTTGACACAAACATCGCGTAAGAGTGTAAGGCATAAGAGAAAAATAATTTCAAATATAGTCAATTTTTTTTTTTTTTTAAGTAGGATTTTAACAGTTTTTTTTTTTTATTTATACTTATGCAGAATACGGACCGTGCTGAAATAATAGTGTTAATGTTATCATTTAGAAACCCATTCTTAACATGAGAAGGGTGGGGGCTTCTTTTTATTATTACTATTGTTTACTTTCTCCTAACAATTCAATAAACAAAAGATACCGTAAAAATCGAATTTAACTTGAAAATCCCATCAAAAAAAAAAAAAAAAAAAAATAGAACGATCCGTATTCTGCATAAGAAACGTTTTATTTGCCTTACAATAAGTATCTTTTTTTTTTAATTGGGCTTCTACCAATATTTTGTTTAATTTTCGTTTTTTCTTTTTGTTTTTTTTTTTTTGAGTGATTACCTAGACTTCAGATAACTGTCTCATGTCTACCATCTTCTCTTGTTATAACTTACGATTCAACACTATTTGTGCTTCAAAGTAAATAAACGCTTTAAAATAAAAATTTTAAAAATAATCCAAGTAGGTAGGAGTAACTTATCTTGCCTTTGGTAACATTTGTTTGTTATATATTTATATATATTATATATTTATATATTTATTTTTAGACCACTTTTTCGTTTTATTGTCTTTGCTGCAAAATGCCCAATATCTGGGCAGTGGCGTATCTAGGGTATGGCAGGCATGGCCCGTGCCATGGGCGCCACTCTGACATGGGCGCAAAAATTGCTTGACAAAAATTAAAATTTGAAAAATGCGTAAGAATAACCATATAATTACTTTATTAAAACATTCATTTCATGGTTTATCTTTCGTTAAAATTGTGCCTGTATTATGATATTATGTAGGTTAGGTATATCTAAGGTATAAATTATTAAGAAGGGGCACACATTCAAACTTTGCCATGGGCGCCATTTTACATAGGTACGCCACTGTACTGGGGAGTTTTAATAATCGCTCAAAAATTAAAAATTAAACAAAATACTTACAGAATGAATAAATGTCACAGTGACATTTATTGGGTGGGCTCCTACCAGTATTTTGTTTAATTTTCGAGTTTTGAGCGATTATCGATAACAGTTACTTACAGCTATTTTGTTCTCATTCTAACTCTACACTATTTGTGTTTCAAAGTAAATAAACGCCTTAAATAACTTGAAAGATCAAAAACTTATCCAGTTAGGTAGAAGAGTAACTTATCATGCCTTTGGTAACATTTATATATATATATTTATCACTCTCTATTTTCTTATCTATACTACAAAATGCTCAACATTACTATGCATATTGATTATAGTTAAGGTTTTTATATGGTTGTTATGAGCAGAATTGGCATATAGTAAAATTGTCTCTGGCCATCACTACTGATAGACACACTCTGGCACAAAAGCCTTCAGGTCTTAAAGCTGGTTAAAATTAGTATCTGCACTGATCAGTCTACGAAGGCCATCCTCCTAGGCATTTCCTCCACCTTTGGTAGGGATTTATTACTGATTGTCTGAAATGCCATTGCTGGAAATCAAACATAGTAGAGCATGGTCAATTTTGCCCTCTATAAACCAGAGTGCCTCCTTTTAAGAAGAGATAGATTCTTCACTATAAACTGAACCTTTTGTCCAAGTTTTCCAAAGTGGTGCAGACAGGTGAACAAACTTACTTGATCGACCATTTCTGACTGATCAGTGTTCCCATTTGCTTATGTTGAGGACAGAGTATTATCAAAAGAAATAATGACAATCGTTCCATACAAAGTAATTAATTTTTATTGACAACTTAAGACAATGTAAAAATAAAGTGTTGTAAAGGAGGTCTGGACAGGATTGTTGTACGCACATGTGTTGTCTATGAGGGGGGAGGGGGTAGTGAAGAAAGACAAAGAAAGTGTGTTTGGGGGGTTTATAGTACACACACAATCATGTTAACACACCGGTTCTCGCCAGATCACCAAAGTTAAGCAACGTTGAGCCTGGCTAGTACCAGATAGGTGACCATTTAGGAAGGCAGGGCGCTGTATGTCCCACGATACCAGGTTGAGAAACTGGTGCAGTCTATCCTTCTCTCGAGGGTAGATGGGACTCTCTTAAGACGTGGTAGGCACCCCATCTAGTGATAGCGTCATGATAAAAAATACCCTTGATAACCCTGGCGAAGCATCAAGTATTCAACTACCGACAAGATTTGAATTACACTACAAACTTGTGTAGTGAGTTCAATCTCGGCTACACACAAGATTTTGGAAATGAAGATTTCTTGGCCTGTGATTGGCTGAGAGAAACTGCTGATTTGAACTTTTATCCAATTGAGAATCGATATGTAATAACAACATTCACTGTCGCTGCTATTTCAAACACTTGCCACTTTACAAGGGAAAAATTGGACAAAAGGTCATCAAAGATTAATTCAGAAACCATGGGATAACAGTAGCATTTAGTTTATTACAGGGTTGGGGAGTTGGGACTCTGAACATCTGACTCCTATAATTTTTTAGAACTGACTCCGACTTTGGCTCCTATTTAAAAAAAAAATAAGAATTAAATATTTTTATATAATTTTCTTATTTTATGTCACAGCGTAAAAGTAGCGTCAATTTGGATTGATCCTTCATTTCTTTATTTTTGAAATATGACATTATTTTCAGAGGATTACCTTTAGTTACTTCACACACACTTGAAAAATAATCTGCTCTGTACATAACACATTAGAAAAATGTTTTCCTCAAAAGTAACATCACAACTGCTTGAGTTAGAATTGACAGATCGATCCTTATAGCCGTTACTTTTATGCTCTGTTTTATGTTGCCTATTAGTCAAAATAGCATTTCATCACTGCCAAGTGAATCATCAGGCTAATTCTAAACTAATAAATGACTTCGTGGCTATAACTGTACCATTTAGCTTCTTTTTTTTCTAACTTTATCAAAAGAAATATGTTATTGTCAAAAAAAAATAGATATAGAGATAAATAAAAAATACGATGATTATGGTTTTTATATTAAAAAAAAAAACCCCCCTAAAATTAAAAGGTTGTCTCGGATGTAAAGAAGATGTAAAATAGCTTTGCAAAGAATAAACAATGGGCTGTCCAAATATTTAGGAAAAAATAAATTGTAAATTTTGTATACTATTTTTGAAAATAAATTGTGCATAATTCATATGTGCACAACACTTAAAACACAAAAATAGCAGGAAAAATCTTTTTTTCAGAATAAATTTCATGAATAAAATAAAAAAATATGGAAAAAAAAAAAACAGTAAATGTTTCCAAAAAATATCTTAAGGAACGTTACAGAAAACGAAAACAAATTTAGAATACATTCAAGATTAACAAGTTTCAATGTCGAAAAAATTCTATGAATGAAATTTGTAAAGCTAAAGCATATATTTTATTAATCTAAAATATATCTTTTTAGATTTTTTTATAAAAACTTTTTTTGAAACGAATATTTTATAGTTTGTTTAAATAAATAACATATTTAAATTTGTTTAAGGTAAAAACCAGTTTGCTGTCTGGTCATCATATATTAATAATGTAATTAAAGGTTATATTGCAAGCTAGGAAAACAATATCACCCCTTTCGGGTAAAGGGTGATATTGTTTCCCTACCTTCCTTTATTTGACTTTTTTGCTACCTTATTTGACTTAATATAATATTTCATCGATTTTAGTTAATTTATTTTACAGCATGGTTTTGTTCTAGAAATAAGTACTAGAGCCGAAGTATGAAAAATTCATGTTTTCCGTAAAGTTTTCAAAAAATTACATAAAAAAAGGTTTGTCTTTACCCAAGTATTTATTGATCCATTTTTTTGTTTTTAAAATCCTTTTTTTTTTTTTTTTTTAGCAATAAAATGATGTGAAAACTATAAATACATTAAATTTTTATAATTTATAGCTACAATCTAAATGATGTTTATTTTTTTAATTTAAATTGTTTTTATACATATAAACATATAAGACAATGTTTTTCAAATGAAATAGCACAAAATATTAATAAATTTTTTTGCTTAATACTTCTTTGAAATTTCACTAATTATTCAACTGCCCATGGGCGAGTTGGCGAACAACAAAAAAAAACCTTAACATTAAAAGGTTAGTTGTCTCGGATGTAAAGAAGACGTAAAATAGCTTTGCAAAAAATAAACATGTTTTATCATGGCTTAATAACGATATTAATGGTTTATTTCTTATTAAACCTTTTCGATTTTTCTTATATTTATCTGTACTTATGATTAAAGGTTTTTGTGAATACAAAAGAGGTGTAAAAAAACAAGTGTGGACCACCAAACTCTGTAAAATTATTGTTATCCTGTAATAAAATGTCTTGTGTATAAAAGTTTTTTTAAGCTTACAACTTTTTAATGGGTGATTATTTTTTTTTTTAACTTTTTAAATAGGTGATTATTTTTTTTTTAACTTTTTAAATGGGTGATTATTTTTTTTAACTTTTTAGATGGGTGATTATTTTTTTTAAAGCTTTTTAAATGGGTGATTTATTTTTTTTTAAACTTTTTAATGGGTGATTATTTTTTCGTAATTGGCAGTCATCAAAGTTAAATCAAGCCAAAAAATTTACACCTACAGAAGCCAAAATTTTTGTTGAAATCTTTAATTTTAGTTATTTTCACTTTCACAGGTTAAGCTTCAGTGGTGGTACTGTCTAGTTTCCTTTTCTAAGCTGTCTGTAATGCTGATTTCTTAACAACATTTTTAAAATTATCAGCATCACTCGAAGATGAAGACCACTTCAATATTTGCACAGTGTAAACTAGAATATTCTGAAGATTTATTCAAAAGACCTTACATTTGTATTCCAAGTTTGCAAAGACATTCTTTTTGCACTGCTCTCCCACTAGCAGTATTCATTTTTTTGATCTACAAATATCGAAGCCAACAGAATGTCATTGTCAGTAAGCTGTGGCTCTCTTCTGTTCATTGAGTCAAGTATCCCATTAAAGACCTCCTTTTTAAGTCAGTTGAAAATTAATTTTTTTCCATTCGAATAAGAACTCTCCTGTCAAGTTTTCAGCTTGTTACTTTTTTGTTACAGTGTATGGTAGCAAAAGAAGCTCCTCGAATTCTGTTGCTGATTGCCATTGGCTTTCAGTTAGAGACAATGATGGGTTGTCTATGTCCTCTAAGACTGATCTTAGTTCAAGCAGTCTTTGCACCATCAAATATGTGCTTCCCAAAAGTGTAGCCTGGTCAAGTACAGCTCTATTACTAGCCCTTCTTTTTACAATCGCATCTATTTTGGGAGTTCTTGCAGCTAATACAACATGTCTTAACTTTCCTATCAAATTCGCAGCATGATGGCCCTTAAGGCCATCCCTTATGGCAAGCTGTAGTGTGTGTACAGCACATCGCATGTGCCTGATCTTACAAAGTTTTGACGCTTTTTCAGCAACACCAAGATGTTCACCTGATTGTTGTTGGTCTCCTTCAATAAATGATACAGCAGTTTTATCAGTGGTTTCTTTTTCTCCAGTTTCTTAACTTTTATTTAGCTTTTCTATAGTTTTTATCATGTTAGAGGCTGATGATCTTTCTTTATCAATATTATATTCTTTTAACATATTCTCAATCAAACTTTGAAGAATGTTTTGCTTTTTACCATCTTTCCATCACTAGTACAGCATCTTACATTTATTGCAAAGTAATTAACTCTGTGCCTTGTTGCGGCATCCATTTTCAAAAACAGATACCGGCATAAAGAATGTTTCGTAGATCTTTTTTTGTATTTGCTTCATGATAATTTCCTAATGTTAAGTCTCTCCAAGGAAATATTGAACTTTCTAGCCATTTCGCCAATAAGCTGCTGGAATGCTAGTAGAGAGAATGGTTCAAGAATCATGCTGTTTGGAACAACCAATTAAATTATGCTCTTCTGAAACGTTTCTGCAGTCATAGTAATAGTAATTTAATCAGACATTACAAATTTCCTCAGATAAGTATAACTTTCACCAGATCTTTGATAAGATTTTGAAGTTGAAGCTTTTGGGAGTGATACAGTTTGATTATTTTCTCTAACCTTTTCAAGAATATTTGGATGGTGACGTTTCAAATGTCTCTTCAAATTATAAGCTCTGATTGGAGCACTTTTACCAACACCACAAAATGTACTCATCTTACTTTCACACACCTTTCTAGTTCCACTGTCATCATCATTCTCATCTTCATTTGCTGTACAGTTACAAACATAAAACTTCTTATCTCCAGATAGCAAAAAGTGCTCAAATACACTTAATTTAACTAATGTCTTTCTTGCCATACTGATAGGGATATATGTCTATATTTTAATTATTTTTAATAATCGGTATATAATTCAAATCTGAAAAGACCACAAAAAGAAAAGATTCTGTTAATTTCTAACATAAAAATGAGAAAAAAAACTAAGTTTAAAGAAAGCAAATTAGGCTAAGCAATCAGTTTAGGAATAATTTTTTTGGATTCCAAGTAACGTACATATATATGTTTGCATATAAATAATGACTGAATTCTAGGATTATTCATATACATGATGCATAAAACAATGAATCAGTAACAACTGAAAGTGGCTAACGGCGTCGCCCCCCCCCAACTTCATTTCAAAGCAGCTTTCATAGCTTTGCTTCTTTTTCTTCTACTACTAAATATTGGCTTACAAAGCATTGTTCAAACAGATCTCTTTAAGAGACAAGATATGCAAAAATATGAAAATGAAGCAAAATCACAAAAAACAAATCAAATGAACAAAACTCCATTGCTTTCGTGAATGTACCGTTATGCATGATTGACTATAGAAAACGCTGACTAGTCACTTTCTATCACCACCATGGAGAGGAAAAACGCTGTAGAATAATAAAAGACTTAGATTTTTTGATTTTTTTTCAGTAAGGGTGAATTTTACCTTCTAAAAGAATTTTTCATAAAATATGAAAGAATAGATTATCTATTTTGGTAAACAAGTTATAGATCCTACTTATTTATGATGAAAATTATCCAAATTATTCATTTACCTGGCAGTGAAACTGCATACAATCTTGGCACTTGGCATATGAGAACATGAAGAAGTGATGTATGTGGCGAGGGGGGTTGGGTAGGGTGTGTGTGAGGGGATATTAACGACTGATGTGTTTCAGAATACTTTCTGTGTACTCGTAAAATGTTTTAAAGATATTATAGAATCTTTTTAGATACTATAATAAAAATGCATTTTTAGACCAACAGGGGTAGATTCTATCCTTAAATTAGACTTGTACAAGGAGAGAACAGCTGGTTGCACGTATAATGTTATAGTTTTGGTTTGGCTTACGGACGAGGGATGACAGGAGCTATGCATTTCCCAGTGATTGCCTTTATTCGAGAGGGTGAGAAAGAAAACGGCAGGTAATATTAAACGTTTTTTGAATGACCTACCTTGAAAAAATGTGACTTAGGATATTAAGATACAATAGGAGAATATTTCCCTAATTTTCTCCACCGCAAAAACAATGCTATTTTTGAGGAGTTGGAATCAGGTGAATTTTACCGATTCCGACTCCTCTGATCCATAAATTGGCCTCGACCTCAACTCGGACTCTCCAGCCCTGGTTTATTAACAGTTTGTCTGGCACAAACATTGAAAGACAGTAAGAAAGGCATTATAAAGCTATACAAATATTGGATATTCTATCTTTTACATTTTTAGCAACCACATGTTTGCATATCTTTTTTGATACACGTTTGCTACTTTGCGTGTTGTGTTCTCTTCGCCGCACACACAAGAATCGGGAGAAAGGGGAAAAGGGAAAATAGCAATGAAACTGCTGGATTTATATATATATATATTCATACTTAATTTGTCAATGACCAACAAAAGGGTGATATAGGAAGTACGATACATGCAAGATGAGGACCACGTGAAAAGGATACATCAATGTCCTAGTTAGTGCTGGGACAATTTATCAGAATTGAAAAAGTATCAGAATTTGAAAAATCTGAGCTTCATTTCTGATTTCAAAAACGATTTGTTAGGGAGTCGTTATCAAACGAAATCATTATTATTATTATTATAGGTGAAAATCTTCCACTAAATCCCTCTGCACCCGAAATAAAATGAGATTTTTCTCTTTTTTTTTAGGCCAATCCATCTTGAAAAAATTGGAAGGAAGAAACAAGTAAATTCTTTTCGAATTTAGAGTAGGGAAGCAGTTTCACATGTAAATCTAATATATAAACGTCTGTCTGTCTCCATATTTTCAAACTCTATCTCCTCCGAAACTAAAAGTTGTAGAGTGGCGCTAGAGGCCTCAAATAATTAGATTTTTTACAGGCTGTTCTTTTATGGGTCTTTAGCCGGTTAAAATTGTTTTTAAGGGGTCAAAAATAGGTCAAAATTGAAAAAATCGTTAAACATTTTCTATATTCATCATAGTTTATTTTTAATTTTTAATCGGTTTATATGCGTATCACATTGGTACAGTAGTAATGTCACTAGCTGTGAATGTTACAGTTTCAGTTTCGATTCTAGCTAATGGCACTTAAATACTTTTTTTTTACTTTTGAACTCATGCTTTTATATTAACATATATGAAATCTGTACAAATTAAAATATCATATTTAAGCGTACTTTTTTATGCCTGGACAAAGCTGAGCACCCCCTCTCCCTGCTAGTTTAATATAAAATGCACTCCTGTTTCTGGATCATTTTAGTGTTTGAGGCCAATCAAAAAAATAAATTTTCTATATGGGAAATAAATTGGGGTTTTTTTTTTCTGAGGGAGGAGCTAATTTCCTAAGCAATTACATGTGGTTTTATGACATTTCTAGTGGGACTTAAAATTAGTGGTAAAAAAATGTAAAGACCAGCTTTCAAATTTAAAAGGCTTTTAAATGAGTATCATTGTATGTTAAATGTATTTATGAAACAGATCCTCATTTTAAATTCTAAAATAATTCTATTTTTTCCATCTGCCAAGTTCTTTGAAGCATTCACACATAATCATCTAAAAATGTAGCATCTCATTTTGTAAGAGCAGAAACGACTCAGTGACTTATGTACAAACCTTGTTCATTCTCAAAAACAATAGCGAGAATCAGGCGAACAGAAAAAATTGCGACCCACTCATATGCAGTAACAGAAATTAGCAGAAACTACTCTCATTTGGTGTCCAAGGCAAGCTCTTTTCTTGAATCTGCAACTATCAGTCTGATCGACTGCAAAGAATTTTGGTCACTGGTTGTTTATTGGATGAGCTTCCTGTCTCAGTGGTGTTCCGCAGGGAAGTGTTATTGCGCCAATGTTGTTTTTGCTCGTCATCAACAACCTGCTGACATTAATGGACAATGCAACATCTCATTTTAATTGCGATAACTTGACTGTGTTCCCAAGTTCCTATGCCAATGACACACACATTTTTGTGTCCCACCCAGACTTTTACATAGTGTCAGTATACCCGCAATCACTGCTTGTTTTTGCATCTGAGTGGGCAAGGAACTGGAGTGTGCTGTTCAACCCAGAAATACAATTGTCCTACTTTCATCTAGATGCTTTTCTCTTGTCTCTATCCATGGGATTTGGTTTCAAGACACATTTGTGCCATTCTCGAAATGTCGTAACTATCTGGGAGTAATAATATCTAGCAATGTCAGGTTTGTCTTATGTCTCAACAGGGTTAGTAGGAAGTTTTATGCGTTGCATATCCTGAACATACAACTTCCTCATGAATGGTTTTTGCTGACTAGGCTTTACAGGGTAATGATTTGTCCTCACTTAGAATACGAATCCCTAATGTTCACCAGAGTTGGCAGTGTGTTCTCCAATTCTCTTGAGCGTCTACAACGTCATGCCATCAAATATATACAACATATTCTCTGCCACAACCTTGTTCTCTCAGGAGTATATGATCTTGTTTGGATTAGATTTGCTGTTTACTCACTGCCATAACTCCTCAATTGCCATAACTAACTCTTACTCCTAGATATATCAATTCAGGAACAGAAATCCCAAGTATCTTGTCTTAGTCTAAATGAAAAATTATAACTAACTCTTATATAACTAACTCTTACTCCTAAATATATTAATTCAGGAGCAGAAATCCCAAGTATCTTGTCTTAGTCTAAATGAAAAATTATAACTAACTCTTATATAACTAACTCTTACTCCTAAATATATTAATTCAGGAGCAGAAATCCCAAGTATCTTGTCTTAGTCTAAATGAAAAATTACTCTCTCTCTCTCTCTCTCTCTCTCTCTCTCTCTCTCTACCACTCTTGTGCTATTTTTGATCGCCTTTGTGTGCCTTAGTGAATCATTTCCTCCCCTTGCTTGGGGACATTGCTTGGGCATCACAATAGCATCCATAAATAAAAACTTAACACAAATAAAAGCACCTTCATGAACTTGCAAATAAAATGCAACATAAACATAAAAACAAACTGCATAAATTAAAGTGCCAGATGCAGTGCACCGTTAATAGACTAAGGTGGTTGAAGAAATCCTGTGTGGCAGCAGAGAAAGCCTGCAGCCCTGGAAAGAAGCTACTGGAATAAGAAGCTTTATTATATCGAGGAATCAAAACAGTGAATTTGTGAAGACCATTACACAGAGTCAAACGAGCTGGAACAAAGAAAACAGGGTAATTCTGAAATACATATGCCGTAAGAGTATTTATAAAAAAAATGACTGAGATTAGCAACATCACGTCTGTGAGAGAAAGGTTGCAGTGAAGAAGAAAGAATGAAGCCAATCAAATTGCATGTACGTTTCTGTACTTCATCAAGAACCCTCAAGTGGGACAGATATTCACCAGCTTAAATATGACAACAGTACTTCATACATAGTCTGATAGATTTGTACAGACAGAGAATAGCCTCAGGTGTGAGAAAGTGTTTAGAGTGATAGCTATGCATCTTCAAGAAATATTTCATGAGAAAGATCAAGAAGTTTTAGAGTTGATTTATCATCAAGAGCAGAGCAATCCATAAGAATCTCATCTTCTTCTATCATATAAAGGGCAAACGTCTGTGTGTGTGTGTGTGTGTGTGTGTGTGTGTGTGTGTGTGTGTGTGTGTGTGTTTGTATGTCTGCTAAAAACTTTTGTCATCCACATCAGAAAGGCTTCTTTTTTTTTTTTTTTTTTTACACAGTGGTCACCACTTATCAAGGCCCGGAAGCCACTCAGGGATAAGGGTTATTGCAAGTACATTACGTTAGTGTGGAGATTTGATGAAGTGTTTACTTAAGGGGGCGGTTCATTAGGAATTTCTTAACGTTGGACTTGAACACATCCAAGTTGTAGTCAGGTGGGAAGCAGGCAGACGGAACAGAGTTCCACAGGCGTGCAGTTCTAAGAATAGGCATGAACGTAGTACAGTTAGAAAGAGCAACCTAATATCGAAAAATTGGAAAAAATCGTCAATTATTTTGTGTAGAAATGTCGTTTTGTTTGAAGGGGGGGTCAGATAAAAACCTCACTTTCCACAGTTTGCAAACTGTGCATGTGCGAACCGTCATTTTATTCTTTCTTTTTAAAAAGCTAAATTTGCAATATGATAACATCTGTGTCCTTGTCGGGGCTGACCAGGCATCTTTTGCAGAGTCAGAGTGCTCCTTATCTGGGGTGCTGACTTTTCAACCAAACTTTCCGATCTTTGTGTCACATTTCTTACTATAAGAGAGAAATAAACACCTTCATGTGCGTTTCTTTGTTATTGCCGTTATTTTTTTAGTTGTAAAACTGATCTTTGGTGACCGACCCCTGCAACAGATTCATCCATTGAAGAATTATTTTAAAGCAAAAATGAAATGCAAAATTAAATTGAAGGAAAAAATACATGAAACACACAAGAAACAGATAAATTTTATTCTGTTTTATTCTATTTTTTTAGAAGGGAGTCACCGCTTATAAAAGCTTGAAGGCTAGACAAGGATAAGGCTTGATGAATGCAAAGTGATAGTGTAGTAATGGTGTAGATTAGGTAGAATTTATTTAAGGGACGGATTAACAAGAACTTGTTTACATTGGACTTGAAAGTTACCATGTTGTAATCGGCTGGGAAGCAGGCCAGTGGAACAGTGTTCCATAGGTGGATAGTTCTAGGAAAGAAGCTTTATTCATGAAATCTGCATTTAGAGTAAGGCACAAATAGAGAGTGGGGGAGATTGTTGGTAGTGGTTGTAGCTAGTCAAGTGTTTTTTGTGAAAGTTTGGCAAAGGGGGACCATAAATTGGAGCTCATGAAAATAATGATAGAGTAGAGACAGGCTCGCAATTTTTCTTCTGTGGGAAAGAAGTTACAGGGAAGAAAAAAGAGCATCACTTACTAGGTTTCGAAGCTGGTTTTGAACTCTATCAAGGCAAGGAAATTGGAAACAAAAGATTCTACAATTACAAAATGGCGATAAAATTTTTTTTTTAGTAATAGCAGTAGTTTACACACACAAGCACACACAGTTTAAACATAGTCATAAAACAACAGATTCTTACTTACACATTATTTACACATGCTAGTACAGCCATGGACAGTAGGAGTGTACTACTAATTTATCACCTACATTTGCATGCATACATCATACATCAACATCCCTTATCCTCGAGTGGTATCTGGGCCTTGATAAGTGGTGATGCTTATGTAAAAAAAAATAAATTACAAAACAACAGCCAACAGAATAATCTCCATCACAAAATTGGCCAAACATTTTGTATAAAACTATTTTACAAATGAGACAGAATCAGAAAACAAGCCTGCTACAGAAATAACCAAAAAGAGTCATCAAAAATACACCAAGACCTTTGAGTGCAAAAAAACTGTGAGAATGGGCCAATCAAACGCATGCCAAGTATTTTCTGGATGAATTCACCCAGGACTATATAGATAAGGAAGACTCTATAGACTGACTAACAAGAAGATCACTCTATTGTGGTGAGGAGAGGATTATAATGGCTGCCTAAAACTGAGGTTTTATGAGCACCAATGCTTTTAAAAAGATGAGTGGTCTCAGCAATGAAAAATGCAGGCTTTGTCAAACAGAAGATAATGTGAGCCACCTGATATCCAGCTGTAAGGTTCTGCTGGGGGGTGGCTACTATACAATGCGACACAATGGCGTACGTTAATATCTCCACTGGACGATCTGTAAAAAGTTGATTATCCAGTGTAGAAGCATGTTCTGATAACATATACCAGAAAGAAAAGTTGAAAATAAGTCATACACACTCCACTATGAAAATACAATTCCTATAGCTATCTGCCTAGAAAACAGCATAACCATGTTGGCACACCGGTTCCCGCTGGATCACCGAAGTTTAGCAATGTTGAACCTGGTCAGTACTAAATGGATGACCATTTGGGATTTTCAGGTGCTGTATGTGCTCTCCGCTTATCTCGGCATTGTTTCCAGTCGTCCTGGTCTTCTCCTTGCCACTGGACTCAAACAGTGCCGATTCAGGAGAGGTGTGGTTGGAGATTGCACAATCCTTGCCTCACAATTACAGGGAGTATCCTTTGTCTTTCAAGACTAAACGGAAGCATGGATGGACCTAGAAAACGGAGGTATTAAGCCTAACATAGTGATATGGGGTAAGGAAAAAGAAGAAATCTTAATAGAACTGTCCCCAATGATGCTTGGTTAAACGGCGCTGAAAGGGAAAAGATGACAAAATACCAACATGAAAAGAAACTGAAATCTTGGGAAGATTTTCATCATTCCAGTAATTATAAGAGAAACCAGACCCATGAAAAAGAATTCAAAAACTACCTGGCAAATATACACAGTGAACCAAGTGCAAGATAGATACAAGCAATTGCAATTAAAGCAACAGTTAGAATCTTAAAAAGATATATTGGTTAGAATGTATGAGATAGTCGCTGAATGTCTGGCACTGGGTAGGATGCTCCATCACCAGCTTGAACAGAAAAAATTGAAACAAAGAAAAAAGAAATATCAATAATCCTATTGTTTCTTTTGTTATTTATTTATTTGTTTAATCACGTGGATATTTTGTTAACAATGTAAACAATAAAATAACCAAAATTGATTCTGGAACAATCAGCAATGAGCAAAATACAACATAAAATAAAACCAAAATATAGCAACAATTTACAAAACATAATAACTAACCTGGGTGCCTGGCGTTGCCCGGGTGTTTGGACAAAAAAAAAAAAAAATAAATAAAAATGGTAGTACCTATTTACTATGCCTCCCCACGGGACAGAGTTAGACACCAGGGTCGTTTTTTTAACGTGGAGAAAAGGTACAAAAATAAAAATTGTCTCAGTCGTGAAGGACCTCTCCTCCACCGAAAGAGAACAAGAAACAGAAGTGCAGCATCTGGAGAACAGATACTACACTTTGATCTTGTCCCGAGTAGGCAGACAGGCTCGAACCTGTACTGCAAAGATGGAAAAGAATGTGAAAAAAATAAATAACGTGACGTCTTTGCCGTTGCGTCTATTCCCAAACCGGAAGTGGTGAAGGTTTAAATTAAAGCTAGTCAATCGAAAAAGGGGCATAACTTTCGAAAATATTGTTGAAAAAAGCGACCCCTCCTTGTAGAAAAGTGGCCAGTTGAGGATAAATGAATTGATGTTTTTCGATATTTGTCATCCGAATGGCCGAGCTTCAATACGATACCGATCTTGTGAAAAAATCTGTCGCCTCTGTCGAAAGTTTTAGGCAGACATACAAACATACATACATACATACATTTAAATGGACAGGTGAGATTTGTGTTATAGATGAAATTAGAGATGCAGTGTTTACCTGATATAAGCAATGGTAAACTTCAATCTAATATAAATACCAGTATTTATATATAGATATTTTAATCCCAACCAAATAAAAAAGCTCAATACACAAACAACATATTATAGTTTAAAAAAAAAAAATGGATTCTTGGCAGCATTTGAATGACATTCTAATTTCTGACCAGTTCAGTCTGGTTCTACCGAACTCGACCCCCGCCATCTTGGCTTACGACCTTATACTACCTCATTTTACTGCCTATCAAACTATATATATAATTATTTACTATAATAATTATTAAATATCTACAGACACTAGTGTTTCATCCTTTCAGGAATCTTCAGTGAAGGGTGTCACGATTAACACCAGTCGATAGATTTGAACCTGGCGACAGCAGCCATCTCTGGCTCCATTACAAAGGACCATATCCATTCGGCTACCATTAACCGTGAGAGATGTTGTTGAATTTTAAACATTTATTTCATTAAATGTTTTTTAACGTCAGTCAGAGTGATCTAATCATTATATAACAATCTGCGTGTAAAAGCTAAATTGACCAACTTTTAATTCAACGATAAGAAATGAGTTTCTTACAGTTTCTTTATATATATATATATTCCCCAACACCTCTAGCCTTAATGGAGGGGAGACTAAAACTTGCTGCTATGGTTTCAAATGATCTAAAATAACAGCAAAGGGAGACTTGATTCCAAATGTTTCTCATATGTTATATCTCATCTCTTTTAAAAATAAGGTACGATTATGAATATCTCCAGTATCAAATAATCCTTATAGACTGTGAAATTTACTTTATGTATGAAAACTAAAAGGGGGAGATATAATATGAGAAATATTTGGATTCAAGTCTCCCCTTCCTGTTATTTCAGATCATTTGAAATCATAGTAGCAAGTTTTAGTCTCCCCTAATTCAAGGCCAGAGGTTTTGGGGAAATATCAAATATTTTATAATTCATATGCAAAACTAATAAAACAAATGACATTGGTAAAGGAGCAGTATCTTTCCACCCTTGAAAAATCCTTTCAAATAACCTCTATTAAATGTTTTTGATGAAAAAGAAAATAATGTTTAAAATTCCAGGAAATGAGTAGTTTCCAAAATCTGAAGAAATTATACTTTCATAAAGTGAGGGATAACTTTCCTATATTAATTTAATGTAAACGCCTTTGGGAGGGGAGGGGGGATCTGTTATTTCTATTAGTGGTGGTGTTTATTTGGTCATTGTGGCTTGGTAGACCAACACAAAACCTACCTTAAGAAACCTGTTTTCTGTAGATTTCGGGTATGCCGAAAACGAATATTGCATTTAAATTTTTCGGAAATAAGTATTTTTCCGGGTATTAAGCAATGTAATTATTTAAGTGGTGGCCATTGTTGTACGTGCAAGTGCACATATTTTTGCTTAATACGCAGAAAAATATTTCTTTGCGGAAAATTTAAATGTGATATTCGTTTTCATCACACCCCAAAACCTATTGAAAACGAGTTTTTTAAGGTAGGTGTTGTGTTGGTCTACCAGGCTACAATAAACACAACCCCTAATAATAATAACAGCCCCCCCCAAAAAAAAGGTGGTAATAAAGTGGGTGCTCATTTTATGTCAAATTAATATGGAAAAGTGATCCCCCATTTTTTAAACAACAATTTCTTCATATCTTGGGAGCTACCTGTTTCCTGGTATTTTAAACGTTATTTTTGCTTTCAGCATCCTCGAAAACGCTTAACAGTTGTTATTTTAAAGAATTTTTTGAGTGTGGAAAGATACTGCACCTTTACCAATGTTTTGATCATAGTCATTCATTTTGCTAGTTTTGCATAGGAATTACAAAATATCTGATATTTCCCCAAAACCTCTGGCCTTGATGGAGGTTAGACTAAAACTTGTTGCTATTGTTTCAAATGATCTGAAATAACAGCAAGGAGAGACTTGATTCCAATACAGGGGGATATATAACATATTAGAAATATTTGGAATCAAGTGTCTCCTTGCTGTTATTTCAGATCATTTGAAACTATAGCAGCAAGGTTTAATATCTCCTTGTTCAAGGCCAAAATTTTGGGGAAATGTGTATATATATACTCATAGCCAAATTGAATCTTGGAATGTCTCATATTTTTGGTTCTATGGGACGAAACTAGATGAAAATTTGCATGCTTTTTGAAGATTGTAATACTATTCTATGCTTTAGTTTTATGGCAATTGGTAAAAAGAACCTATATTTTCAAAGCAATAAAATATGCCCATATTTGCCCATATTTGCCCACATTTGTGTTGCAGTCCTATTTAGGGGGTCACAATATTTAGGTGAAACAGTCCTGCAAGCGGTTAAACTACACATGTGCTCTCTGTTCAACGGCAGAAATGTCTGGCTTACATAGTGCCAGACGAATCCATACAATCCTGGATATAGGAGCGTTAACTACTCTAGAACACTCTCCCTCCAAAGATTTATTTCCTTGAAACATAGTTTTTTTTTTCTTAGGTTGACCTCCAAGGGGTCTGTCAGTTTCTTTTTTTCTGTCGAAGCAACATATTTCAGTGCTAGTTTGAGAGGATTCCAGGTCAAATGCGTTATACAGTAGGTTCAACATCTCTTCTGGCAGAGTTTCACTTAACTCATTCAAAGTGCATTTGCATATCTGGCTCAAGTGTTTCTTATGCATGGAATGTGGTCCTTCCACCATGTAGACCATATGACCGATCCTGTTCTTGATTGTTCCTTGCACCGAGAAAGTATGTGCATCTGGAAGAATATTTTTTCTCCTGGCATGTAATTCTTTTTGGGAAGAGTTGTCTTTGTGGGTTTTACCTTTTTTCACAATAGTTTGTCAAATCTGGCTGTATTTTTCTCGCAACAATCACTTCCGCCGGAGACATCTGGGATGGTGTATTCTTGTTAGGCGTTATGCAGTACACTTGAAGAAATTGTTGCAAGGCTTTTTCAAATAGTGTTCTTTGCTTTCTTCAAAGCCCTCTTTAAGGTGTCCAGAAATGTTTTGGCCTATCCATTTGACCTAGGGTGGTAAGTCGGAGTTGTAATGTGCCCACTTGGAAGTCCTCTATGAACTCTTTAAAGTCTTTGGATGTAAACTGTGTCGTTATCTGACACTAAACAGTTGACCACTTTAAACTGTGCAAATAACTCATGAAGAGTTTTTATAGTGAATCCGTAGTTTGGCTTTTGCACCTAAAGACTTCAGGCCACATACTATGAGGTAATACTGTCCATCAAGTGGTTTCGCGTAGTTCACGTGTATCCATGACCATAGGTAGTCAGCTTTGGGCCATGAGCTAAATTGAATTAATGGCACTTTAGCAGCTAGTGCACATCCTCTGCATGCTTTCACTTTTTCTTCAATATCCTTGTCCATGTTTTTCCAGTATATGTATGAATGCATTAAACTTTTCATTCTGGTGGAGCCAGGGTGTCCTGTATGAAAATCCTTTAAGATTTTCTTTTGGCGGGTCGCTGGAACAACTACTCTCTCCCTATATAATAAACCTCTGCTACTTCTTCATCAGTCTTTCCTTAATTTCTCTTATAAAATCGTTGCTTTTGGCTTCTTTCATCCATAGTAACAGGAAGTTTTTCACAGTGTTGGATAGGATTGAACTATAATCTCTCTTTGATCATAGTGATGTGCTCACTAAGTCTTCAAGTGGTTCACCATTCCTAGGTATTTACCTAGATAGCCCGTCTGTGTGTCCTAACTTCTTTGACGGAAGGACTCCATATCAAAGTTGTAATTTAGTAAGATTGTTCCCCATCTTTGGAGCCTGTTTGCTGTATGTGTTGTAATACTCACCAGAGTAGCAAGTGTCCACAGGGAAGTGTTGGGTGGGAAAAGAGAAAAAAAATGGCGCCTGGTGTTTTATAAATTGTGGTCTCGCGAGATCACGAGAAAACAGAGGACACACATGCAAATGAGAATGGGTGAAAAACTGCATAAAAAGCAAGCTTGGGTGAGAGGAAGTGACAGTGTCGTTTACAGTCACGAGGTTATTGTGTTACTATCAGCGTTGATGAGGATTGAAGTTGAATTCGATACATGTGTAGGCAACCCTTCTTCGAGCCAAAGATAGAGATCAGCAGCTTGTGGTCCATTTGAAGTTTGAAATGTCATCCATGGAGAAATCTGTGAAATCTTACTGCGAAAATGATGCTTAAGGATTCTTTCTCTATCTTGGAATAAATCCTTTTCACAGGTAGTAGGGTACTCGACGTGTGTGTTATCGGTTTCATAGAACTGTCGGGCATTTTATGCAGGATGTGCCGATTCCATATGCACTCATATCACTTGGGATGATAATGTCTAAATTTGGATTTTAATGGGTCAAGAATAGTTCTGATGTGAGCACCTCTTAGCTTTTTGAACGCGATCTTGCATTCTGTGGTCCAGTTCTAAACCTTGTCCTTCCTAAGTTATTCGTTTAAAGGTGCGCTTAATGTGCACATATTAGGAATGAAGGCTTGATAGTAATTAGCTAAGCCTAAAAATTTTTGCAGTGTTGTTATGTTGTGTGGTACAGGCATATTTTTTATTACTATGGACCTTTCTTAGTCAGGCCATCTACCATTCCTATCTATTATCTACTCTAGGTATTTTATTTAGTCAAGGAAAAATTCACATTTGATGTCTTTAAGTGTGAAACTGTACTTGTTTATCTTTTTTGAACACCTGAAAAACGTGTTTTCTATGCTGATTCACTTTTCATTAGAATATCGTCCTCGTATCTGATGGAAAAATTAAGTCTGCTCGACATCGCTGAAAGATGGTGCGACTTTGATCCCGAAAGCTAATCTATTGAACTTAAATAGTCCCTTGTGAGTGGTAAAGCACAAAAGATTTGAGCTTTCTTCCTCAATGGGAATCTGTAGGTACCCTGCTACACAGCCCCAAGGAAGTGTTTACAAAACTAAATGGAGGGAAAATATTCTCAAAAATAGATCTAGGTGAAGCGTACCTACAGACCTAGATCTATTTTTGAGAATATTTTCCCTCCATTTAGTTTTGTAAATACTTCCTTGGGGCTGTGTAGCAGGTAGTGATGATCCTTAAGTGCTGCATTCAATCCAGTCAAAAAGTCTGCACAGATTCTGATATCCTTCGATTTTTTTCTTTACATACAAGGTGGGGGCAGCCCACTCACTGTAGTCGACTGGGGTCAAAATTCCTGCTTTGACAAGTCTGTCCAGTTCTACACCAATCTTTTGTACAGAGGAAAACGATACGCTGTTTCCTTTAGAAGACTGGGGTGGCATTATCTTGTAACTTGAACTTCATTTCTTCATAAATCTTCAACTCTGTGTTTAGCAGAGTTATGGACCTGTAATTGTCTAACTCTTCCCCGCCATGCCCGCCACCTTTTCTCAGTAATATGATCACTCTGTTGGTGACTTGCCTCGGGATGGATTCCTGAGTAAACCAATGGTTTAACACATTCGTCAGAAGAGGCAGAAACATGGACAAGAGCCTCAAATACAGTTTGTATGGCAGACCATTGAGTCCCGGCGATCTGTCACAGCTGACCTGCTTCAGTGCAGTAAAGACCTCTTGCTCCATCACCCGGCCTTCGCAACCAGCCGCTCTAGCTACCTCAAGACAGGGAGAGTCAGTCAAATAGTCGCTAAACTCAAGGACCGGAAGGCCGGGATGATGAGTAAAATGCTCCTCGAAATGTTCTCGAAACCCCTCACAGATCTCCCAAGTTGATTCCAAGGTGTATCCATCAGGATGCTTCACTTTGCCAATGTACTTGTCCGAGGCATGCTGAGAAACCTCACAATGCATGTCTGCGTCAAAATTGACTTCTTCATTGCCCATCTTTCTAAGTCTAGCTTTAACTACTTGGCCTTCATAACGCTCATTAGTCTTGCGTAGAAGGTCCTAGTTAGCTAGTTTCTGACTAACCCTATCATTCTCCTTCGTAGCCCAGGCTAGTTTCTGCTCTAGCTGCTTCTTCGTCTTTATCTTATCTAGTACAAGACACTGGACATATTTGACAGAGAAGCTTCTGATCTTGGCTTTAAGACCTAACCACCACTTATCCCTGGTAACTACCCAACCAGTGCTTTTTTAATTAATTTTCTTACCTTGGAAGTCTTGTATCTCCAGAGGGGAGGTGTTTAACGTCGAGTACCCCACTAACTTGAGCCTATTTCCTAGCTTCTCACAGGGCATAACTAGTTTCTGGTCTGTCTGGCCTATCCAAGTGAACGTGGGACAGAATAGGAAGTCTACTTCACCTCTCCTAACTAACATCCTGTCCAAATAGGTATTTGGATAGGAGGAAACACTCTTGTTTCATGTCCACATCTCCCATCCTGAATGCTCAACCCGAAACCTGTCAACCAGACCGCATCTAACCATCAGATCAGCCAGGCTGGAATCACACCTCTCTGACCTTCTAGCGCCGCCTACCTTGTCTATCTCGAGGTCTAAGATAGCATTCCAATCCCCCATTGGCACTACTCGCTTCTGACATGCTACGAACACATCGAGCTGATTGAAGAATGAGACCCTCTCACGAGTGGTGCTAGGCACATGGGCTACGACCACCCAAAACACAGAATCTTTTATGGCAACATCAGCCACAACCAGCCTACCCTCCACATCCCTATGAACCCTTGCCCTGCGGGCTGCTATATGCTGAGAAAACCTCAAAATCTCCAGCCAGCACCTGACAGTCCACAGAAGAAACGAAATGCGTCTCCTGAATCACAGCCACATCCACTCCCAGAAACAAGAGTCAAATTCCAAGCCATGATACCTACCTTAAGGTGTGTCATACTCAGCTCCGACGTCAGCCGAGGAAAAAACTACCGACCTTGTATGCAATGCTCAAGGTGGTCAGGTTTTTCCTGTCCTGACCTTCTCTCACAATGCCGCCGATGTCCAAAGGAAAAGTCAATTTAAGGGCCCTATAGAATAACGGATGAACCAACAGTGGGACCCCTCCCTTGTATTGTTTTGACATCTACGACTCAGCAGAGTGGCTGAATCTAGCGAGATTCAGAATCAGGACCCCATGATAAGAAACCTAAACCTCTTTCACTGGGCTATCTAACACGACTAGTGAATATATCATGTTTGACGTAGATCTTGTTTATTTGTTTTTTGTTTGCAATACATTTTGAATGCGTTTAATTATTTATACGAAAGTGCATTTTTACCTAAATGTAAGTTGGGAATAATTTTCCATTTTGACTCGATTTCGAATCTTGCTAGATTAAGCCACTCTGGTGAGTTATAGATGATGAAACATGCATCAGTGAACAATTATATTTTGAAAAACATTACATACGCCACTCCCCATTTGGGGTACCAAATTGGTCAAAGGGAAAATTATTACAAAACAGAAGCTTTCTGTTGTCTTTAACAATGTCTGTTTAAATATATATATATATATATATATATATATATATATATATATATATATATAAATATATATGTGTGTGTGTGTGTGTGTGTGTGTGTGTGTGTGTGTGTATTTGTATTTCACAAAACCTCTGGCCTTGATGGAGGGGAGACTAAAACTTGCTGCTATGGTTTCAAATGATCTGAAATAACAGGAAGAGGAGACTTGATTCCAAATATTTCTCATATGCTATAACTCTCCTCTTTTGGAAATAAGGTATGATGATAAATATCTCCAGCATGAAATAATCTGTCTACACTGTGAAATTTATCTTTATGTATGAAAACCAAAGAGGGGAGATATAACATATGAGAAATATTTGGAATCAAGTCTCCCTTTGCTGTTATTCCAGATCATTTGAAACCATAGCAGCAAGTTGAAGTCTCCCTTCAATCAAGGCAACAGGTTTTGGTGAAATATCATATATTAAAAACTTGTTTTCAGTATGTTTTAGAGTGTGCTGAAAACGAATATTGCATTTAAATTTTCTGTAAATAAGTATTTTTCAGGGTATTAAGCAATGTAATTCTTTATGTTATAAGTGGTGGCCATTGTTGTACATGCAAGCGCACGCATATTTTTGCTTAATACCCAGAAAAATACTTATTTGTGAAAAATTTAAATGCGATATCCGTTTTCAGCACACCTTGAAACCTATAGCAAACAAGTTTTTAAGGTGTTTTTTTGTGTTGGTCTACCAGGCCACAATAAACACCACCCCTAAAAAAATAACAGACCCCCTTCAAAAAAGGTGGCCATGAAATGGATGTTCATTTTACATTAAATTAATATTGAAAAATGATCCCCCACTTTTTGAAACCATAATTTCTTCATATCTTGGAAACTACTTGTTTCCTGGAATATTAAATGTTCTTGTCATTTCCGGCACCATCGAAAACATTTAATAGTGGTAATTTTAAAGGATATTTTGAAGGTGGAAAGATACTGCACCTTACCAAAACCTTTTATGGTAGTAAAAAAAATGGCAAAACTAGGCTCTGGATGATAAATGATCCCCTTAATGTGTGGCATTGAGTGCAAATGTCACATAGCTCACTACACAATTCAGGTCATTAACTTTCTAACGAGCCTTCAGTTGTTAAATTCTGATCAATAGTCCCTAAGATTTGGAACTTATTTATCATAGTTCAGTAGATATAAAGTCTTAAAATTTGTCCTTGCTGGAGTGGAGAGAAAAGGCTATCTCCTCGGTTCAGATTCAGCAGTAAGAAGAAATAAGGCGGAATATGAAGACAAGGCTACATAGGAGTCAACACTTATAAAGGCCTGGAGACCACTCGAGGATAAGGGTTAATGAGTGTACAGTAGTCAATGGGACAATATAGTAGTAATCGTTGGTAGTGTAAATTTGGTAAATTGGATTACTTAAAGGAAACGGCTCATCAAGAACTTGTTTACATTGGACTTGAAGACAATCATATTGTAGTCGGCTGGAATGCAGGAAAACAAGAGTTCCACAGGCATGCAGTTTTAAGAAAGAAACTTTGTTCATGGAATCTACATTTAGGTTTAGGCACAGATAAGAAATGGGGAAAATTAATGATAGTGGTTTCAGTTAGATGGGTGTTTTTTGTGAACGTTTGGCAAGAGGGGACTATAAATTGGAGCTTAGACAAGCACTTGCGATGAAAATAACGATAAAGCAGAGACAGGCTCACAACGTCTCTTCTGTGGGAAAGAGTTTGCAAGGAAGAGAAAAGGGCGTCCCCCACTAGGCTACAAAGTCTATTTTGAACACTGTCAAGCCAGTATAAGGTCTTTCTAGCAGCTCTTGCCCAGATGTGGCAACAGAACTCTATCCCTGGATGTACCTGGCTCTTATATAGGTAGAGAATTGTATCAGCAATGAGATATCTACTGGAGCGGTAGAAGGATCCCACCATTTTTCCAGCAACCTTGGCAACGGATTTGATGTACATGTTCCATTTCTGATCAGGAGTAAAGGTCAGACCTAGAAGCTTGTCAAAACATGAAGCCTCCCTAAGACGAGAGCCATTCATTTCAATTGATGCCAGGCGGGGGATCAAAGTATTGATGGTGTAAAGATAAAAGCTTGTTTTGGGATGTACATAAATTAACCATCCACCTCTTTCCCCATTGTACCACGTGATAAAGATCAAAGAGAACTTGGTCGTTTATGGCCTTTGAAGTGTTGCCATAGGTGATAGTGTTGTCAACATAAAGGTCTATGAATGATCTTAGGATATGATTTAGGAGATCATTGATGTAGACCAGGAAGAGAGTTGGGCTCAGGATGGACCCCTGAGGGACACCAGCATTAATATTGTTAGCTTCTGATTTCTGCCCATCAACCACTACTCTTATGAACCTATCAGAGAGAAATGATTTAATAATTGAGAAAATATTTCCAGCCATACTGTTGGAGATCTTGTGAACTTTTATGCCATACCCTATCAAAGCCCTTTGGTATATCAAGAGCAATTGCCCTAGAAAGGAAACCTCCATCACGAGATTTGCTAATCCTATGAGATATAACCATTAGCACATCTGCTGTAGATGTAGCAGAATGGAAACCATATTGTATGTCACTAAGAAGGTTATTTTTGCTGAGGTGGTTGACTACTTCTCTATTTAACACTGCAGTATAAAAATAGTGAAGATTGTAACCTCAATTTTTGTTACTTTAAAAACAATGTTTACTCCAAACAAACGGACAGAAAAAAAGGATAATTAACAGAAAGACTTAAAAGATAACCTCGCACAGAAGAATAAACAAAAACGAGATTCAAGCTTGGAAAACTGGTGTTGACTGAATGCACTACTTCTTCCAAGAAACGTCTGGTCTGAAGACACGATATATGTAGAGAAAATCATAGCTTACCATTAAAGCGTCCACACGTCATGTGGAATCAAGGTACCAGGGAAGGGGAGAAAGAATCAAGATAGTGGCACCGAGGCTACCGAGAGTAGTAAAGGCCAATGAACATTACAGCGTGACGTCATTACCAGATCAACATTTAGGTATATGGTACCTAAAGTTTCTTGTTCAACCACATGACCACACTAATAACCATAAAAAATATTTTTCGTTGCCCCTTTCACGATAATAACCATAAAAAATATTTTTCATTGCCTTTTGTGATAATTTAAACGTACATGAATTTTTTTTCTAAAGAGAAAGAACAATTCTTCATTTGGATAATTATATAATTGCACATTGGAATAATTTTAATCCAACAAAATATAACAGTAAGTAAACCTGTTTTTTTTAATTTTCTTACATGTCTATCGAAGAAAATCAAATATTTCATTTCATTTATTTTTTAAACTGCTAAACAAACAATTTTTATATGAGAATATTTTTCAGTCCGTTCTTTTAATAATAAATAAAACTTTTCATTGAGTATTTCCAAATATTTTAAAGTTACAAGCATTTTTCACAACAGTTTTTTTTTTTTTTAACCAAAACGATCGATGAATTCAATATTTTAGCACCGGGCATAATTTATTTCTTTGAAATATATTTAAAACTTAAAGTTTGTTTGTTTTATTTTCAACTGTAAATAACTTACATGATTGAAATGGGAAATGAAATAAGAAATTCTATGTTCTCTATTGAGACATAACGAACACACATTCATCTTAAAATTCATTAACTAATCAGTTTTAATTAAAGTTTTGATATGAACTAAAAATAAAGAGTACATTAAATTTTAGTTAACATATTTTCTTGTGTTTTATTTTATAAATAAATGGGTACTTCACTGGGAACGTGGGCCCTGCATAAACGGCGTTTTTATTCAATGATTGCTCCTTGAAAGCGTTTTCTGGTACTCATTGGGCGTTGAGTTCCATGGCGACTAGCATAAAAACATGTGTCGTTCCCTTCCTGACGCACGTAACACTTTTTTATTTACTGACGTTGTCGTAGTAACTAAACGATTATCTGTCACATTATTTATTTTGAAAAAAGTTTTACTCTTTATGAATATTAAAAGAAAAATTACTTAGCATTAATAATGTCTCCCTTTTACAGACATTTGTTTTTAAATTTCTTTTTAAATGACGACTTTTATCGCCTTTTTTTTTAACAACATTTGCGGATGGGTATGCTGACATTTGTTTTAATTTCTTTTTAAATGACTTTTTTTAATAGCATTTGCGGATGGGTAAAAAACGAAAAATAACTAAACCATTTACTGATAATTTCTCACTTTTACAAATATTTTTAACAAATAAATGTTATCAAAGTCAAGATACCGAGAAATTGTCAGTAAATGGTTTAGTTATTTTTTTCGCTTTTTACCCATCTGCAAATGCTATTAAACAAAAAAAAGTCGATAAAAGTTGTCATTTAAAAAGAAATTTAAAAACAAATGTCTGTAAAAGTGAGACATTAATAAATGTTTAGTAACTTTTTTTTTCTTTTAATATTCATAAAGAGTAAAAATTGTTTTTTCAAAATAAATAATGCGACAAATAATCGTTTAGTTACTGCGACAACGTCAGTAAATAATAAAAAAAACTGTTACGTGCGCTCGCTTGCGTCAGGAAGGGAGCGACGCATGTTTTTTTATACTGGTCGCCGTGAAACTCAACGCCCAAGGAGTACCGTTATTTCTTTTTAACTAAATAAACTCTTTAAAATAAGTTCAAACACCAAAAACTTGCAAAGCTAGGTAGAAAACGAAAACTTAGAAAAATCAATTTAATTTTTTAAAAACAATAAACATATAAAAATATTTAAAAAAAAATATGGGATGTGCATTATTATCTAAAAATATACAAATGTATTTTCTTTTAGAGGGGGGGGGCTCGTTTTAAAACTATATCTATCTTAATATTTTCTTTAATTTTCTATTTTTGAGCAATTATCCTCTTAAGACATGATCCTCTTATGTCGGACATTTTTTGTTCATAACACTTAACATTACTTATTTATTTATTTATTTATTTTACTAAATAAACTCTTTAAAATAAGTTGAAAGACCAAAAACTTTCAAAACTAGGTAGAAAACAAAAACTTAGAAAAATTAATTAATTTTTTTTAAAACAACAGTAAACAAGTAAAAATACTTCTTTTTTTTTAATATTATGGGATGTGTATTCTCTTTTAAAGACAATATCTCCTTCAAGAACGGTAATAAAATGTGTTTTCAATCGATATTTATTCAATTAGGGACCAGTTTTCCTACCTAGCGAAAGGGGTCGAGTTTTCCTAAATTCATATATATATATATATATATATATATATGGTTTTAAATAAAATGGTAGGCGGCAGTTTCTCGAGAGCTCTTTCGGCTATCATCTCTTCAGGAGCAAATCGATAGCAATCTAAATAATATTGTGGCGAAAAATATATATTTAGATTGCTATCGATTTGCTCCTGAAGAGATGATAGCCGAAAGAGCTCTCGAGAAACTGCCGCCTACCATTTTATTTAAAACCATATATAAATTCTGTACCTCTAAACATTTATATATATATATATATATATATATATATATATATATATATAAAATAATAATAAAAAAAAAAAAACAGAAAATAAAAATGACATATTCATAATTGACTAAACTGGGCGGGAGTCATTTGAAAACCAAAACATTTACTGAATAAAAATTTATCAAAATATGATTGTAAAAACATTTATTGAAAAGTTTGCGCAAGAAAATAAAACATTTTTGTAATGAAAGCAACATTGGATTTTTATAAAATAGTATTTTTTTTTCTTGTTTTTTTTTTTTCCGAACAAATAAATAATTTTAATGAAACATTTTTTTTTAATTAGAGCAACTTTGAAGGGTCAACAACAAATTAATTTAAATGGAACCGAAAAATCATTATCTAGTTTAATTTTTGTTATTTATTTCATGTTTCGGTCATAGTTTAAAATACTGATTTCTCCCTCGGATTTTAGCAATAAGTGCGCGAAAAAAAAAATGGCGTCTCCATGTTCGGGGATAAAACTGTAGAAGTACCATTTATTTTTATTTGTTTATTTATTTATTTGGGGGGGGTAAATTTGATTCATACTTTTATTTCGTGCTTGTTTTTATTTTATTTGATACTCCTTGGGCATTGAGTTACATGGTGACCAGCAGAAAAATTTAATGAGTAAATGTTTACTTTAACTACAACAGAAAACCGATCAATAAAATTTGTTTTTTAAAAGGTTTTCGGAGTCGCTGACAACGAATCTGAAACCCCTTGCAAATTTACCGTTTGCACAGTATTAACCCCTGAACCCTCGCACTATTTTGTTGGGGACAGGACGGTCTGCCGTGTGTTAGACTTTCCCGTCCCCATGTGTGTAATGGTGGAATGGGTGTATTTAATGGTAGAGGAATTGAAAAGACGAAAGGTCGCATAATGAAGACGAAAATATACCGTTAAACATCAACGAAACAAATGCAATTTATTTGCATAAATATACAGGAAAGAGTATAGAAAGAATAAGAGTTCATGAAAGAGTAGTAACGTTACTTGCGGTTGACTGGCTAGTCAGGACACGGCGGTGGCTCATGGCCCCCACCGGAGCGGTGTTTGTCACATCTTGACTGGTCGAGCGTTCAGCGGAAAAGAGGGTGAATTAAGAGAAACAGGAAGTGACGTAGCTAGGTCGCTCTTCTGAGTTAAGGGCGAGAGTTTTCAACTCCCACAATACTCCCTTCCTAGTTAGCTGGAAGCTAGAGAAAAGAAAATTGGAGAAAAAGCATGCATATATATGTTTGCGTGTGTGTCCACTGTATAGAGAACGAGGAAGAATTTTTTTATTTATTAAGTAGAAGGGTGTAAGGATAGAGTTGCGACGTTAAAGAATATCAGGAAAAAAGTATAGAAAGAATAAGAGTTCATGAAAGAGTAGTAACGTTACTTGCGGTTGACTGGCTAGTCAGGACACGGCAGTGGCTCATGGCCCCCACCGGAGCGGTGTTTGTCACATCTTGACTGGTCGAGCGTTCAGCGGAAAAGAGGGTGAATTAAGAGAAACAGGAAGTGACGTAGCTAGGTCGCTCTTCTGAGTTAAGGGTGAGAGTTTTTAACTCCCACAATTTTGTGCCAACTCATCACCATCGTTTATGCTATTCTTACATGATGCGTTCGCGCATGGACGCACGTAGTAAGGTGACTTGTCATATCGCGGAAGAATTTTTTAGCAGACATTTAAAATAACAGGAAAGTTTTCAAAAACAAAATGTAGTTCATTTTTCTGTGTTACGTAGTTTTTGATGCTTTTTTAATTGATCTAAAAAATTAAGTTTTCACGAGCGGTCTACAAAAGCATTTTTATTTTTCGTTTTTTTTTTTTTTTTTTTCGAGCAGAATTTTTCACAAATTCTGTTTACATTGGGGGGTAGGGCGATGAAGTTCTTCTGCTCGGTGTATGTCGGCGCGTTACTTACGGAAAAACGGCAAATTAAACTGCAGAAAGCACCTGTTAAATATTGTACGAGTTTTATAATTGACCCCCCCTCCAAAAAAATTTTAAAAACGAAAAATAAAAATGCTTTTGTAGACCGCTCGCGAAAACTTAAGATCAATTAAAAAAAGCATCAAAAACTACGTAACACAGAAAAATGAACTACATTTTGTTTTTGAAAACTTTCTTGTTATTTTAAATGTCTGCTAAAAAATTCTACCGCGGTGTGACAAGTCACCTTACTACGCGCGTCCATGCGCGAACGCATCAAGTAAGAATAGTATATAAACGATGGCGATGAGTTAGCACAAAATAGTGCGAGGGTTCAGGGGTTAATACCATGCAAACGGTAAGTTTGCGAGTGGTTTGAATATCAGATTCGTTGTCAGCGACTCCGAAAACCTATCCAAAAACACATTTTATTGGTCGGTGTTCTGTTGTAGTTAAAGTAAACATTTACCCGTTAAATTTTTTCTGCTGGTCGCCATGGAACTCAACTCCTAAGGAGTACTCAATTATATTTTGATAAATTTTTAAACCATTATGAACATGTCATTTTATTTTCTGTTTTTAATGATAAAAAAAATGTTCTATAAGAAACTTTCCCGTTCTCATTAATTAAATCGAAACATTTCCAATTAAGCAATTACGGATATATGTTCTCTTTCACTTTCTTTATTTACTTTTTTTCATAGTTCTTTCCGGAAGTTTAATTTTTTTTGTTATTTATTTCATGCTTCGGGCATAGTTTGATATGAGATATCCCCTGAATTGCGGGGGGGGGGGGGAAATACGACGCCATTTAGAAGTAATAAATGTTAATTTTGGTAAATTTATTCTTTCCCTATCCGGAAGCAATCGTTCGGTAATATAATGATATCTCCCTTGAATTTGGATAGCAAGTGCGTGAAAAAAAAATGGCGTCTTCAATTTCGGCAATAAAATGTAGAAGCACCAAAACGATCAGGTAGAACATTAATTATTAATGAAAACAGTTTTCGAAGACAATTAGCGAAAATTGAATTTTGCTAAATTGGCCTTAGATTTTTAGTTTTCAGAAAATAATTTCTTCCCTTGTTACGATTCGAACTCTGATTTCCTTTTAAAGCAAAAATTAATTTTCGCTAATTGTCTTCGAAAATTATTAATTATTAATTTTCTACCTCCTCATCGTTTATCGTCATTTTTTAACTGCAACATAACAACTAAGTCGCTACCATTCGTTTTTAATTGAAATTGAAATATTTCGAATTTCGCTCTAATAGCGAAGAAGCAAGAATAATAATGTGAACATTAAAATAAAAAAAAAATATTTTTTTAATGAACATTAATATTTTATCATACATATTTAACTTTTTTTTACAAAGAAAAAACATTTTCGCCTTTTGTAGAAACGAAGCATGATAACAATTGATTTTTATTTATTAAAACGAATTTACAAAAACAGGCTGGAAGTTTTTTTTTTTTTTTTTTGGAAATAGGAAATTCCGTAAACTTTACTTTCAGTTTTGATATTCAAGGGAAATTACTCATTCATTTTTAGGTCATAAAATGATCTCCCTTTTGTCCTTCCTTATCTCGTGTTGACTTAAAAATTCCAGCGGTTATGTTATAGAAATAAGATTAATTTAATCTAATTTAAAAATGAAAAAAAAAAAAAAAAATGAAATACAGAAAAATCGGTGCTTATTCAAATTGCGGTACTTGTACAGTTTAGTCAAGACATTAAAAAATGAAAATACCGAAAAAAGTTCAAATTGTATTGTATGCGTTATAGAACGAAGTTCTCCGAAAAAATATTTCACTTAATTTCATCAAATAGTTTTTTGTTTTGTTTTTTTACAGCGGAAAAACACGTTTTTATGAGAGCGTGTTGAAGGCGGCCATCTTGGATTAAAAAAAAAATTTGTTTGAATTTTAGAAATGCCAAAGGGAGATAACTCCAGTTAAAGCGCTGACACCCTTTCCATCTTTAATACTAGATTTTCTTTCTAATAATAATAATAATAATAATAATAATAATAATAATAATAATACCAACAACAACAATATCCTCCTCCTCATCCTCCCCCTCCCTTCAAAGCGTATTCTAGTTATATCAGAAAATAAAGCTGTGTACGCATTTATAAATGTTTCTTTTCCGTGTCTTATGTTATACATTAGTAGGTGCCCGGAAAACTCGTCTCCGGAAAAATCTCCCCCTTTCTAATTTCTTCTTTTCAATAAGTGTGAACCGTTTAATATGATACTTGAGTATGAAACTGAAGAGGAATGGACTGGCATTAAAGCCAAACATAACAGATTTATACCTGAAGGTATGCAGATGATGACCATCGTTCAGGATAAAATAAAATCGATTGTTGTTCCTCTTAGATGGATTTACAAAAAAAGCCTTTCTGAAATCTCCCAGGAACACATGATCGTTTTTCCTAAATGCTACTAACAACTCCAACAATTTTGCAGTCAAATTGACTCCAGAATACGCAGCATCATTTAGAGAAATGTCCTCACACCTTTTAAACAAAAAATTGAAAACCAGACAAATCTTAATGGTGACTTTTGTACCTTGTTTAATGACAGGACGGTGGGGGATCCAACAATAGTTTTCAAAGTCTTCCCGGGATATATGGATGGGTTCTATAGTGTACATGTTTTCATATTCCTGGAAGATATTTATATAGTCTTCATATAATTCTTTTTTTCTCTCCAAAACTTTCAAGGAAGGGATATAATTTAACTCCACCTGAGATATTTTGATCTCATCCTAAGACAGATCCATGTGGTACTTTTCTCTCTTTAGGAACAATAGTTTATTTGAAAACTTTAATTTTATCCTTATCATAAAATGACTAATCAGAGTTCCTGTCTATTCCAATTGAGTTGAAAGAAAAAGAAAAAACTCAATTCAATTCGACAGATGATTCCTCCAAAAATGGTCCCCAAGAATCAAGAAATGGAAGGAACAGGATTCAATACTGCCTCGATAAAGTAGTTTGAACGATTAGGTAACTTGCGGATAGATTGACTGAAGGAGGAGGATGAGGAGGAGACTACCCTGGTTATTAACCTTCCCCAAGAAATAACTTATTTGTTCGAAGGTCTTAATACTATTTGTGGTTTGACAAGCAGATCCGTTCAGACATTTAATTAAACTAAAAATCTTCAACTGCTAGATCAGAACCAAACCTATAATACCATCCAAGTTAGAATGGTTTAGGTTATTATAATCTGGACTTGAACAAAATTCTGCTTCTTTAATATTTGTCACAATCTCATCAAAGTGAGGGATTTTAAATTTCAAGTTAAAACCATCATAACACATCAGTAACTAATGCAGTAAAAGAAAAAGGCTTTTGTGATTCCAGTCTTAAGGACACTTTGATTTGATGAAGATTAATATTCTTTGTACCTAAACATACTTATGAGCATACTCCCATTCTTCGCTCTATGTTCAATTTTATTACACAATTTGCAAGACTTATTGTTATTCCCATGTAATGTGGTTTTATTTGAGAAAATTTTCTTCTAATGTTGTAAGGATTCCTTAAAGAGCTTCTTGTCCTCACCATGATGAATATCAGGCAAGAGGGCAGACATTTTTTGCGCACAATTTTCCTGCTTTTTTTGGGCAAGGAAGTGCTGCCATATTAAATTCAATAAGTTTTGACACATTTTCAACTATGATTCTGAGCTGTATCACTCTGAGGATATCTCTCTCTGTTTCAGAACATTAATTCCTTTCAAATCTCGGCAAGGATCCTCCTTAATACATATGTCCAGAAAATGAACCGTCCTTTAAAATATTTCTTTTTTTTTTTTTCTTTTTTTTTTTTATTACATTTTCACCCCAAACAAGGCACATTGCCACTTTGGTGTAGGGGGCTACTATCAGGGGAAACATCTACTGGGGTACTATGTAGGGATTTGGGCAGCGAGATGTTGGTTCACGTTGCACTTGAACTTATGCAAGTCAGTACAGTTGGGGAAGCAGTGACCTAGAATGGAATTCCAAAGTCTAGCAGTTCTGGGGAAGAAACTACTGGAGTAGAAAGATCTTTTACATCTAGGGATCTCTACAGTGTGGGGGTGGGATTTTGCAGCTTGTCGGGTCTCTCGAGGGTGTTTACGTCGTGGGGGCACAAGTGATTGCAGTTCATCAGAGCATTCACCATTATAATACTTGTAGAACAGGCAGAGGGATGCAACGTTTTGACGATGGGACAGAGGCTGAAGCTTAGATGCCAGTTCAGGGCCTATCAGATTTGCGACTCTCTTTTGAACCCTGTCAAGGAGCGAGAGACTAGTAGCCAATGCACCAGCCCAAATATGACAGCAATATTCCGTACATGGGCGAATAGTGGCCTTGTAGAGGTACAGGATACTTTCAGGTGTTAGAAGTTTTCTAGCACGGTAGAGAGAGCCCACCTTCCTCACAGCGGTCCTGGCAATGCTCTCGATGTAATTGTTCCAGCTCATGTTTCCTGTGAACGTTAGGCCAAGGAGCTTGAGAGACGTACTCTCAGATAAAGAGTCGTTGGCCATTGCTATAGGTGGTAGAGAAGGTTTCTTGTAATTATTGAATGAAACCAGTTTTGTCTTGGCGGCATTGAACGTGACCATCCATTTTTGTCCCCATTCCACTACTGATTGGAGGTCATCCTCTAGTGTTTCTGCCATTACTTTAGATATATGTTCATTTGTTTTTCTGTCGTGCCTGTTATAGAGTGTGGTGTCATCAGCATATATACCCATCTCAGAGTCAATTTTGTCAGGGAGGTCATTTATGAATATCAGGAACAGCAGAGGTCCAAGGATAGATCCCTGGGGCACTCCCGCATTTATATCATATTGTTTAGATGTACGACCGTCGAGGACAACCTGGATTTTTCTCTTATCTAAGAAGGATTTAATTACGTTAAGTATTCTACCAGTGATACCGTATGATCTAATCTTCCTGAGGAGACCCTCATACCATACCCTGTCAAAAGCCTTGGATATATCTAGAGCTACCGCTCTGCCCTCTCCCGCTTTGTCCAGTGAATGGTATATGCGTTCAGAGATTACAGTGAGGATGTCTGCCGTGGAACGGGCTTGTCTAAATCCATATTGTTGGTCGGTCAGAAGTTTAGAATCTGTAAGGTGCTAGACTAGAGCATGGTTAATTAAGGTCTCAAATATTTTGGCAAAAAGTGGGAGGAGGCTAATAGGGCGATAATTTAATGGGTCAGTTCTTTCGCCAGAATTCTTGAATATTGGTACCACAGAAGCAGTTTTCCAGCAACCCGGAAAGCAAGATTCATTAAGGCATTTGTTGTAGAGTTTGGAGAGAACTGGAGCTACTTCGGCTAAGCACTTTTTTAATAGCACAGCTGGGATGAGGTCGGGTCCACATGCTTTTGAAGTGTCAAGGTTTTTTATGATAGCATGCACCTGAGCCGGGGTGATTATTAGATCGTCAAGCGTGGCGTCTGTCCGCATAGGAAATTGAGGTAGGGGGTGGTTTAGAGGGTCCAGTGTGGAGTTTGAGGCAAACCGACTGGCAAGCATGTTAGCCTTCTCGGTTGCTGAGCAAAGAACCTCGTGATTGTTGGTTAGTGGAGGAATTGTTGATTGCCCATTATTTACTACACTGTTGTAGATTTTCCAGAAGTCACGAGTTCCTAGTTTTTGTGCTTCGATGCGTTTTTTAGTGGTTTCCGTAAATTCCCTCTTAGCTGTCGCTATTTCTTTCTTAACGTTACTTCTAGCTTCTATGTACTTCTGTCTTTTTGAACTGGACTTATGTCAGTTAAACCTGCGGAATGCATGCTGCCTTTGGGCAATGGCAGTTGCGCAAGTCAAAGTAAACCATTGGGGAGAGTGGGGCTTGCTATAGAATTTCCGCATGGGAACATGCGCTTCGATTGCAGTTTTGAACCATTCAGTGGTCTCGGTTGCACACTGTTCAGCAGGAAGAGAAAAAATATTTCCCCATGGGGCATCTCTAATAAGATCTCTGATTGCTTCCCAGTCAGCCTTTTTAAAATATCTCGTTGTTTTGAGCACTGGCTCTTCAGTTTTGGGTCTAGAGTTTAGGGCGATTTCAACCATTATCACCGCATGATCAGCATTCCCAAGTGGGCTGTCGGCTTTCGTTACACAGTCATCAGGAACTGTGGTCAAAAACAGATCTAATAGTGATGCGTGTTGTTCTTCCTGATCAGGGAAGCGGGTTGGAAAAGTAACAATTTGCGATAGGGAGTGAGATACAGAGAAGCTATGAGTTGCGCTGCCTGTTGCATCTGTGTAAGTAGAGAATCCAAGCCAGTTTTTATGATGAACATTAAAGTCACCAAATACATGTACTTGGGCGCTAGTGTCGAAGGAGAGTGCTGTGTCTATGCTGTCAGATACTTTGTTTATTATGGTGCAGTCTTGGGTCGAGGGAGAGCGGTAGAGAAAGTAAAATAGCTAATGTTGTGTTGCATGATTAGTCTAAAGCACATAAAGGCTTGATCATCCGTTTCTAGGTTTGTTTCTCTAGTCAAGGGAAGGGTGTTACGAATGTAAACTCCAAGTCCGTGCATATGTCTGTCAGAGTCCTTACGGCAGAGTGGGAGATATCCAGGCATGTTAAAGTAGTTAGAGGGGATGGAGGAGTGTAGGTTAGTCTCACTTAGTGCTAAGATATCCGGGGTATTTGTTAGGAGAAATGCTTCAACATCAGCTAAATTAGTTCTAAGCCCACGGATATTTGTGAATGCAAGCCTCAAGGGAGGAGGCAAGTTGGATTTGTTTGACCCTAAGCCTGGTTTAAGCTTATTTTTAGATTGTACTGTCATCATTTTTAACGAGTTTCAGTTAGATTAGGTTAGGGGAAGCCGAGCAGGAGGTTATGCAGAATATCACATGCATCACAAGTAGACCATCAGCATGCTTGTACTTAAATAAAGTTCTTCTGTCATCTAATTAATCTAAATAGGGATCCCCCCACCCCATTACTACGTCGATGTGACATGGTAAAAAGAAAGATTTGTCAGGAAATTGTTTTAAAATAAGTGAATCAAGAATGGTCAAGATTTGCGAGAAATAAGATAAAATTACATAGAATGATATGAGCACAAACGAAAAAAAAAAAAAAGAGGGTTAGATTTGTTTGGTTTTAAAAATAAAAATAAAATAAATAAGTAAAAATAGAATAAAATAAAATATTAAAACAAAATAAAGTGTGCAAAAAAATAAATAAATAAATAAATAAAATGTACTTAGCTAAAATTGAGCTGTGTGGCTCTCTTCGACCACCATGCAAATGACGCTAAGGAACTCTACCCCAGGTCATTGGAGTAGGGGGGGGATACACTTTACAATTGGGGTCGTTTAGTGATAGCTTTCTCTTTTATAAGGAGAAGGAAAGGAAGAACCAATATTCTGCTTATATATTTTGAATAGATTCTGAACGTCGTCACATTTAGATTTTACAGTTACTTGGCCAGGCAAGAATTAAATTAAGAAACTGGGTAATTAGGCTGAAAAGAAATATAGAAGAGATACGCAATTTGAAATCAAGACAATTTCTTGCCGGAGATATTTACCAGTAAAGAAAGTCCATGCGTCTGTTCTTTTATCGCCCACGAAGCATTTTTAGACACTTGGTTTACGATTCAGGTGTTTATATGTCAAGCGGACGACTTCATATTTAAATTAATCTATTTCAATGAGAGTAAATTATGCCTAAAAAAATGGATGGTCAGCTGATGGTCTACTGATGGTCTACTTGTGATGCATGTGATGCAGAATATCACATGCATCACAAGTAGACCATCAGCATGCATCATTCTATTGAAGGACCAGACTAGTTCAGTCAAATCAGCTTTGATATGTTTAATATAATTTTTCATTTGATTGAGGTTTGCGAAAAGATCAGGAAGAAGAATTTCTTCAAAAATTATGTTTCTTATGTTGTTGAGATTCAAGAATCGGTTCCTTTCATAGTTCTCCGACTTAATGTCAAACTCTGACACAAGCTTGAAGGTTTTCCCACCAAGTTTGGATTTTAATAGCAGTAATTTGTCCACTCTGTCTTTTAAGGTGGATGCATAGAATTCAAAACGTTTCAAAAATTTTCTGAACTCAAACTTATTTGAGGGGGAATTGTCTTCAAAAACTTAGTATTTGATCTCCAAGCCCACCATTGGAGTTTTTCTAACATGCTTTTTTCTTATTTCCTGGTCCAAAATCCACTCCTCAAACTTAGCTAAATTCTCCTGGATGCCCTCCACAAATGCCAATTTTTCCTGGCATATCATTACATGCTCATCAACTATGCATTTAGTCAATATCTAGTCGACCAGATCTTCACAGTCTGATAACCATCTTTTAATATCAAGGACTTTAGAACTTCTTGCAGATGGAGACATATTGGCCTCATTCAATTTTGCAATGGTTGCTTCGATTCTAAGTTTCTTTACCACCAGCATCCCTTCAAGGTCTTTCCGAGAAGTCATTTTGAATTAACCCAGCAAATTTATATAAGCTTAACCTCCAATATCAACGTCAGAAAAATATTTATATATATATATATATATATATATATATATATATATATATATATATATATATATTTCTTTTAACATATTAATATTTCACCACAATTAAATGCCTACGAATTCGATGCTAATATTTATATTTTATTATATTTTAGAATTTCCAAATATTATTAACATTTAAATTGGGGTGGGGGGCAGCATTGCCCGATTGTAGAATATGGTTAAATATGATGTTTTAATTTATAGAGGTAATTAAAAAAAAGACAAATAAAACAGGACTTGAATTCCTTCAGCCAGAAGCAAAACCAAAAGCAAAATTTTGTAAGCAAAAAAAAAGAAGAAAAAAAATGCTGCATGGTGGATGCGAACTTGCAAAAGTTAAGTTTGTAAGTGAACATGTTATCGATCAGATTACGATGGTACAGATGTTATGATGTCACAAATTTAGCTTTTTAAAATTAAACAACGAATCGACTGTTCACGCATATATATAAAAGAAGGAGAAGAAGAAGTTTTAAACATTAAACAATCATCTCAAATGCGGAAGATTTTTCTTTAACCAGAATTTTTACTATTTATTAAATAAATTGAACATTTAAAATATCCAAAAATCAAGCGATAGAGTTTATATATACATATATTTTTGTTTTAAATACCAAATTAATATTTAACCGAAATTAATTAGATAGACAGAAGAAGAATCCTGTATGCAGCATAAAGGACACCCCAGCAAGAGGTTAATTGGCATCTGCAATAATTTAGACAGAATTATAAAATCACCGCCACTAGAAGTTAGGTGTCTTCTGCAATAATTTAACTATGTGGAAATTACTTCCACAGAGGTAAAAAAAACTCTTGAAGACACAAAATTTGCAAAGAGCTACAAAAACTTACGAGGTACCTTCAATAAGTTTCTAGACTTTTTTGTACAAGCATTTAAAATTGTTGTAGACTCTTGAAAAATCAGTATGTTATTGCTATACACGTTCTGAGATGGCTGACCAATTTTTATGCTTTCAGGTTCACATGAACAGTTACAGCAGGAATAGGAATACACCCTACTAAAGCCTGATTGTCACAACTGGTGAATTTCCAAAATGCAATATGGGTGTGAGGATACTTTAGAAGAACAATATGCAATAAAATTCTGTTTTAAATTTGCAAAAAATGCCACAGAAACTTATGCAACGTTCTAGACTGCTTTTAGACCATCTTGCCTTAATCGAGCATAAGTTTTTGAGTGGCATAAGAAATGCAGGGAAGGCAGGGAGTCTGTGAGATATTATGAAGGATGTGGGAGGAGTATGGAAATCAGAACACCAGAGTTGATTGGCCAAATAAAGAATTTCATGAAAAAGGACCGTCGTGTGTCTATAGAGACAATAAGTGCACAGTTTGATGTCAGTGTGGGAACTGCACACACAATTATTCTTGAGGAACTGAAGATGCAGAAGATTTGTGCAAAGTTTGTTCCAAGGGTGCTCCATCCTTGTCACAGACTATTTGACCAAGATTGGCATCAGGGCAGTTCCTCACTTCCTATAATTCAGACCTTGCCTCCTGGACTTTTGGCTATTCTTTAAGCTCAAGGAAAACCTTAGAGGCTATCGTTATGAGACAATTGAGAAGATGAAAGGCTGTGACCAGAGTCATTGACATGCTCACACAAGAGGACTCCCATGGAGCTTTCCAGAAGTTGTTGGAACAGTACAAGTGCATTGCAGCCGGAGGAGATTATTTCAAAGGGGACTAGAGTTTCATACATGTACTATCAATAAAAGTGCCCATATGAAAAAGTCTGGAAACTTATTGAAGGCACCTCTTACCTTGAAACAAATGTTTAAAAGTCCTATTTAAAAAATAAAAATTGTAAACGTAGTGATATCTTAATTTTTATGTGCTATTTTGCATTGCATATAAATTTTAACTTTTTGAATCAAATTTTCCATTCAAGTAAATAAAGAACTTTTGTTTCAGTTTCTAAAGTAAAAATAAAAAAATAAAATATCTTATTTGTATTATATTTCATAATCTTTTTTGTACATGTTATAATAGGTTAAAAATTTATTGTAGTCCTATAAAACCGCCAGTCAATTTTTATTTTTTATTTTTTCAAATTTTAGTAATCCATGAAATAAAAACTGGAAACATTTAGTTGAACATTACTTGATCAGCTCAACTGCCAATTTACAAGAATAAAATGTGGTAATTTCTACATGTTTAAGTCTAACTTCTTACTTAAAACCTAATAAGCTAATTGCCTTGTTGACTGAGCATGGAACTATGTTCCCTATAATATCATATAATTGAATCATAATAGTAGAGCTCCTGTTTTTAACATTAAAAATAAGTTATGGTGATCCACGGTCTCTACAAAACACCCTTTTGCAACTAAAAATATGACTGATAAAACAGGAGAAAAAAAAATAGAAAAGAGAATAAAACAAACTATATCACTCACAGCGTGGTGCAGTTCTTTTTCTTTCAAGCTCTCCCTTACAGTTTGGCTAGCTCTTTCTTGCTTTCTCAAGATTTCCGTCTCCACTTGGTCCATTTGTATGTCCCTCTTTTGTGACTGCATTTTTTTTTCTTCCTTTTTTCTTTATTTTTAACCTGCCTTTGTGAAAAAGGTCTGGTCTTTACGGCGCCGAATTATCTTCTGTAATATTGCACATGTTTAAACTAGTGTTGGGACGATTAATCAGAATCGGAATTAAGAATCAATAAATTCCTAACTTTCTGAGGTATCAGAATCGGTATCAGAATCAGAAAGTTTTGTGCTTATTTTCCGATGCCAAAAACGATTCCTTTAATTATCTTCTCTAATTTGATTTTGGTTCAATAAAAATTTTAATTGCTGGTCGTAATAATAAAATAATAAGTATTTATTTATTTAAAACTTAGATCTTCCCCCCTCACAAGTGTGTTTTTACATTTGAGAAAATATATACACATTTAAGATGTGTTTTTACAGTAATCGGGACAAAATAGCAATTTTATAATTAAATATTTAGAGATTTATAAAGAATCGGTATCAGTAATTGTATCGGAATTGGGAAAATAATAGAATCGTCCCATCACTAGTTTAAACACACATTAACATTTAGACATTCAGAACTAAACACGTAGCAGAGTATTTCATTTTTCCATGGTAACAACAACATTTATTTCCAGGTATTTTCCTGAATAAAACATGATCGTGTTCCTTCTTTCTGACCTCTGTCCTCTCAAACCTCGTCTGTCTGTCTTTTTATAGTTTTTTTCTTTTTCCCTACCCTGACGTCACTTCATTTGCATATGCGCGTCTGCACTCTGTTACAAAACTTGTCATCATTTCAACAAGTTTCAGAATTTCTGAAGAGGATCTGATTGTTGGAGAGGGTCAACCATACAACTAACAAGGCTGACACAAAAGCAGAAATATAACAGCTGTAGCAAAGAAGAATGACAGACACTGATATTCATTTAAAGACAATGGATATCGTGTTTTATTTACCGAGAAACAAAAATAGTAAATTTGTAGGCAATGGAGATCGTATATTCAGGATCAGTCTGAGTGAGATGGAATCAGTCGCTGGAAACTGGAATAACTGAACGTCAGTGAGCACTGGAACAGGTAACTAGATGTCAGAGGGCACTGGAAAGGGTAGCTGGATGTCAGTGGGCTGTGGAACTGGTAGCTAGACCTTAGTGGACACTGGAAAGGGTAGCTAGTCGTCAGTGGGCTTTGGAACAGATAGCTAGACATCAGCGGGCACTGGAAACGATAGTTTAATGTCAGTGGGCACTGAAAAGGGTAGTTGGACGTCAGTGAGTTCTGGAACAAGTAACCAGATGTCAGTGGGCTCTGGAATGGATAGCCGGATGTCAGTGGGAGCTGGAAACCGTCAGAGGCTGGAGGCTGCAGAAAGCACTGGAGGCTGTAGGAGGCGCTGGATTGAACTGGAGTTTGCTTGTTGTACAGGATAGTCTCAGAAGGCAGGCAATAGTATTTTGCATACAGGCAGTTTATGGTAATAGTTTGTGGTAGTTAGCCCTGAAAAAGGCTGTTTGAACTACTGCTGCTGAGACCCTTAGGCTGCTTAGCTCAATTCACTTCACGGGGGGGTTTCACAATTGCAATTCAGGAAGCTTCCTGCTTCATAGCTGAATTGGGGAAATTTTGCCGAGGAAGTTGTACCCAGACAGCCCTTTTTAGGGCTACTTAACAAACTAATTATGCAAGTCACAAACTACGTATGTGCAATATATATTCTACTTTCTAATGCTGCCTCCCACTGGGTGACCAAGTTGATCCCCTGAGAGCTGCCTCAAGCTCGACTAAATTTATATGCTTGGAATGTAGCCAACACCCATCTTTGATGACATTTCCGTTCACCTCTAATACTACTCCTGTAGCCATGGAACTCGCATCTATGCAGACTGCAATTTCGCTGCTGCCCATGCATCAATCTCCTTCTACAAGGTCCTGCTCTTGTATCCTGCTCAGCATCTCTGCTAATATGCAACAGAAAGAGGGGTTTTCGATCTTGTCGTCCCATCTTTTGGTTACTATAGTTGCCAGGCACTTGACAAACATGACTGTTACACGGAACCATCCACATATGGGAAAATGACTAACAAGTTTCCCACACAGGGAAAATATGCACCGATGAGTCAGCACATTGGGGATTTCAGGAATCTGATTTCCTTGTTTCCATCGGAGGGTGCCGCTTTCTTTTCAGACATGCAAGCCAAGAACTCTAGCCCCATCTTTTAGTCACACTGGATCCTTGTAGACCAAACTGAAAATCAAAAAATGCTGGTGCACACGCAATGCAGAGACCATACTTTCATTGATGAAAATTTCATCGACATATGTTGACACAGCACGCTCAATTGTGTAGTCCTGCGATATGATGGTGTCTATAACAGATAACACCACTTGAGCTCAAATCCTTACCGTGTAAAAGCGCTGGTCCTTGAAAAAGAACAGTTTGAAATGGCCAAAATTCCTTGTCAACATGGATCTGAAGATATGCCTTCCATAAATCTAGAAGTAATACATCAACTTCTTGCTGCTGCCATTGTTTTAGCTTTTGTGCACATACTTCTGTGTTGGCAGTGAATGCATCCACAAAGCCATCTAATTCATGGTAGTCCAACATTAGATGTACCTTCTGCTTTTACTCCGGCATGACCTCCATTAAAGGAATCAAGCCCAGGAGAGGGGGGGGGGCGCCCAGTCTTTCCTGGGGATATAGAATCCAACAGCCATTTATGATCCAAAGTTTCAGCTTCTTCTCGTACTCTTCTTCGACATTATCAAGCACCTTGTACTCATGAAACCTTGTGGAGTTGAACTGGCAAGTCCTTTTGGATTCATTTCCACCTTACAGTCCACGCTTTCTCATCAGAATTGAAGATGACGTCAAAAGGGGTTCATTAATACATAGGACCACACACACCCTCCTTCTTCCACCAATTTTCACATCACTGGTTAATAAGACTGTAACGCCTCTCAATGCTTGAATTGCATCAATTCCAAGCTGCAGGTTATAACCAAGGGGCTTCCCACAAGCTTCCAAAACATTGACTTTAACCTGAACACCACCATCCATGAGGATCAACACAATTCCAACTTCACAGCAAGCCTGGGACACTCCATCAATTGTCTGAATTCTTATTCATTGACCACTTCACGTCTGGCATCGATTCACACTGACTATTGTCTTGGAATACCCAGTGTTGCTGAGCGCCAAGTATCATACACTGTTAACTTCCACATCAACCGGTCCTGGATATGACCTTAAACTATATCCGATGGTGAAGCCCCACCTTGCGGGCCTTGGGGAGTGTGGAGCCACCCTTTAATTACCATTGCTCCCAGGTCCACTCTGACCCGGAGTGGTAGTACCTGTTAGGGTCCCAACTATGGGTTAAATAGAATCTGACCCCCCAAAAAATATACTCCATTAAAAAATCGTTCCTCAAAATAACTAGATTCGGCATTAAATAACCTGAAAAAGGTTGATATGCCGTAAAACAAAAACAACCAACCAACCAATTCACATCAACCATAGACAATGCCATATCTATTGACTGACCTGGGGCAAGGATAGCGATGGTACCTTGTCCCCACACTCATTTCTTGAACAATTCTACACTGTCGCAATGATAACAGCATATTTGTCCTCATACTCTTTGGTCATTTGTGTCCCTTGTATTGCTCTGACTTCAGTGGTCCCTGGAGAAATAGTTGAGTCCACCACATCTGTAGCATCTTGGGCCTTATGGTTTTATATATGTATGATATTAAATCAGGATGGTGGTAAATTTGGGAGGGGACATTATTATTATTACTTCACTCACTAGGAGTTGTCTCACAGGCCGTCATCAGTGATCGCTCACTGGCAGTAACCTGCGCTGGAGACCATATGACAACAAGTCTCCTCAGATTTCCAATGTTCTCCAGTTCTTCAGCTCTTGACCACTTGTGCAGATGATTGCACGTTATCGCAATAGCCGTTTGCCATTGGTTTCTCCCCCAAGGCACCAGATGTGAACTGCACACTTTCAGTGGAGATCTGATTAATACTTTCCCACTTCGGTCTTTCCATCCTCCCTGACCCTTCACAACTAGTTAATGTGGCACCAGTCGATGTCATCTCCACCAGTTGTTTTTTTATTATCATTGTTATAATAATAATAATAATAATAATAATAATAATAATGATAATAATAATAATAGGGTTTGTTTTACTGTACACATAGATTCGAAAAGTTGTCACAAAACAAATATATAACAAATAAATGTTATCAAAGGCAAGATAAGTTACTTTTCTACCTAACTGGATATATCTTTAGTGTTTATATTTAATGTAACATGTTTATTCAGCTCGAAAAACATACAGTGTTTGCCGATGTATTGGAAAATTTAAAATGGCAGCCGACTCTCTCTTTAAGGCAGTAAGTTTGGGAAAATGAGTTATAAATAAAAAAACAGACAAAATACTGTTAGAAACTCGCTCAATATGTTACTGTGACATAGGCTGACATATATTAGTTGGGTTTTTAACAGAATTTTGTCTGTTTTTATATTTATAACTCCTTTTCCCAAACTTACCGTCTCCGAGAGAGTCGGCCGCCATTTTGAATTTTCCAATACGTCGGTAAACACGTAAAGTGTTTTTATTTAATGATTGCTTCCTGTAAGCGCATGCGTAAAAGGTTTTCTTTAGTTTATTTAATCACGAAAACATTTTTGCAGGTACTATTTGAGGCCAAAAAGCGGAGGAGATTATTATTTAAATATGTATTAAAAAATAATTTAACAAAAAAATAAAAATCCTTAGTGGAGAAAATAATAAAAAAATTAAAATGAAATAAAAGGTACTCATTTGGCGTTGAGTTCCATGGCGACCAGCAGAAAAATTTAATGGGTAAATGTTTACTTTAACTACAACAGAACACCGACCAATGAAATTTGTTTTTTTTTTATATAGGTTTTCAGGTTCGCTGACAACGAATCATTGGAAAAACATTTATTGAAAAGTTTGCGTAAAAAAATATTTTTTTGTTTGTGTGAGTGGGAGTCTTTTTGGGTTTTTTTTCTTTGAACAAATAAATAATTTTATACATTTTTTTTTTTTAATTAAAGCAACTTTGAAAGGTCAACAACAACTTAATTTATATGAGTGTTTTTTCTTTTTTTAACGGGGAAGTGGGTTGTTTTTTAATGTTTTTTTTTTGTTTTTTTGTTTTTTTACTGGAATCGAAATATAATTGTAAAAACATTGATTGAAAAGTTTGCGCAAAAAAATATAATTTTATATTGGATTTTTCTAAAATAGTTTTTTTTTTTTTTTCCGGGAGTAATAAATGTTAATTTTAGTAAATTTATTATTTCCCTTTCCGGAAGCAATCGTTCGACCATATAATGATATCTCCCCTGAATTTGGATAGCAAGTGCGTGAAAAAAAATGGCGTCTTCAATTTCGGCAATAAAGCGTAGAATCACCAAAGTTTTTCGTAATGTTTTTATATGTAATTAATGCGACATGAAAATTAAGTAAATTCCATTTTAGCTTAAAAAAAATGTTGAAATTTTTATCAACCTACATTTATTTTATTTAGTTTCGTAACATGAAATCTTGGGGATGTGAACACCGAAAAAGATATATTTCCTCTCATATATTTAGCGAAACCCATTTTTATTATTTATGCAAGTTTATTTAATAATGAATAAATATCGAAAATTTCAGGAAGATATGACTATTATTTGATTTTTGCTACATTTTTAAAACATGGGTATGCTTTACGGCTTCAAAAACGTCACTACATAGGAACGTTGTTTTAAAGCGTCGATAATGTAAACACGATTTTTGTCTCGCATTTTCATTATTTTTGTATGCCGTAAAAAAATTTTTATTTGAAGCTTCTTTTAAATGGTAAAAAAGTTAGGATGTTAAGATTAAATTAAATCACAGCTACATCGGGTTACATAGGGGGAAGTGCGGGTTGGAGATACTTAAAATTCAACATTTCTATTTTCAAAGTTCGCTTTATTAACGAAGAAGTACCGAATTTTCTTATTTATTATTATATTAAATTATTAAAATTTTCTTTACTATTCCGTTTTTGGGGGAAGCACCGAATTTTATTTCTGGACACAAAGTATCATTTCACACGTCAAATCGTTTGGAACTTTTTATCAAACATTTCGAAGAATAAATGAGGCGGGTCGTAGGGAAATTCAAAGTACAAGTTAACCTATTAAAAAATAAATAAATAAAATAACGTATTCATAGATTTTTGTTTAAACAGAAAAAGGGTGTAGTAGATTTTTCCAAGAAAAAGTTTCACTTTAGCTGACCAATAAAAATATTAGTTTCACTTTTCGTTTTTTTCCTTAATATATAAATATCTCCATTTTTTTCTTTTTTACAAGTTTTTCAACCATGGCTGATACAACATTATGTAATATCTTTAGAGTTTCCAATCGTGATCCTGACTCCAAATTTGACTGCGCAACTTTAAAAAAGATTCTCGCCGAAAAAGACATTCGATCAGAAATTGGTCAAGTTGAAAACGAATGGCTAATAAAAGTCGATTGTTTTTCCTTCAACGGTGAGTCAGTTTTATTTAAACTCTAATCGGCCTTTTTTTTTTTTTTTTTTTTTTTTAACTAAATGCAATCTGTCGGACATATGACTTGGCAGTATTTGTGCCCAATCTGTTCCGTATTACATAGAATCAAATTGTTTTAAAAAAATATTTTCCATATCTTAATTACGATTTGGTGCACGTGCAGTAGTGCTTATTCAAATTGGCACTCATTACACTTAGTCTAAAATTAATGAAAAACGCCCCTTCCGCTTAAAAAAATGATACAGGTTTAATTTGAACATTTTCTGTTGACCCCCCCCCCCCGCTTATGTCAATGCTATATAAGTTGGAAGAAATTGTTTTTAATATGCCAGACGTTTTGTTCACTGGTGGACTAATTTCATTCTTCACCGCTCTAAACAGCAGACAAATTAATCGATAAAACAAAAATAGCAACCCTCTTTTGGAGCCAACTGCTTCAAGATAGGCACTTAATCTATAATAATTAAAATGTTTTATCTTAAATCTAAACACTTTTTTTTTCTCTCTGATAGTCACCGGTTGTTGCTCTTCCTAATTTTATTAATCTTCATTACTTAAATTCTCTCTCTCTCTCTCTCTCTCTCTCTCTCTCTCTCTCTCTCTTTGTCTCTCTCTCTCTCTCGTAGTAAAAGTACAGAACAATTACAAAACGACTGCCCTCCCATGTTAAGAATGGATTTCTAAATAATAAGGTTATTTCAGTACGCTCCGTATTTTGCGTGTTTTTACTATTATTTATTGCAATATCGAGTGCTTTTGTACGAACAAAGGCAACAGATCAATTTTAAAAAATCAGATTGTAGAAACAGGGTGTGCTTATTTTAGATTACTTTCAATTTTTGCTTATTGTTCGTTCTCAAAAAATCCTCTAACTAGGTTTTCCGGTGTGACTGCTGCTGCTGAAAACGAAAATGACGTTTAAAATTCCAGGAAATCAGCATTCGACATTTAAAGAAATTATAGTTAAAAAAAGTGGGGTTATCACTTTTTTATATTAATTTAACGTAAAATGACTACCCACTTTATGGCCACCATTTTAGGGGAAGGGGGCATTTATGCTGACCCCTCCCCCAACGTAAAATGAACACACTTTAACGTAATATGGGTAATTGTGACCTTGTACACCAACACAAAACCTACCTTAAAAACTTGTTTGAGGGGGGAGGGTCGGGTGTGCTGAAAACAAATATCGCATTTAAAATTAGGGGCGGCTACTAGTTTTGTACGATACTAAATTAATATACTTTTCTGCAGGTTTCATGCAATAAAATATACATGCGCGCGCTTGTGTGTACAACAATGGTCACCACTTATAACATAAAATATCGCATTTATATTTTCCGCAAATAAGTAGTTTTCTGGATATCAAGCACTGTTATTCTTCATGTTATGAGTGGTATCCATTATTGTACGCGCAAGCGCGCATATTTTTCCAACCCTCATCCCAACGAAAAAGGTTGCCATAAATTGGGTGCTCATTTTGCGTTAAATTCATATAGAAAAGTGAGCTATTTTTTTAAACAACAAAAAGTTATAGTTGCTAATTGGGGAAAAAAACCATAAACGAACAAAAACAAAACAAAAGTACCGACACTTCCATTGACAAACTAAACCGGTGATTATTCACGTCTAAAAAAGGGTTAGGAAGAAAACTTTCTTAACCCCACTTCTACCACCACCACCACCACTTCTCTCATCTGTTTCATTTCGGAAAAAAATTATGACTATAATTTAAAATAACGTATTTAAACCAAGATGATGTAAACTAAAAGAAATATTATTTATATATTGTTTATAAAACACACACACACGATATGATTTGGGAAGCTTAGGTAGGACGAACCCAGTGTGCTTGAGGTATTGTGGTGAATGAGAACTTTAGTTAGGACTAGCAAAAGTAGTGACGAGGATGACCATAGACACCCCTCCCCAATTTTTCAATGACGTTGTGCCTAATTTTTTTGTTTATTACTGTTTTGTTGTCAACTTTTCAGAGTAAATAAAAAATATATAACTCAAATGCTAAAAGTTAGACCCACTCATAACCAAAAAGCGTTTTATATATATAATCGAATATGTTTGGAATTTTTTTTCCGGCGTTAAAATAGGACATTACTGTGATATTCATTTCCAGCATACTCGAAACCTGTAAAAGTTGTTATCGAATTGGAAAGAAAGTAAGAATTCACCCTAACCACAGCCACCGAGATAATCACCGGTTTCTCGGTGATGATCACAAAGTTTGTGTTCAATTTAGTAGAATGTTATGATTGAAAACTGATCCCCGACGATAAAAGTCATAAAAATATCTTTTTTTTTTTTTTTTGTAATCGATGAGATTAACGTAAAAAAAAAAAGGTAAAACTATACAAACACCGTGACAGCGAATTAACCCTACCCCTAACCCTAACCCTAAACCTAGCCCTAACCCTAACGCTGTCACGGTGTTTGTATAATAATACCAAAAAAAAGTTTACACTATAAAGATTTGGACTTTGAACTTGCACCAAAATTTGTTATTAATGAATTGAATGGGTGCACTCACTGCAGCTGAGATAAGTAGGTCCAGCAGACGAGCCTCGTTCCGAAAAATCTGAACAGTTAGGTCACATGAAATGTGACACCGGTGCTTCTTCCATTATTGACCCTTTGAATGATGCCTTTGGTTGCAATTTTTTATTTTCATTTGTTCATTATGTTTCACTTCTCCGTTGTTTATAGTAATAAATGTTCGAAATTTCTTTGAATTTTTTTTTCTTTCTTTAATTCTTTGAATTAATTTTTTTTTTTTTTTTAACTTTTAGCTTAACTTGCTTTTATATTCGTTATTTAGTAATAAATGCTTATTGCTTCTCTACATTAAAAATAGCCCTTGTGCCTAACTCTGCCCTCGTGGGGAGGCAAGTAAATATGGCGGCTGAAAAACGTTTTTCGAACACCATGAAAGGATTAAACCGTGAAGATTTCCGCCATGCGCACTTGTTCTAAGTTAACTAGCTACTACTTGTGTTTCAAACTTATTAAAAAAAAAAAAAGAAAGAAAAAGCGCTTTAAAATAGTAAAACCACTAAAGCTTTTTTCGTTTTAGAAGGGAGGTTTCAGACGCCCCTATTATCCCAAAGAACCAGAACCACCTATGTAAACACTATGCAATTATTTAAAAAAAAATTCTTTACAATCAATTTTTATTTAAAATCAAGAAATTATTTTCTAAATTATTTTGTTTATATCTGTTGATATTTTGTTTTTAAGTATAATTAACAAATTTAAAAAATATTGTTTATATCTTCATTTAAAAGGGTTACTTTTCGGTAGCTTCACCGGTTGTTAATCTAAATTTTCCAAATGTCAAAACGAGGCTCGTCTGCCGGACCTACTTATCTCAGTTTCACCAATGAATGATATGTTCCTTTATTTATTTATTTTTATTTATTTATTTATTTTTTTTTTTTTGACAATTTTGTGATTACAAAGAAAAGAAGCACTTTTCACAAGAAACAACGAAATTTGACGGACGTTGTCGAGAGTGCCCCTTCTAAATTCCAGTTTTCACTTTTTTTCCTGTTAATACCATCGATTACAGACTTGAGTTTCAGATTCTAAAAAAAAATTGAAAAAATAAATTTTTATAACTTTTCATGTGGGGGTTCAGTTTTCAATTATAATGTTGTGCTAAATTGAACACGAAATTTCTGTCCACGAGGAATAGATAACTACATACATCGACGAAAGAGAGAGAGAGAGAGAGAGAGAGAGAGAGGGGGGGTAGATACATATATGAGAGTGAGAGGAGGGAAGAGTGGAAAGCTAAAGAAATCTTCCTTTTTTTTTTTTTTTTTTTTTTTTACCCCTCCATTCTAACCCCTACCTTCCGGTCACATCAGAGAGGCTATTTACTATGCCTCCCCACGGGACAGAGTTAGACACCAGGGTCGTTTTTAACGTGGAGAAAAGGTACAAAAATAAAAATTTTCTCAGTTGTGAAGGATTTCTCCTCCACCGAAAGAGAACAAGAAGTAGAAGTGCAGCATCTGAAGAACAGATACTACACTTTGAGATATTAAATCTTTTATTCATGTTAAAAAAATACAGTAAAATTAACGGTGAACAAAAAACTTAGGCACATGGCCAACTCAAAAGGGGGGATTTTGGGGGTCGTTGGTCATCCTTGTCGCTCCAGAACTAAACAAAGTCAAAAGTTTCTCCCAGCTAGTATCTTCTTTCACCATAATACCGCATTCACCCTTTCATCTTGGGGGACGTCCTAGTAACTCCCAATCTACACTTTGATCTTGTCCCGAAGGCCATTTTTTTTTCATCGTGGTCAGAAAGTTCGTGTTCAATTTATTACAACGTTATAATTGAAAACTGAACCCCCCCCCCCCACGTAAAAAATTATAAAAAAAATTTTTTTCAAATTTTTTTTTTTTTTTTTTAAATCTGAAACTTAAGTCTAATCGATGATATTAACAGGAAAAATGTTTTTTAAAAAGTGAAAACTGGAATTTAGGTGTGGGGGTACTCTCGACGACATCCGCCCGAAATTTTAATCAAGTTGGTACTCCTTGGGCGTTGAGTTCCATGGCGACCAGCAGAAAAATTTAATGGGTAAATGTTTATTTTAACTACAACAGAACACCGACCAATTAATTTTTTTTTGGGGGGGGGGTGCTGACAACGAATCTGATATTTAAACCCGTCGCAAATTTACCCTTTGCATGGTATTAACCCCTTAATCCTCGTACTATTTTGTGCCACCTCACCGCCATCGTTTATGCTATTCTTACAAGATGCGGATGCGTTCGCGCATGGACGCACCTAGTAAGGTGACTTGTCACATTGCGAAATAATTTTTAGCAGACATTTAAAATAGGAAAGTTTTCAAAAACAAAATGTGGTTCATTTTTCTATGTTACTTAGTTTTGTATGCTTTTTTAATTGATCTAAAAAATTAAGTTTTCACGAGCGATCTACAAAAGCATTTTTATTTTTCGTTTTTTATTTTTATTTATTTTTTTTTTTTGGAAGAGGGGGGGGTCAATTATTAAAATTGTACAACATTTAACAGGTGCTTCTGCAATTTAATTTACCGTTTTTCCGTAAGTAACGCGCCGACATACACCGAGCAGAAGAACTGTTTAATTTTTCACAAAAATTCTGTTTACATTCGGGCGTAGGGCGGTGGAGGGGTAGAGGCAGAAGGGGGGGGGTGTTAAACTGCAAAAAGCACCTTTTAAATGTTGTACAAGTTTTATAATTGAAAAAAAAAACCTCCAAAAAAAAAATTTTTTTTAAATGTAAAAAGGCTTTTGTAGATCACTCGTGAAAACTTAATTTTTTAGATCAATTAAAAAAGCATCAAAAACTACGTGACACAGAAAAATGAACCACATTTTGTTTTTGAAAACTTTCTTGTTATTTTAAATGTCTGCTAAAAAATTCTTCCGCGATGTGACAAGTCACTTTACTACGCGCGTTGGCACAAAATAGTGCGAGGGTTCAGAGGGTTAATACCATGCAAACAGTAAATTTGCGACGGGTTTGAATATCAGATTCATTGTCAGCGACCCCGAAAACCCAACAAAACACATTTTATTTGTCGGTGTTCTGTTGTAGTTAAAGTAAACGTTTACATTTACCCATTAAATTTTTCTGCTGGTCGCCATGGAACTCAACACCCAAGGAGTACCATCAAGTTTCTTCATTTAATTAATTAAAATCTGTAAACACGATTCTATTTTTTTTTTTTAATCTTATGCAGACTTGTTATTTTATAGATAAGTTTGATTTTCAACTTATTTTCTTTTTAATTTTTATCTTTGACCTAAATGAAAAAAATTCTCAGAATTTACTTTAGTTTCAATTTCAAATAGATCATTATTTCGTCATCTTTACGATTACTGTTTTCAATTTACTTTCGATTGCCTCTCCCTATTTTGAGATTTGGGGGGGGGGGGGTACTTGATGGGGAATGTGGACCCTACGCTTTGCTTTCCATGCAGAAGGTTTTCAGTGGTCTATTTTTCAGGCCCAAAAAAAAAAAAAAGAAAGAAAGAAAGAAAAAAGCCGAATAAAATGCCAAATTGATTTTGACGACCGTGTTTTAATTTTTATTATTTTTCTGTCAGTATTCTCTGTAAAATTCGATAACGATTCACAACACTCGAAACCTGACCACACAATTAAATAGTGTTCTTGAAAAAGAACTTCTGAACAATTTAAATGCAATTTAAAGTATTTAAAACCTAAATATTAACTAATTTAGTACTAGTCGCTAATTTAATGACGGACTAGTATTTGATTATAATTTTAAATTTTTTTCAAAAAATCAAGTTTAAATTATAGACTTTTAGAAGCAGAGCAGAACAATACTTTAAAGACCAAATTTATTCGTATGTTCATTTATTTTTCTATATATAGTTCTATATAAGTTAGCTGTTGATTCCAATTTTTACTTGACGTAATTCAATGGCTAAATTGACCACTGAAAACCTTCTGCGCATATGTCTGTTAAGGGAGCGGTCCGTGGAAAGCAAACGTTTGCGTAGGGTCCACACTCCTCATCAAGTACCTTTTTTTTTTTTTTCTAAATAATAACACTATTATTTAGAAATGTTTTTCTTCACACAGGGATGAGGGAGGCTACCTTCACCTCCTCTGTAAATTCTATACTTTCACCTAACAATTTAATAAACAAAAGATACGACACAAAAGAAAATCAATTAAAGACGAAGGAGCAACCGGAAGTACAGTGGAAGCAGTAATCGTAAAGATAATCGTATTTCTTATAGTTACGAAAATCCTTCGGGATTTCCAAATAAAGGAGTAAAAAAATACATAACCATTGATCAGAGTTTCATAAATATTGGGAAATTCACAATTTTGTGAACACATTGTGGGTTTTCCATATGACCCGCTTTCTTCGCCTCCTATCTCACTTTCAACACCCTCTTCCTCTCCTCCTTCTATTTCTCCATCACACACACACACACACACACACACACAGCTTTTTTCTTTCCCTCTCTCATTTTCACTTCCATCTCGTTCTTTCCCCCTCTCTTTCTCTCACTTTTAGATTCCCTTCTTTCTCTTTCCGTAACCGTATTTTAATCAACCACTACTCTCATCATTTGCTTTTTTGCCCCCCCCCCCGACAAAAGGAGGGTGGACCTGTAAATTCACCCTTGTCCGTTCGTTTGTCCGCACTTTTCTCAATAACTACGCCTTGGAACTTTTTTAAATTTTGCACAAACATTAAACATGATATGAGTAAAAAAGTAACAGAACAAATTTTCCTGTAAAAGTCCAGTTGTTCCCCTTGGCGTGCTTTTCGGATTAAAATGGCTAAAATTGACACTTTTGTGTTTATTAAAGAAAATTGATGCCTTGGATTTTTATAAAACTTTCTCAAAAGTTGTAACTAACTGATTTCTATATAATTTTGTTTTTCTATACTTCGCAATAACTCTTGGGTGTGCCCCAGGGTCTCTTTTAGGGCTAATAAAAACACTTGTTGTGAACCAGGATATAAATATCCTAACTCGCTACAAAAGAAAATAATGAAACGAATGGAATGAAGGAAACAAAAACTCAATTGATGAATAAAATAAACATGTCGTTTATTTTCTGTTGAAAAATGAATGTTTTAGGTGTAACACGTGTTCATTCAGTCGTTGACAACTACACGCATGGAAAGAAAAGGAATGAAGTAGAGAAACGAGAAATGGCAGTCCGGCATGTAGAAAGAGGAAGAGAGAGAGGGTTAACCTCAGTAAAGCCGCGCGCACATGGTGGTACGCATCCACGTGGAAATGTCTTCAGGCCGAGAGCCGTGTCAAACTTGTCTGGTTGATGGACCAAAGCTAAAGGGAAGAAAAGAGTGAGAAAGTCAATCCAGTTCATGGAGAGAGAAAGCGTATAAAGTGTACATACTGTCTGTTAGCTCTGGCCCCACATACAGTAGCAGGGGATGTGACGAAAGGGAGCAAAAACTTAGGTTTCCGGTGTTCTTTGCACATGTGTGGATTTCCTTTAAAGGGGAAGTGATGTTGCCCATGTGTGCGTACATGTGCGCGTACGTGTGTGTGTGTGTGTGCGCATGAATGTGAGTGTGTGTATGAGGATGTGTATATGTGTGCATATGTGCGTGCGTACATATGGGTGTGTATATGTGAGGAAAAACATGTTCGAACTCTCCATTTTTGGAACTATTTTGACGATATTTGTCCAAAATTTGTCTGTGTATGTCTATTTAGCATTTTTTTCATGGTGCTGAACTCAAATTTAAATATGTTAAGGCCTTGGGGACTTTTGGGGCTAAATGGGTTAGAAGTGGGGGCGGCAAATGATAGACTTAGTCATTTCTTTTTTTGCATGGTGCAGAACTTAAATTTACTAAAGTTAAAGGCTAAAACTACACCGTTCGTTCATTTTCACCAGAATTTGACATCCCCTGGAGACTTTTGGGACTAAATGGGAGGGGGGGGGGACAAATGCTGAACTTAGTCATTTTTTTTTTATGCCTCGTTCACTGTACACTCACGGAGGACCATACATGCTTCACTTGTTATTACGTGATTCACCCTTCCTTTCACCATTTTAAACATTCAGAGGGAATTCTAGACAAGAACTGAAAAGTGCAATGTGCAAAAGTGGGCGTGACTTATACAAACTATACTCTTTTAAACTAATTTATTATATCTGATTATTGAATTAAAGGGAGGGATTGAACCTAGTAATTCACTTCCGTTCGTCCGTTCGCACTTTTCTCAATAACCATTCCTTGAATTTTTTGAAATTTTGCACTAACATTACAAACAAATATTATTCATGGTGAAAGTAAATTTTTGCTCGAACGGATTTTTCTGGGATAACTCTGATTGCCCCCAGGGAGCATTATAGAGGTAAAATTGCCCTCAAATTGTTCATCTGTTTATTTGTTTCACACTTTTCTTAACCACGTTGAAATTTTGCACAAACATTGTGAAATTAACTTTTTTATCCATGGAGGGGACCGCAGATGATCGGCTTAAGTTAAAATTTGAATAATGTGTTTGAAAGATAACCATAAGTCAATCTGTAAAAAAAAAGTATGCTCACGTCTGAAAATCTATCTATATATCTATAAAAGTGAAAATGTCTGTGTGTGTGTCTGTGTATATTTCCCTACCAAATAACTAGTGTTGGGACGATTCCTAATTTTTTTCCGATTGCGATTCTAGAAAAATGTTGATTAACAATTCCGATACCAAGTACGATTCCGATTCCCATGAAATTGTTGTTTTGAAATATACTATTATATAATTGAAAGTTTTTGTGTAGCGAAAAAATTTGGTACAGCAAAAAAGGGGAAATACAATTAAAGGGAATTTCGAAAACAATTTAATTTTTTTCGTAAAATTTCTTTAATTCAAGATAAAAGTCAAAACAAATATTTTAACCATGAATAAAACATGCACCATAAAATTAATAATCAATTTGAGGAGTTATTTTATATATTAAAAAATATAAAGAAAAGGGCGGATGTAGACGAATGCTACTCCTGTAGCGAAATATGCATCGGCTCCGATTTTGTACGTTATTTGACTGAGGGAGAAGTTATTATTTTTACAAGGAAACAATTTTTGCATGTGTGACCTAGTTTTTTGTTATTTATTTTGGCTTGAAATCTGCACATGATTTTTGTTGTTATGATTTTATCTGGGTTTTTTTGTGATTTTTATTTATTTATTTTTTTGGATGGATATTTTTTTTTTTTTTTTTTTTTTTTTTTTTTCAGAGTTTATATAATTATTAACAGGAAAATTCGTGAAAGTCAAAATGAAATCTGCGCTATTTTTAAATATTATTTTCAAGTTTAATTATGTTCACGGGACTATAAACCATGCACAAAATTTTGTGGATCCACTTACTGGTGTTTCCACCAACAATATTGAAGCCTACTGGTCTCGTATTAAAAGAGGACTGAAATACATATTGGGATCCGTAGGAGAAATGAAATGATTTCATGTCGATGAGGCCATGTATAGAGAGAGGCTTATAACATGAATAGTGAAAAAAATATTATATAATTTCGAAACATTTTTAGAGCATATTCATGAAAAATATGGTCATTAAAAAAAATCCCAATAAGCTTTGGGAAAAAAAAATATGCTTTGAACAATTGAAATTTTTATTTTTTATTCAAAAATAAAAAAATAATTATTAAAACAAAGATAGTAGTGTTCTCGTCGAGTAGTTTTTATTTTATTCAAGAAAGTAAAAGGTTCTCATGCACTTATTGAGCCGTGCTGAAATAATGGCATTTAGAAAGCCATTCTTAACATGGGTACGGGAGGGCGTCGTGTACCTATTCTGTACTTTCACCTAACAATTTAATAACAGGTATCGTAAAACTTTAATTAAACTTGAAAGTACTATTTAAAAATAGCGCGGATCAATAAGTGCACTAGCACCAAATAACATTTCATTGTGTTGTTTCGATCTACGATATTCCATGAGAGGTATGTAAACGCTAAAGCTTTTTTTTACTTTTGTTTATCAACACAAGTGCTAATTTTGACTTTCACCAAATTTCCTTTAAAAAACAATTAGAAACTCTTCAAACATTGGGCGAGGCACTTAAACCATTAAAAAAAATGCCAGTAACAAGTGCATAAGCACCAAATTTTTTTTTTTTTTTTTTTTTTTTTTTGCTTTGCTTTCATTTTGTTTGTTAATCCAGCCAAAAAATAAATAAAATAACAAAAGAAAACAAAAACAATAATAAGAAAAAGGTACCGTAAAACTTTACTTAAACTTGAAAATAATATTTAAAAATAGCGCGGATTCGATTTTGACTTTCACCGATTTTCCTGTTAATAATTACATAAATTCCGGCAAAAAAAAATATCCATAAAAAAAAAAAAATAAATAAAACAGATAAAATCATAACAAAAATCGGTGAAGCTTAGATAAATAAGTCCTGCAGACGAGCCTCGTTTTGACATTCGGAAAATTTAGGTTAACAACCGGTGAAGCTACCGAAAAGTAACCCTTTTGAATGAAGATGGATATATAAACAATATTTTTTAAATTTTGTTAATTATACTTAAAAACAACATATAAACAGATATAAACAAAATAATTTCTTGATTTTAAATAAAAATTGATTGTAAAGAATTTTTTAAAAATAATTATTGAAAAATATTGCAAAGTGTTTACATAGCTGGTTCTTTGGGATAATAGGGGCGCCTGAAACCTCCCTTCTAAAACGAGAAAAGCTTTAGTGTTTTTACTATTTTAAAGAGCTTTTTTTTAAAGTTTGAAACACAAGTAGTAGCTAGTTAACTTAGAACAACAAGTGCGCATGGCGGAAATTCTTCAGGGTTTAAATGTATTGTAATGCTTTTATGGTGGTTGAAAAACATTTTTCAGCCGCCATATTACTTCCTATTTACTTGCCTCCCCACGAGGGCAGAGTTAGGAACAAGGTCGGTTTTTAATGTAGAGAAGCATTTATTACTAAAAAAAAAAACGAAATATAAAAGCAAGTTAAGCTGAAATTAAAAAAAAATTTTTTTTTGATTCAAAGAATTAAAGAAAGAAAAAAAATTCAAAGAAATTTCGAAACTCATTTAGATAAATAAAGATTACCTTAAAGTAGTTAATAAAATTCTTGTTCATCATATTAAATATTTTATGAAAAGTTCTATGACGTTTTTATCACAAATTTTTAACAACAAACAAACAGTTCAACTTTAAAATATAAGAGAATCGTAATGAAAGAATTGCAAATCTAAGGTATTTTTTAATGATGCAATTCCGAACCCCCCCCCCAAAAAAATACACGATTCTTACGATTCTGATTCTGATTAATCATCCCTCCACTACAAATAACTCTGTTAATTTTCGGTCTAGAGACTCAAGATTTAACATAAGGAGTATTGAGATTTGATTTGAAATCTTTTTAATCCATTTTGGGCCAGAAATTTGGCTGTCAAGGAGTCAAAGTTCAACGATTTGACCTTTGAAAACTCTGCCAAACTCCTCCGCCAATTTTGAGTTTAAACATTTGAAATTTTAAATGTAGGTTACTCTGACATGGATAAAACTTTTTAATTTGATTTGAGCCCCAAAAATAAATGTTATTGGGTAAAAATTAGGGTCAAAGTTTTAAAAAATTTGACCTCTGCGCTCTCTACCAAATTACTCAGCCAATTTCTGGTCTAAACATTTGAAATTTTACATAAAGGGTAGTCAGAGATAAGGCAAGCTTTTTAATCCGTTTGGGTCGAAAATTTGAGCTGCCAAGGGGCCAAAGTTTAAAAGATTAGACCGTTGCAGTGTTTAGCAAACTACTCAGTCAATTTTGGGTCTAAACATTTGAAATTTATACATAACGAGTATTCAGACATGCAGCAAGCTTTTTAATCAGTTTTGGGGTGAAACTTTGGCTGCCAAAAGGTCAAAGTTGAAAGAGTGGACCTTTGCAGATTCTATCAAATTCTTCCACCAATTTTGGTTCTAAAGACTTGAAATTTTAGATGTAGGTAACTTGGACATGGGTAAAACTTTTTATTTTGATTTGAGACTAAAATAATAAATGTTTTGGGATCAAAATTAGGGTCAAAGTGAGAATAATATCTTGAAAATTCATTATGTCGTTTTGATTTTGACCGGATATTAACTACATGAAACCTGTGGAAAAGTATCTTTGCAGTATCGTGAAAATTAGCTGCCGGCGCCATTCATTTCCAGCATACACGAAAACCTCCACAAAACAATTTTTTTTAAGGTACATTTTGTGTTGGTCTTCCAGTTCACAATTACCAAATTACCCCCCTATCAGACCCCCCCCCCAAAAAAAAGGTGGCCATAAATAAAGTAGGTGCTCATTTTCTTCATATCTTGGAAACTATTTGTTTCCTGGAATTTTAAATATTATTTTCGTTTTCAGCATACCCGAGAACACACCCAAGAACCTACAAAGTGGTAATTTTAAAGGATTTTTTGTTGGTGGATAAAACAATGTTCTGTTTTTAAATTATTTTAAAGCTGAAATTTTTCAGGCTATATACATATTGTAATCGCCTAAATATGGGAGGTAGGAGTAACATAGGATGCAGGACTCTAGTTTTATCAATTTTTATATCGTTTTTATCAAGTTTTATCAATATTTATCAGAATAGAAATTCTAGGAAAATGTTATCTTGTTTCGTTTTAAACAATCTGCCGCCATTTTGTGAAAAGCTACAGTTTACTTTCATTTTGCGTGTTTACCGTCCAGTAAACTCAAATTATGTTTCCTTTGTTAACGTTCCTATTTACAATGCCTCCCCACGGGACAGAGTTAGACACCAGGGTCGCTAAAGTTTCACTAAAAAGTTACGTTTAGTCTTTTTTACGCTCTGAATAGTAATCTCTCTCTCTATGCCATTTGTGCAATTGTACTAGTTTTTTATCTCCTTCTCTCGATGAGATGATGTGACACAAGGGTCAGAAAGTTGGATTTGAGCACACTAGTCTGCAAAATAATGCCTGTGCAACCCCATCGGCATTTTCCGATAGGGACGCCTCATGCGATTAGCAATAAATTAACCCCTTCTCAAAGGGTTAAGACAAAGCCTGGGAGCGTGGATCTGGACCTCCTAGAACTTTTTTTTTTCAATTTTATTGTAAAAATAAAATCAGTGGTTTTATTTTTATAATTTACCAACTATTCTGTACTTTACAATATTGTTTTTACTTTTATTTTTAATATTACAAATATTTTAGATTTTTTATAATTTCTCGTTGGCTACCCCAGTTTTTACTTTTCTTTTATCTTAGACTAGCGGGGGTACCCGGCGTTTCCCGGGTGTTTGGAGGTGTGTGTTGGTGGGGGGGGGGGGTGTTAAAAAAAAAAAAAACGTTGGCCGGTTGTTTGGAGGTGTAAAAGAAAAAAAATAGTTTTAGTATAAAGGTAGGCTTGAACTCCGAACGTTTGATGCGAAGGTGGAAAGGAAATGAAAAAAAAAACCCTGCGACCTAACCATCTTGACCACGGGAAGAGATGAATGGATAAGTGTGTTAAGTTGACGTTTATAAACCAAAATTAGCAGGTGCGACAATGTCAAGTTGTGGAAGCCAGTTTCTGTTTTCCCCGTTACACGGCGATCAAACAACTAAAAAAAAACACAAAAAAAACTAACGTAAGGCAAATGAACGATGAAAATAGAAAAAAGAACACGTGAAAAATGGCTTAAATAAGCCTGTTTCGATATGAAAATTTAAAAAATTGGTGGGTACCCGGTGTTTTTGGATGTCGCTAAGAATAAGCAAAGTAAAAAAAAAAAAAAAGCAGAAAAACGAACGTTACATGAAAAATGGCTTAAATAACACTGGTTCAATATTTAAATTTAAAAAATCAAAAAAAAAAAAAAAAAAACATCTCACACCACGATTCGAACCCAAAACGTTTAGATAATGAACCATCGCGCTAACCAACTGAGCTAACACGACGTACATGAAATTTGTTCAGTTTTGCAACTATTTAAAGTAAATCAGGTCACGGCGTCATCTGACGCATGCGTAGAATCGGTCATTGTTACAAGAGGACCGTTTTTGTTCAAACCCCCCCCCCTCCCTGTCGAAAATTGTCGATTTCGGGGTGAAAAAGTTAACGTTTTTGGCCAATTTTTCGATATTTTTCAAGCAAAGGATGGAGCTTTGATGTGATACCGAGTTTGTGAATTTTCGTCGGGTCTGTCGAAAGTTTTTAGCAGACATCCAAACATACACACATACATACATACATACATACATACATAATTTTCGCTTTTATATATATAGATAAAGTGTTATTGGGTTGTTTTTTATCTGTTTAAGGAGGGAGGGTCAACAACGAAAAAGAGTGTCTGGCGATAGGAAAGCGATAAAAATATGAGGCAATGGCAATACAAGAAAATATCTAAAATCTACAAGTAAGTTCTGAAACAAATAAAATGACGATTATTTTGGTAATAAAAGAAATGGTTACTTGTTTTGTCGTATGCTGATGAAAAAAACTAAGCATGATTATGTAGAATAGTCATCTAAAAATTTCAGTACTGAATTGCCGATTCATGATCTATTTTACCCGAATGTTCGACAAACAGGATAAACTTTGTTTTTTGTTTTTACAATTTGCATTTTTCTTTTATTCCAAAAAAAAAGAAAATATTTTTTATTTTTTTTTTTTTAGGAGGGGGAGAGCGTCCAAATGTAAAATTACATAATTTATCAATGAAAGTTAATAATCTCCCTCTCTATTAAATTCCGCGATAACTATTTGTGCGCAAGTATTGAGCTAGATGATCACTAACATTTTAACATTTTTCTGGTCAGGAAGTTAATGATCATTTTAAATGATATTTAACAAACAATAGATGTATGTGTAGCAGAAACAAATAGAACTCTTTTTCTTGTGCATCAGTGCCTCCTCTTACTGTGCGATATGGCACATACTGACCAATCAGAGGCAAAGCGCAGCGATCTTCCTTACCCACTAAGGAACTCTAACTGCTTCCATTCCGGATGAGAAAAACTCCTTCTTTTCCAGCCAGACGCCAAAGAGAGCGGAATTGTTTCCTCACTCTCCCTCTCTGCCTACACTGGTATCGATCATTCCCTCTTGGGAATAACTACTGGGCAAAGGCAGATAAGTTTTATCTAAGTTATATCTTTTTGGCATCTTACCCTTGCTTCAATAAACCTTTTCCTTGTTAAGTTTTACGAAGTTGTTTGTTCGTTTATTCAGTAGCTTGTGTGGAATTATTTATTTTATTAGGGAGTGCCTGAAAAGCACTAACTCAACTCCCTAAATATGTATGCGTGTGTGTCTGTCTGTAAATATCTATTTGATAAACCTTTAAAATACTGGTCATACAACAGGAAATAGTAATCATACACCAAGGATTGTTTATAACGAGTAAAATCTTTGTATGGATGCATACAGAAATGTTGGCAAGCTGAAATGCAAAATATTCATTTCAACGTGCTGACATATTCCTATTACTTCTGCGTATGCACAAATTCAAAGTGGTTTAATTATATGTATATTTATATATATTCAATAGAGAATTGGCTCTGTAATGATAAATACAAAATCTGCATAAATTAGTCCTCACACAAAAGAGCAGGACACAAAATGTTTTAAATAATAATAATAGAATAACAATAACAAAGACTTTCGCTAGCAAGGACTAGTATTGAGCGTAACCAGTTATACACTCCTTTTGAAATTTTCATTTCTATTTTTCTCGTTATCTACTGAATATTTTTAATGAAACCTATATGAAATATGTTCCCTATTAAATTGTAAAGATTTTCTATTCTGAAAGAAGTTTAAAAAAATTTAATCTAAAAAAGTTATTTTAAAGTTTTTGTTAAAAAAATTCAGATTTTCTCATTATTCAGACATGTATGACAAAGACGGAGTTGCAAAAAAAGTTGTGGTATTAGGAGAAATACAAACTGAAACAGAGAATATTCAGACCTGTAATAATAGAAAGAGGGGGTTGCAAAAATGAGTTGTAGTGTGAAGAGAAATACAAACTGAAATTGTGACACTTACGTCACCCGCGTGTCGTCTAGTGGTGGAACGCTCCCCGATCGTTGGTCTTCGTGTCTTTTGATGAGAATGTCAGCGGCCAGTACCTGAAAGAGACTCGTCGAGTGTTTCTGCAATCATGCTAAACAAATTAAAAAGACAAGTCGATATTTGTTTTTTTTTCTGATTCAAAATTCCTTGTTATTCATAAAAGGTTACAATCGTCATTTTGTACTTTGCTAATAAGTTAGGGACTGGCCGTTTGTTAACTGCAAAGTTATTTCTTTTTCGGTAAAAACTAAAAAACTACATGGCAGGGTCAATTGATGAGGTGGTCGACTTTTTCGCTCGTTCGAGCCCAGGGGAGCAGATGTCCCTCTGTGTCTGTCAGTCTCTGTGTGTCTTGCGCTCAAAACTCGCTGCTTATATTGTGGGGGCGGGAACTATATCTTCTTTTTCTCTCATTTGGCCCTTTAGCCAATCAGGATGCCAGAACCGCTGTCACTCAAATCTTCACCAGGTGGCCTATGCCCAAAAAAGGGGCTGTTTCTTCTTCTGTTGGCAATCGAGTAGAATAGGTGGACCACCAATCTCAGCCGGTGTGTACCTAATGGAATGTGATGGGCCATTAAAACCAGAATGGTCTCATTCAATTAACTTTGAGGGATCATAAAAGTCAACCAAATCCAATTCCACAAAGGCCACGTGTCTTTTCAATAGAGGCCACTTACCCACCAGGGAGCAGCCAACAATGGTCGCTTTGTAAATTGGAATTTCATTGGTACGCTTCCTTCCACTCACGTATCAGGCTGTCATGGTCAATTAACGTTTACAGCTTCCTTGCCCAAAAGAAGTATCCCTCGCACGTACCATTCTGGCCCTATCTCCCTTTTTTCCCTTTTTATTATTTCTCTTTTGTTTACAACTGGGTTTTTCTATACCTGTCGTCCCCCCCTCTTTTCTTGGTCGCCTGCTACCTCTCTCAGTGTCTATCCCGTTGGGTGCATTTAGCTTGCAGTTTACTGCACCTTCGAGCCTGTCTCATTCTGCCTCCGTTTAGCTTGCAGTTTACTGCACCTTCGAGCCTGTCCCAAATAGAGAGTAGGAGAGTTTTTATAAATACATACAAAACCACATTCGTTTTTTTTATCCAAATTAATAAATTAAATAAAATATAATCTTAAAAAGATACTATACAAGTTAGAAAAACATTTCATCCAAGGCATGAAAATTGTTAAACAAAATGTTTTTACTATAGGCTTTAAAAATAAAGCTACAAGATTCAATTTGAAATTTATTTATCTTCAAAGTGCACTTTTATACATTTTACAAAGTATGGTATTAAATTTTTATACCTTACTTTGTAAAATTTATAAAAGTACACTTTGAAGATAAATAAATTTCAAATTGAATCTTGTAGCTTTATTTTTAAAGCCTATAGTAAAAACATTTTGTTTAACAATTTTCATGCTTTGGATGAAATGCTTTTCTAACTTGTTAAAATATATTTAAGTATATTTTATGACCAAGCAACGCCGGCTGCCCTGGGCTAGTAAACTTCACTCTAAAGTTTAAAAGTTAAATTTGTACCATCAATCAGGTCTACTTTTATGAACATGGCCTCATGTGTTCACTCCTCCGGTCATATCATCCCACTTGTGCTGATCCCAGATTGTTGTCTGATCCAGTCATCTTTGAAACCAAAACAAATCCCATAAGTTCAGTTTATAAACAAATAATAATGTTTATTTTTTGTATTTTACAAATGGTACTCCCCTTCCCAAGGTTGAATGGCAGACTTGCAGAGGGAGCATTTTCCAGACCAAAACACAGGCCCCATTGACACAGACCTTCAGTCAAGAACTCCCAAGAGACACAACCTACCAGGAGAGGCACACCAGCTCAAGTCTCAAGTGTCAGCAGCTCTCAGAAAAATCAATTGCCTCTGTCAAATGTTCAACACCAACCCCCACTCTTACTCCTCCTCTGAGCGAGAGGGGGTGGTGGCTATGACCCCTTCGTCTTCCCATCTCCTCCTGAAATCTTTTCACCCCTGACTGATTCCGGACTTTGTTGGTGTGATCACCATTCGACCATCCAGAGGTTGCCCACAGAAACATCCATCAAAGATAACATCCAATTAATTCATAGAAGCTTATCTGAAGATAATTTTCATACATTATTTATTTGCAATGGCCGGTCTCAGCATGACTTTTCCATCAAATGAGGCACTTTTTTTTTTTTTTTCAAACAAAGAAAATAATATCTCCTAGGTGGTCGGACTCTGGCCAGAGATCTTTTTTATTCTCTGTGTCCTCCTTTGATCTTTAGCCAAGCAACTATCACCTGCAATATTGGTATTCGTATTCACCAGAAAAACATGCATCACAGCGTATGTTTGCACATTTAATTTGGGGCTACTATGATAATCCTATGTTAATCTGTATTTTTTGTTTTTGATTAATCAGCTTTGATTTGTTTGATCTTGAAACTTGCAGTAACATATGCATAACTATAACTTATGCATAACTAACATATTGTTATAATGGAATGACCCAACACTCCTCCATACAATAATATAGACAAGGTAATCAGAGAGTTCCGAGACACAGAGAGAGACAGACTCTCACCTTGTATCCCCTTTGTAAATAAACCTTTGTATTAACCCGAAGTGAATCTCCTGCGTCATGATTATCTAAAGAAAGATATATCACATATGTATGACTATAATATATGCATAACTATAACATATGTCATGCTTTTTTTGTTTTTATTTTTGGAGAGTGGAGGTGTATGAAAATGCTCACAACAAAGCATGAAGCCACTTAATGTAAGAGCTAACAAGAATGAAAGATGATTATCACAGAGACAAGAGAGGCCTATTGATCTTAGTCTAGAAAAGACCAAGGTTGGAGGTAGAATGAAAACACTGAGCAGGAAGAGAGTTCCAAAACCTTGCAGTTTTTTGGAAAGAAGCTACTGGAATAAGAAGTTGTATTACAATGGGGTGTTAAAACAGCAAATTGATGCAAACCACTAGATGAACAAGCCAGACGAGCTGGAATAAAGGAAGCAAGGAATAGATCAGATAATTGTAAAGAACACATGCCATAATATTATTTATAAAAACGACTGGGACTAGCAACATGACATCTATAAGAGAGAAGTTACAGTGAAGTGGGGGTTATCAAATTATAAATACATTTTTGAAATTTATCAAGAACCTTCAAATGGGACAGAGATTCAACAGCCCAAATATGACAACAGTACTGAGAAAGTGTTTAGAACAATAGAGAACAGATTTTAAGAGAAACAGAAAGAGCAATGGATTTCATATATGAATTCCAAGAAAGATTTGATGAGAAAGAAAGACAAAGACGTTTTAGAGTCGATTTCTCGTCAAGAGCAAAGCCATCCATAACAATTTTAGGAAGTATTTTTTTTTGTTTACTCACAAGAAGTGAACTGTTTAGAAAAGACACAATACTTGCATGTACATGTCTCAGTTTTTGTATGAATTAAAATATAACAACAGTTGGAGTAAGCCGAGCATCACCGAGGAAATTAAGCTGAGCGTTGCCGATAAAAGCATAACATAAAAAGACAACCTACCTTAAATTTTAAGTTTTATTAACTGTAAAGAAAAATGTTATCACAATATTTTTTTTTTTTTTGCTATATATATATATATATTTTTAAATAAATAATGTTAAAGATTTTTTTGTTTAAGAAAAGGTTCAAAGGTAAGTCAAATAAATACTTTAAAAGAATTTTTTTGTAAATATTTTTTTTTTTTTTTCAAGGAAAAACCTGACAACTAGAAAAGTTGAAACAAAACTGAGTGGAATAGTTTTTTTTTTTTTTTTTTCATATTAAAACAGATATTGTTGTTTCCTCAGACCATTGGTGTCCGTAGATTGTATTTCACATTCACGCTGGAGATACCAGTCTGGATTTCTGTGTTGCTCGCTCGAACACCCACATTTTAAGTATGATGGCAATTGTCAACCTAGACTTGGCAAAAAAAGGTACCAGTTTGAATTGATGTAAAGGTTCAGGATTTGGTAGCTTGACACCTCCAGGCATAGCCATTGCTTACCTTTCCTCTTATAATAAGATTGCACCTGTGTTCCTATATACACAAGTTTTCATCCGTGCCAGTAATTTTTTTTCTTGACAAGTCGAGGACTCCGGCTGGTGTTTTCAGCTGCTCACTTAAGGCTGTAAAATTAATTTTTTTTTTTCTGACGTGAAAGTACGAAATGGTGTGCTTTTTTACTAATTTGTTTTCTTTTCTCCCTCTTCCAAATTGTCGTCTGCTGCTTTGAATTTTCAATTTGCATGAATGCGCGTTGTGTTAAAAACCATCGCGCTACATTGTCATTGGCTCAGCTTTATGTTACGTCAGACGGCTTAATTTTCTCGCCAATGCTCGGCTTACTCTGACTTTTGGCATCATGTTCCGGGGAAAGCTGGGCGTGCACTGAGTTACGTGTGGATCATTCTCTGTATGAGTACTGAACTCTCTAACTTCTTACCAAACTTTAATCTTTCAAAGTATATTTTACATTGCTATAAAATTTTTGATATAAATATATTTTGTTCATAATTTCTTGTTTTCTCGATTTCATTCAAAATTCCCCATTGTTGAGTTAACTCTTGCTAAATGTAAGTTCATTCATAACATTTATGTTTTTATCCATTTTTTTTTTTTTATTTGTCAATTTAACTACATGTATATTAATTGTTATGTATGGCACAGTCATGTTGACACACCGGTTCTCGCCAGGTCACCAAAGGTAAGCAACGTGGAGCCTGGCCAGTACCACATGGGTGACCATTTGGGAAGGCTAGGCGCTGTATGTACCTTCTGGGAAGGTTGGGCGTAGGGCCAGCACCCTCACCCTGTAAAAAGAACTTCTCGCTACAAAAGCATCTACAAAAAGTGGTAGATGGCCTATGCCCCTCCAGGGGCTCAAGGGCTATGGATGGATGGATGGATATTAATTGTTAGCATTATTCTTGGCACTTTTTAAAGACTTACTGATCGATCGCCTCCATTCAATCTTGAAAAACAATGTATATCCCCTGAAATGGTAGCGGTGTGTGTAATTGTGAGGCAAGAGTTGCTCAATCAGCAACCATACCTCTCTTGAGTTCAATGACAAGGAAAAGTTCAGGATGACTGGAAACAATTTTGAGATAAGCGGAGAGCACATACACCACCTGGAATTCCCAAACGGGAACTGGTGTGTCAACGTGATTATGACATACTATTACCAAAATATACTACTTGTAGCCAGGAGGGGCATTACACAAGCATTGAACTTCCTTTTTAATGTGCTCAATCAAAGGCCATTTCTCAGGTGAGCTGAGCATGCGATGGAAGATTGGGAGATTATAAAAGGAACAGGGCACTGTTTACTTCCTCTTTTTTGGTCAGGAAACTCATCACAGTGCATGGACCAAACCCTGGGCTGTTTTAATTCTTTTTGTGTATGTTGGTGAACAATTTTCTATACATTTGTTCTGCTGATAGACTCATTTCCTCTTTTTTTTTTTTTATTATATATATATATATATTTTATTACTTACTAATAGTTAGAGGAGCCATATGTTATAAGTCAACAAGTCTAACATGTCAACGTGATTGTGCCATGTATTCTACATATTCTCATATATGAACTCTTTTCCTTTCCTCACAAAAAGGATATTCATCCTACCATTGATGTATGAACTCTTCATTGTTTCCTGCTAATGGGATATTTATTTAATAACACATGGATTTTCTCACTTGTTATCCTCATATAATCAGTTACTAACACCCTTTTTCTTTCATTTTCTTTTATTTACATGTTGCCAAAGACAGTGCAATAAAGTTGTTTTGAATTAGACTTCATCTTTATTCAACATATTGGCGGCCTCGATATTATTTGTCAGCTTTTGTGCATTACTGCAAAAGAACTACGTTTTTGGTTTTCAGCTTGGATATTTGAAGAGTGAAGATCAGGAGGCAGATAAATGCAATTTCAGGACCGAATTGAAAATTTCAACAAATGTCAACAACAATAAATGCGTGTGTTTTTCTTACACATTTATTGAATTAAATATAAATAAGAAAATTATAATAACACAAAATAGAAGGGTTTTAAAATGGAGATTTCTTTTTTCTTTTTTTTTTTTTTCAAACAAAATCAAAATGGGATATTTATTTAACAACATGGATTTTCTCACTTGTTGCCTTCATATATTGAGTTACTAACACCCTTTTTCTTTTATTTCCTTTTATTTACATGTTGACAAAGATGGTGCAATAAAGTTGTTTTAAATTAGACTTCATCTTTCTTCTATTCAACATATTGGCGGCCCCGATATTATTTGTCGGCTCTTGTGCATTATTGCAAAAGAACTACTTTTTTGGTTTTCAGTTTGGAGATTTGAAGAGTGAAGATCAGGAGGCAGACAAATGCAATTTCAGGACCAAATCGAAAGATCTTGGATGTGAACTATTAGATATAATCCAGCTGTCTGATCTTACAATAGGTGTATTTATCTGAGGTATTGGATGAGAAATTTATTAAAAGTTTGAGTTTGGACAAAAGTGGAAAAGTTGTTTTAAATGTTCGACTGAAAGTTTCTCTTTCTATTCTTCACTATCAAACTACTTCTGTTCCATCAAGTTTTTAATCTTTTGTTTTAAAAATAACTTTTTATTAAAAACAATATTTTTTCTGGTAAATGCAAACAAAGGATTAGTTTAGTTAGAAAATGTATTTATTATCTTTGTTATTTTACTATATTTCCAGCCATTACTAAGCTTAAAAATCGTCTTGTTGGAGAATTTGAGGGTCAATCTTATTACTTGGTATTCAAAGTCACTGATGAGGTAAGTATCATTTTTTTTTTATTTTACGATGTATGATTAATATTATTTAGTGACTTTACTGTGTTTTAATGGCAGTAATAAGCTTTACATACCAGTACTGATGCAAGTTATTATTTTCTGATCTTCCATATTTTAACTTTGTTAAAATCATTCAAAATATAAGCAGTCATTTATGCAAAAATTATTCAACATTTTAGCAGTCGTTTATCACATAATGCGAAAAACAAAAAAAGACAACTCGATACATTGGATTCAACTGAGTTAGGCTCTAACCATCATCTGTTGGAAACAATGTTCTAAGGAAAAAATAAATAAAAATAACTTTTACATAAAACATTACTGATAAATCAGCAGAAACCTTTTGAAAATAATTCTGAAATATTTACAAATTTAAATTATACAAAAAATGGTTATATTTTATTATCTGCTTTATAGTTATATAGCATTATTGTACTTGTTTCAGCATTCACCATTTTTATGTTTCAATCCTTAAAAAATCTTGGACATTTATTACAATAGCCAAAAAAAAAAAAAGGGGGTGAAAAAAATAAATATATAACAAATGAATGTTACCAAAGGCAAGCTAAGTTTTATTCTTCAATTTACTTGGATAAGTCTTTTCGTGTTTTAACTTATTTTAAAGTATAGATCGTCTTTTCATACTATTATATAAACAATGGACTTTGTCTATCATAACACTCATATTTGTTTTAGTCTTAGTATTTTCACTTATAAAAATTAAGATATTTTTTGGAAAAAACAAAACAAATCAAGACCTCTTCCCCACTTTCAAAGAAACTATCATCAGTGATGTCATTCATAGCACATTATCTTTGCAACAGATGTTACTTGTCTTATAGTAAGTGATATATCTATTAAAACTCTTCCTTTTTTTTTTTTTTAAATAAATAAAAATGTAATTAGTTTACTGCTATTGCTGTTATAAAAACGGGATAAATCTTTGTGTATACCAAAAAATCATTTTGGACTAAAGTGTGCCCCCTGTGAGAACAATAAAATGATTATCAAATGTTCTAAAAAGTCGATTGAATAAAAATTATGAACCTGACATCTTGTTAATACCTAGGCTGTGTCTATCAACAAATAATTTTGACAAGTGTGCTTCTGTAAGAACAATGAAATAATTATTACATGTACTAAAAGGTTATTTGAAGAAAAATTATAAACCTGACAGGCACTTGCATGAAGAAGCGACAAACTTGAAATCGTCAGAAAGAAAAGTTAAAAGTATGATGTTTGAAAGTTTGCTGTACCTTATAACAAAGTTTCATACAACATTTCAGCCAAATCGACGAGTCGTTTTTAAGAAAAAGTGTGATAGACAGGCAAACAGATAAAGAGAAATATAATATCGATCAATAAATATTCCTTTAATTGCTGTAGTTTAAGGGGTTTGTAAGAGGGGGGGGGCATAATATGGCCACAACATCCTATTGAAAAAATTCAACTATCAACAAATTTGCTTTGAATTGGATCCATAAACATGAGATAGCAATTAAGTACAATTTTCTGAATATCAATTTTTTTTAAGGGTCCATAAATCTTAAATTTTAGACATTTTTTAGAATCAAAATCAAATAGATTTCATTAAAAATTCTAAGAATTCTAGACATAAGCTTTAGGAGCATTATATTTTTATTTTAATCTTTGTAAAACCCAACAAACAGCAAAATCCCACCCCTACTCAGTAAATATTCCTACATGTCAGAAAGCCTTCTACACTAATAGTTTCTTCCCTCGGACTGCTAGACTTTTGAATTCCCTTCGAGGTCCCTGCTTCCCTTACTACCGACTTGCAGAAGTTCCAGTGTAATTTAAACAGACATCTTGCTGCTCAACTCTTTACATAATATCCCTGCAAATTATGTCCCATATAATAGGCCCCTATATCAAAGTGGCACTGTGCCTTATTTGGGGTGAAAATACCCCCCACCCCCCAACAAAACAAAAAAATCTGACAAAAAGTAGTGATCGAACACCTCAAATATTCATAGGTTGCTTGCTCCCACGAAAAAGCATTATTAATGACCATTGACTTTTTAAAATTTTAATCCTACAAAAATTACTAGTTATTGATTATTACTTAGCACTTATATCTGGTGGGTATGCATGCGCATCAGTCAGAGCCACATACTCCACACTCCGCCGAGGACTGAAAAGATCAAGTTATAGTGTCAGAACAGATACTACACTTTGCAATATTTATTTGTAACAAAATAAAAAAAGTTGGAATGTCGCTGGTCATCCTCTCTCCATCCTACTTTGTCTAATATATTTTTAGTTAGAATCATTGGAAATGGGATGAAAATAGTTTTTTGTTGTGATGAACGGATTCTTCGACTTTGGCATAATATTTGTGAATCATACTGGTCAGAGTTATGAAAGAAGAAATACCGTTTATGTCATATTTTGCTAGAATGTAACTGCATGTATAATGCACTGCTTGCTAACATTAATAGTCTTTATGATTTTCTGATATCTTCCTACAGTTCTATTTCTGTCTGGTATGCATAAACATCAGTCAGAGCTATATACTTCCCACTCGATGGAGGCTCGAAAAGATCAAGTTATAGTATCAGAACAGATACAACACTTTGAATTATTTATTTGTAACAAAATATAAAAATGCATTTTAAATTTTCAATAAATTAAGCGCATGACCATAAAATGTTTGGGGGAATGTTGCTGATCATCCTCTCTCCATCTTACTTTATTATATTGTTAGCTGGAACCATTGGAATCATTGGAACAATATCACACTTATTCTAGCGGCCATTTTTTGAATTGAAAGCCAGGTTTAATTTTAGAAGAGTTTGATGGATAGCTAATCTGTATAAGTCATGAGATGAAGAATAGTTTTTGGTGGGCAACTAATCCATACAAGTTTTGAACTGTAAAAGTTCGTAGATGAAGAGCAAAATTCCTTATCATGTAGGCACGAAAAATTGTGTGTGAATTCTAAAATATGAAAATATTACATTTATTCTAGCGGCCATCTTACTTAAAATATCTTCAATGTTAGTTTTTATTTTTAGAATGACAATTGATAATTTGTATTACTTGGATTATTCTTAATTGTATTCTTAGTATCACCCATACTGACAATTGAACTTTCAATTATGCCATGAACTACTACAAATTACTGATGACTTCTATTCATTCATGGTTGATAAAATTAGAGCAAGCTACTTTCATGAATTAAATGAAGGATTCAGTTTTAAATTCTATAGAGATTCCTGAGTTTGACAAAAAGATTTACTGAATTTGACAGAATGCACCCGGAGAAGTTCTGGGTTACATCATCCAAGGTGTTTTGAGAATAACATCTGAGATGAGAACAGTAGTCTGAATAATCCAAATAACACAAACAATCACTATATCTATTAAAACTTTTGTGGGATATTTTTTGGGATAAAATTAATTATATAACTTTATTATGTAAATTCATATATTGATCAATGTTAATTGAAACCATTTTTTCTTTGTAGCCTTTTCCTGACCTGCATTCCTCGATAAATACATCATGTACAGGTAAACAATCTTATTCGATTTAATACCTGTTTTATATGCTGGCATGTATGAAACAAGTCCTAAAAATTGGCTTCCAAACTAACCTATCTCTGACCAGGTCTTTATTTATTCCTCTTTCTCTCCTATCCATCCTAATCACTTCCTCCTATGTTAGACAAAACTCAGGTAAACAGTAAAAGTAGACTCTGTGGATGAACAGATAAAACTTTAAACCACATCATAAGTGAATGCAGCTAACTAATCTAAAAGAAATGTAAGAACAGACATAACCTGCTTGGGATCGTAAACCACTAGAAATTGTACAAACTTGGATTCAAATAAACAAATCTTAAGGCGAGATTGACAAGAGTCATGTAAACAGTAAAAGTAGACTCTGTGGACAAAGAGATGAAATTGCAAACCACATCAGAAGTGAATACAGCTAATGGGAATATAAAAACAGACATAACTTTGTTGGGATGGTAAAACAGTGAGAAGTGTCCAAACGACTGCATTTTTAAAATGTAGACAAATGATATAGGCACAATACAATTGTAACATTATTTTTCTACTTTATCTTTTTCTGTAATTTTTGGATATGTTACTATTTGTGACATAACGTTTATGTAGATTCCAATTTGCTTTATGTTTTATTTGAAATTCAATACTTTTTCATTATTATAATATAGAAGCACCAAAAAAAAAATATATGATCAGTTTATATGATTTTTGGAACATGATATTTTTCCCCCCCGTCATGGGTATGCACATTATACAGTTTTCTTTATTTTTGTTTTTTAATGTAAGGGTTATTTTGGACAACTACCATGAAGTAAATTTATTTTTTTTATTGATATCTATCTTTTTAATTCTTTATTGATGTCTATCCTATTCATTCATTTCAGGCAATCCAAAAGGTACAATTCTAGTGTCAAATTATCCTCCTACAACCACTGCAGGGTCACTCCTAAATTTTTTCGAAAACCACAGTGATGGTGGAACAATTCAGCACATTCATTTTGAGCAGGATCATGCCTGCATTACTTTTACTAATCCCGAAGGTAAGCATTTAATTCTTACATTTATGCATGCCTTTTCTCATGTAATTTCACTAGCAACTCGACTTCCCATTTTGTGATTTGCCAGAATTAATAAAAAATCATAGAATCTCAGACTTGATCCAACAAAGAGATAGGAGAAAGTTTCACAAGCAAAGTGAATCGATTTCTTTCATTTGTGTAGTGTCAACGTCTCAAACACACGTCCTGCAAAATTGTTTATATCAAACCATTGCCATGATTAACATATTTTTAAAAATTTGCTACACTCTCAGTCTATATCTTTAGATTATAATGTTGAGCTAAAATACTCAATAAGTGCAAACAGAATTTATTTTTTGATCAGTTGGGTTTGTACTAGTTCCTCTTCAAGGAAGGGGAGGCAACTCAACCTTCTCATCAACATGATGAATTTCAGATCGATGATTGCTATCCTCATGATGAGTTTGAAACTGATGTGGGCTTGCCTCAGTATAAGCCTGAAATCAATCTTTACTTGTCTCATGATCTGTTTAAGATCAGTCTTTACCTGCCTTGTGTTAAACTTGAGATTGATATTTTTTATCCTCATGATGGTCTTCATATTGATGATTTGTCTCATGATAGGCTCATATTAGGCAAGCGTTTTCTGCTTGCCTAATATTGGCCTTGACTCATGATGGGCTTCAGATCAGTCTCTGCTTGACCCAAGATTTGAGTCAAGATGGCTCAAGGTTTTATATCAATATTTGCTTGACTCATAATGAGCTTGAAAACCGTCTTTGCTTGACTCATGATTGCTTTGAGATCAGTCTTTGCTTGACTCATGAGGGCCTGAGATCAATGTTTGCTTGTTTCATGATGATATGAGTTCGTTTAAAAATTTTTTCCAACTTTCTGATTCTTTTCATTTTCAAACTCTGGTTCCAAATTCATTTATAAACCTTTGATGTCACATCTTAAAAATAGTAAAGATCAGATGTCAATTTATTAATTTTATAAAACAAAGTAATAAAAAGGAAAAATTCCCATATTTTTTTTTGTTTTACTGGAATATGTGGCTCCATGGAGCCACATATTAATCCAAAATGGCTATACTACCTGCCAATACCTGATGCATATTTTCCAGTCATTATCAACCAATTTAATTCAAATATACTAAATTTCTACAATAATTACAAGGAGAATTGCTCTCCAAAACCAGTCCTACTTACAGATGGTAGCAAGATACTTCCTCTTCCATTCTTTCATACCTCCTTCTTTCCCAATTTACACCATTAAATATTTCATAGGGTTCAATTATTACATGCATCCATGATTATTTCATTAGATCATTTTGTTTTATTAAGTCATCTAATATTCATTCAGTATGTAAATAATGAACCCTCACTTTCATTTTGTTTTATATTGTTTTGGAGGGGGTGGCTTCAAGTACTTTGATAGGCTGCTCAGATTAGTTTCACAGTTTAAAAGATTGCATTTTCAAACACTTTGAGAATGCTTTCATTAAAATTCAATATGGCTTCCCTCCTTACTCGCTTTGACAAAAACATAGAATTCTCTGCAAAGCAATATGACACAGATTTCAGACGTATTACTACAAACAATACAAACAGTTTTATTAGTGCCTTTAAAAGATACACTACAAAAAATGTTATTTCACTGAATACATCACTTTTCACATTGACCACATTGGCTCATTCTTTAACACCCGCAAGTAAAAAGCTCTTTTCCTCACTGGCTGCTAGCCAGTTTCAAATATGGCTTTGACTTTGACACCTACTACTTAATGTAAGTGCTTTGCTTGACACATGCTAACAATGGAAAGGATGAACATTTTATTTCCTTTTATTATTAATAATTCTTTTTATTTGCAGTGCCTTCACTTCTTAACATAACAAGCACACCATAAAAGTATTTACCTCAGTCTAGAAGTATTTCTTCTAATTTTAAAGAGAAAAACAGTGTATGTGTGTGTGTAGCTATTGTCTTTGTTTTCTTGTTACTACTTCTATTACTTCTAATTTTTTGCGTCATGACACTTACTGACATCCTTATTGTTGGTGTTACTACTACTACTACAGCTACTATTATTGCTAAAATAATAATAATAATACAACTGGCTAATTATCATTTGGACATACATATGGATTAAATGTTACATAAGAATATGAATCCAATTTGAATTGACACATAAGCATGCAAGGAGGGGTCAATTTGGAAGAGGTTGTCTTAAAGATTTGGGGGGGGGCTTACTTACATAACTTTACAAAAACAAAACAAAATTACATCAGTCTAAAAGAATTTCTCGTTCAGGAAAAGACTCCAGAAACCAATGGTTTTAGGATTGATTAAATGATTTATTTGTAAACATTTTTTATTCATTATTTTCCTTTATCAAGGGCGTGGAGGCTCATGCACATTTTTTAAGTGTTAACTAACATGCTTTTTAATATTTTTTAATCAGTAGGGATCTCCCCTCACAAAAACAAAATGACCTCAGGCTAGAAAGATTTCTTTTACATAGAATGACTCAACATGCACACTTAAATGTGTGCATGTGTTTGTCTACCATCTTTTATTGTTGCTGTTGCTACTATTACTACTTCTACTGCTGTTACTGCTATTGCTACTATTCCTATTGCTATTATTATTATCATTATCATCATCATATTTTTTCTTTCTTAACATTGTCTACCAACCCAGCTTTGCAAGGTTTGATATCGGATCATTGCACATCAACAATTTCATTGCTTTTACTTTTGTTTTTTGTTTTTTAGGGAATGCACATTTTTTAGGCATAAATTTTTAAAAACATTAACTAACATGGTTTTTAAGATTTTTTTTATCAATGGGGGCTTAAATTCATAACTTACCAACCACTTCATAAAAACAAAACAAAATTATCTCAGTCTAGGAGGATTCTTTATCGAAAAGGACTAAGGATTGATTAAAATATTTCTTCATAAACATTTTTATTTGTTACTTTCCTTTATTGAGGAGAATCATGTACATTTTTTGCCGTTATGCATGTTTAAAATGTTAACTAACTTTTTACTATTTTTTTCAGTGGTGAATCTTCAATTCTTCCCTTATCGACCATTTCATAAAATAAAACAAAAAATATTTAGTTTAGTCTATGATAATGTGCTAGATAATCATGCTTCAATCCGTTTTTAAGGGGGTTCTTTTAACGAATCTGTTCTGACTTTATACCATCTTTCCATCGAGCAATGTCAGTACATGGGCTCTGCTAGTAAAGTATAATTCTTTAAAAATTAATTGTTTAGCTTATTTTTTATGCATAAATAACACTATTTTTTCTCATTTATTTTTTAGTTGCTGAAAAAATTTGTTCAACAGGACCCATTCCTCTTAATGGAGCTTTTTTGCGCATAGATAAAGACGAATATAACAATGAAAAATCATCAAAACATTATGAGGAATCGTCAAATAAATTTGAAAAACCATCAAAGAAATATGAAGAACTGGCAAAGAAATATCAAAACCCTGCAGAGAAGAATCTGCCCCAAATCGCTGTGAAAACTATTTGTGTTGGCAATGTGCCAGAAGAGATGGACTTGGAAAATCTGGAGGTATTTTTTCAAAATAAAAAGAATGGTGGAGGAAAAATGGAGAAAAAGCCGACCAGAAACCTGCAAACTGACGATGTGGAAATAACCTTTGTTGAAGAGAAAAGTAAGAAAATGATGTTATTTTAATTTTCTTTTTCTATATGTTCAACTAAAAAAAAAAAGTCGTCATCAATACATTTGTTGCTAGGAATAACAACATTAGAGTGAAAAATATTATTTGATCTTTCTACAACTGATAATATTACAAATATACTTGGTTTTTATTTAGAATTCAACCTAATTAAAAAAAAAAATTTTTTTAAATACAGAAAATGCAGAAAAGTATACATGATGTACCTTTTGTCACAGAACGAATATTCCATATTTTTAATTATGATGTAAATTGATCAAACAGTTTTATTTTTTAACTAAGAAAAACAAATTTTATGAGTAAGGAAAAAGTTTGTCTAGCATTGTCATCTTGAAAAAAAAAATATGGCAGATAAGTTTTCAATAATTCTCTTAGAATTCTAAAAAAAGGCTCCTATATTTGTCAGACAATCTATGACTTGTTATATAGATATATAAATTTATTTATATAGAGATATTAAATAAATTTAAATATTAATATCAAATATATAATAATCTCATGCTATTTATTGCACTTGTTAGATGCATTTCACTCAAGTCATTGGACAACTAAGGATATGAACCGAAGGTGTTTGAGTTTTACATATCTAAAAATTATCACACCTTTTTCTTGTGAATAAATATCTTTATATCATAAGTTTTATTCAACTTAAAATCTTAATTGTTAGTTTGCTAGTATCATAAAACAGTAATTAATCCAACACGTGCTTGTTCAAAAGTCATCTTTATTTTCAGTAAAATATAAACACAAACCAAGGGACATAACTCCATGTACGAATTTCAAGGGACACGACTCTTATGGTGTTAAAGACTATTTTAAAAACTAAAAAAACAAAAGTTAAACAATTGATTAATGCAAGAAAGCTCCTATCTTTGTCAGACAATCTGCAACTTTTTCTCGCCCTCTGATCCATGTAGTTTGCATCTTCTTCTTCACCATCATTTCCTTCACTTTGACCAAATCAACTCTTAAACACCAGTCACTTTGTAAGATTTAACGACTTTAAAGTCTCTACCAGAGAAGTAATTCATGTTTTACAAAGGACTTCAGGTAACCTAGATAGTTTGACTATTCCTTGAAGCATGGCAACTAGCAATGGTCTTTACAAGAGTCTCTGAGGCCAAAGGACTTTTTCTTACATGGTCAAGTTTGTTTTTGATGACCAGCATGCAGGAGCTATTCTGTTCATCTTGCTACGAGCAAAGATGATACAACCACCCTTTGAAGATCCATCTTCTAAACTAACATAAGTGGCGAACAGTATTCAGATCCTAGAGTTTTCCAAGCTGAAGAAAGGGTATCAAACCTGTCCTTGATGTTAAGTTTATTAATGATTTGGTTGTCTCAATGCGTAATTTCACTTTTGGAAATTTTCCAGGATTACTCATTCTAAACACATTAATCATGCATCAGGTTAAGTGTAAGTGGATGCCCATATCATTTGACCTATCAATCGTTTTAGATCTAGATTTTCTTCTTGACTCATCATTTTTTTTTTATATCTGTTGGCAATATAGATGAAGCGTATAGATTTTGATTTATAATAATCTCATTTTTTGTTTATTAATACCCAATCTCCAAAATTGGAATGTTTCATTTTGATGCTTTCCGATTTTGAATATTTTTTTTCAATTCTGCAATCACATTAGTTTGTTAGTATCATAAAATAGTAATTAACCCAACATGTGCTTGTCTAAAAGTCACCTTTAATCGTGTTACATTGGGGGGGGGTATAAGGTCTATATATATGTAAGATACTATGTATATAAAGTGTATTGGGTATATGATGAGTTGTGTATATAGTGATTTTTTTTTTTTATCTGGCCTCTAATGTTCATAAATCCTTGTGGATGTGTGTGTGATATATGTATTACAGGGCATTTACAATACATATAACGCAAACTAGACTGAACACACTTTTGGGTAGTTTTGCATCTTGCCAATAAAGAAAACATACCTTTGTTCATCCGGATTTTGATTGATGAATGTGTCAAAAGCTGAAATTAACATTTCTTCCAAATAAATGACCAGGAGTCTTTGGTTATATTTTAGACAGCTTTTATTTCATTATGATTCCTTGTTGGAAGATTGCACACTGGTCTTAGTTTCGGTTTGACCGCTATACAGGGTCATTATGGCCCTGTCTCTAACACCCTCTTAGTCTGTCTTGCCCTCTCTTTAGCTCTGTCTCCAACTAACTCTCAACTTTCTTTTATATATGTAACTATTCCTTTGTGCTTATGTCACTCGACCACACAAAGACCCAGTACGTGACTGTTGGTCACTTTTTCTGGACAAATTTATTGTTTTTTTATTCCCAGGTTTGAAAACCCACTCTGCTTATGTCCGCCACATTCTTTTCTTATTGTTTCTAAGTTAACCAAAATATTTTACTAAACATTCTTTTGTTTCAATAACATTCTCTCTGCATACCTTTTTCTACATAACAGTTAAAAAACAATAATCATGTTCATTATCTAACATTTACTTTTTTAATAATAATAATAGTCGATGTTCTAAATCGGCTATCAGCAAGGCCACCCGACGTTGTCTGTCATAATCCAACATCAGTAAAATATAAGCACAAATCAAGGGACATAACTCTATATACGAATTTCAAGGGACACAACTCTATGGTGTGACATTGTGAAGACTATTTTAAAAACTAAAAAAACAAAAACAAAAGTAAAACAATTAATGCAAAATGGGTCTTAGAATTCTTTGTCAGAGAGTCTGCAACCTTTTCTCACCCTCTGATCCATTTAGTTTGCATCTTCTTCTTTACCATCATTTCCTTTGCTTTGGCCAGATCAACTTGCAGATGGCGATCACTTACAAGATTTGACAACTTTAAAGTCTCTAAATGCCGGAAAGCCTACTCTAAATAGTTTCTTCCCTCAGATTGTCAGACTTTGGAATTCCCTCCGTGTTTCCTGCTTCTCTGACTATCCTGACATGCTGAAGTTTAAATGTAATGTAAACAGACATCTCGCTGCTCAATTCTCCACAATCCAGTGTTAAATATGATTCCAATTCGTAACTCATTACGATCAAGTTGCAATATGCTTTAGCATGGACAAAGATTGTACCTATTTACTATGCCTCCCCACGGGACAGAGTTAGACACCAGGGTCGTTTTTTAATGTGGAGAAAAAGTACAAAAATAAAAATTGTCTCAGTCGTGAAGGATTTCTCCTCCACCGAAAGAGAACAAGAAATAGAAGTGCAGCATCTGAAGAACAGATGGTATTTATTTGCTCCCCCACTGAGCAAATTAGGCACAAGGCCGTTTTTAATGTGAGGTAAAAACCAGCTCCCCTAAAAGTAGGCAAAAAGGGGGCACTCTGGTTACCAAAAATAATAATTGTCCCAGTATAGAGGGTTTCCCCTCCATTGACTGGTACAAATTATCTTAAGTGCAGCATCTGTCGGAACAGATGGTATTTATTTGCTCCCCCACCGAGCAAATTAGGCACAAGGCCAATTTTTAATGTGGGGAGGGGAGGGGAAAAGGGGACCAGCTCCCGAGAGGTGGGTAATGGGAGCTGGTTAAAGGTCAGGCATGTGGGGTTGCCCCCACATCTGGTCTTTGCTAGTCATAGCTAGTCATAGCTTGCAGTATCTGTCGGAACAGATGGTATTTATTTGCTCCCCCACCGAGCAAATTAGGCACAAGGCCGATTTTTAATGTGAGGAGTGAAGGGAGGGGGAAGGGAAAAAGGGGGACCAGCTCCCGAGAGGTGGGAAATGGGAGCCGGTTAATGGTCAGGCATGTGGGGTTGCCCCCACATCTGGTCTTTGCTAGTCATAGCTAGTCCTAGCTAGTCATAGCTTGCAGTATCTGCCGGAACAGATACTACACTTTGATCTTGTTTATATATTTTATTGAGAAAGAAAAAATTGAACATAAAAAACGTACAAAAAATTCAATTCAACAAAATTAGGCACAAGGCCCTACAAGAAATTGGGAGGGGGAGTGTACAGGGTCTTTTTGACTATGTAACAGATGAGACTTTGAAGTCTTATTCTTGACTGGCAACATTTACCAAAATACCTCAATCACTCTGTGGATCCTAATCTAACTAATAACCCCAGCGTTCAATGTAAAATTTAACTATGTACAATTTGTATATTCATTTCTGTATGTTGTGTGTGCATTTTTTTTTTTTTTTTTTTTTTTTTTTTTTTTTTTTGTGTGTGTGTGTATGTGTGAGAAAATAAAGTTCGATTTCATTAGAAAGAGTTCTTGAATTAATTGGCATAAAATGTTCGTGGAGTGGGAAAAAACTAATGAAAGTGTTCATTTCAAAAATAAAGAAAAAACTACTAATGTGTTGTTAGTAAGACCCCCCTGTACTATTCTATGTGGCTAGATCCCCCACTGTTTTCCGGGGAACCGAAAACAAGCAGAGCATCCCTAATGGGGTTTGGGGAAGTGGCCTTAATGGAGGTGGGAGAAAATAAAGCAACGGATGGAGGGGGTAGGAAGGTGACCTCTGAGTAGGGGGATGATCGGGGGCATCAGAAAATAAAGATGAGGAGCAGGGGGGTTTGGGCAGACTCAGAGATTCTCTAATACCAAAAAATAAAATCAGGAACAGGATCTCATTTGTACCACCAGTCAAGAGTTACTTTACTGAACTTATAATGCTAACCTAGGCGGGATGGGTTCCGTAGGACCCAGCACCGCCCATGCCATGCCTAAGGAGGGAACACGTATTGAAACTTGGCTCCTCGACGGATGCACAAACTAGTGCTGTGCACCCACCTCTTGTCAAATTCCACTCTAGGCAACCTCTTCCAATCGCATCTGATCTTTACTTTAAGCAAATGTTTAAAGTAAACGATCAGATCCCGATCAGGAACAGATGTCCCTTCGTGGACCAACTTGAGGCGCGCGATCCAAATGGTCATGCGCGCTACTGCTAGGATCGCCAGGAAAACCAAACTTTCCTCCCTGGGGAACGGCGGCTCCATGTTGTACACAAAAGTTCCTACGTCGAGATCGAGCAGACACTCGGCATCGATGCGAGCTGTTACCCCCTCGACGTACTTTAATAGGGGCTGTATCCGGCTGCAACTAAAAAACGCGTGCTCGATTGTTTCGGGCTCGCGTTCGTCACAGCGCGGACAGAAGCGACTGGTATGTTCTTTATACCGGAAAAGTACGTCGAAGAGGGGCAGCGCATTTCGGACCAGTCGCCAAGTCAGGGAGAATTCCGAGTTATTCAGAACCTCCCGTCCCGGCGCCCAACACCATTGAGAACGGACAACCTCCATCGACCATCCCATCCGCCTACAAAGTGGATCCTTCGCGGTCCCCTCCACTAAATCCCGATACAGTTTCTTCCTTGGCTGATCGAGGACATTGGTCCCCGGCAAAGCTCTAAGAGCGGTTCGGCATTCGGAGAAGAACTTGGACTCCCCCTTCAGTCTACGACGACCTTCTACCGAAGGGTTGGGTTTGAGATTGGGAAACGAGTTCTCAACCACAGGGACCCAAGGAGCGTCTCCTTCAAGCGAACGACCCAGGAAAGCCAATCTCTCCGCGTTTCTATGACACAAGAGACTGGGCTGACCCAGGCCTCCCTCGCTCGGACTTTGAACACAGACCTCTCTGCAGACATAATGCTTACCCTCGTTCCACAAAAGTGAATCGAGGCGCCCTTGTAAGCGGGTTAGTCGTTCTGCAGGGAGAGGAAGTACAGACAAACGGTAAAGGATGAGCGGAAAGACGTATGTAGCACACGCCTCCGCCCGACCCTTCAAGGACAATTTCCTTCCAATCCAAGTCTTTACTGACGATTTGACCTTAGACTGTACTTCCGACCAATTCTTTTCCAGCTGAAGTCCCGGTCCAAACCAGACACCGAGAATGCGGACCGGTCCATCGGTCCAGCTGAAAATACCTGGAAGCGAGTTTACCCCGGTCCAGGCCCCCAACCGCAGGCCAACAGACTTGCTACGGTTGAAGATGGCCCCTGTTACTTCTTCGTATCGAGCGAGCGCCTCGACCACCGCTTGAACGTCCGTGAGGCAAGACACGAACACGGTGACGTCATCGGCGAACGCGGAAACCCTGGCTCGTGTGCCTCCAGGGAGAGCTATTCCGCGCAGGACTGGTGTAGCCGCCTCGTCCCTTAACTTGCGAAGGAGGGGTTCCAACGCCAGGACATACAACAGAGGCGACAGCGGACAACCCTGTCGCACCAACCGAGAGACAGCGAATGACTCCGACAGCTTACCGTTGATCTGCACCGCTACCGTCGGCCTATCATACAGAACAAAGATCCACTTGCGGAAGTCCGGATTAAATCCGGCGGCCTCTAGCACAGATCCTAGGAACCGATGGTCGACCCTATCGAATGCCTTGGACTGATCCAAACTGATCAGCGCGGCTTCGGCGTCGTCTTCTGTCCCCTCTATGATCGAGCGTATCAAGTGCAAATTGTCTTGAATCGATCTCCCCTTCACAGCATAAGTCTGGTCCGGTTCGATCAAGTCAGTGATGACAACCTGCAAGCGATTCGCAAGAATCTTTGCCAAAATCTTTAACTCTGTGTTTAGCAGAGTCAAGGGCCTAAAATCATCAAAGTTTTCCCTCCCACCATGCCGTTGACCTTTCCTCAGCAATGTGATCACACCCTTGGTCACCTGTCCAGGGATGGAACCCTGGGCAAACCAATGGTTGAACATATCCTTCAGAATAGGGACCAACATGGGCGACAGCCTCAAGTAAAACTCGTAGGGTAAACCATCAAGCCCCGGGGATTTGTTATAGCCGACCTGCTTCAACGCAGTAATGACCTCATGTTCAGTAATAAGACCATCACAGCTAGCCGCCCGAGCCGCCGTGAGGCGGGGCGAGTCAGCCAAATAGCTGCCAAACTCATCAACCCTGAGTCCGGGTAGTTGGGTGAAGCGCACCGATAGATGCTCCCGAAACCCCTCGCAGATCTCCCGAGTCGATACTAAGGGGTGTCCTTCCAGGTTATGTACTTTACGAATGTACCCATCCGAACCGCGCCTTAAAGCAGCCTTACGCTCAACAGCGTCAACATTCACAGCCTCGTTAGAAACTTTGTTTAACCTAGCCCTAACTACTTGACCTTCATACCGCTCGCTAGCCAAGCGGTTGAGATCTTGTTTAGCTAGTGCTAACTCTAGGGGGTCCCCCCCCCTCCACCGCCCGGGTCAGCTTATCCTCTACACTACACTTTGATCTTGTCCCGAAGGCCAAGAAAGAACCATTACTACCAAAACAAAGCTACATCATGTATTTTGTCTATTCGTCTTTATTCCTCTCACACATGAATCATGTACCATGACGTCACAGCATGGGCATCTAAGCTTCCTTTAATTTTAAATGGAAAATTCTACTCAATTAAAATTTTTAACCCTACATGTAAATTCTTTATAGTAATCCTATTCTTACACCCCCCTTTTTTATATTGCTACAGATTTATTTTGTTTGTTATAACATGGATTATGTTCTGCTGACATTTGAAGCCCCTGGAGAGGTTTCATCTAAATGTGGTCCAGGCAGATCCTAAACGTTAGCTGGCAATTACTTACACAATACACCACTTCTTTAACAAAGAGGAGTGTTAAGCATAGCAATCTGTGTTAGACATAGTCAGATGTGCTAGGCAGAGCATCTAGTTAGGGTGGAAAATGATAACCTTTCTAAACAACTGTTATATGGGAAACTGCAGTATTGCAAACATCCGAGATGCAAGCCAAAGAGACGTTTCAAGGATGTAGTTAAAGACAGTCTGAAAACCCTTATCATTTTTTTGTGGAGGACTGGAAGAGAAATACTATGGTATGAATTCATGATAAACAAAGACACATCATATTGCAGAGTCTTTATTGAGTTCTTATTGTTAATTAAGGATATCAGTTAAAGAGATTATTGAAGTTTTAATATTTTATTTCGTCATGTTTTAATTTTTTTCATTTTTTCATCTTCATTTTTAGTCGAACGGTTATAACATAATGAGCGAATTGAAAGTTATGATTTTATGATACATTAAAAAATGAAAGTCATAGTAAAATAATATAATTTAAAATTTTGTTGAAAAAAGTTTTTTAGTTGTTTTTTCTTTTTCTCTACTTTCAGCTGCCAAATGTCTTGTTGAAAAATCTCCCATGACTTATAACAATTGCACATTAACGATTACAATGAAGAAACCGTTTACAGCAGAAAAAGTAGCTGAAAAGAAATCTGAGGAGGATTCAGTGACATCTGATCAAAAAACCATTCTCGTCCATGGTATTCCAGCAAATATATCTCCAGATGAAGTAAAGTTATATTTTAAAAATCCCAAGAGTTCAAAAGGTGGCAAAATCACAAATGTTGAGAATTGTGGGAAAAAAGGAATGAAAATCACATTTGCTTCTTCAGAAAGTAAGTTTTATTTTATTTATTTTTTTATTTTCAGGAAAAAAATAAAATAACTGTAACTGGTTGCTTTTAATACATCTAAAACCAAACTTTCCTTTTATAAGCTTCTGAGAAGTAAATAAATGGTTTGGTTCACAATTCCGTTCAGATTCCTAAGTTTGACAGAAACTATAGTTAGGAATGAAGGCAAGAAAAGAAGTCTCATTCTAATATTTAAAAGCAACTTTATTGGGTATATTCGATAGTAAGAATATAGGAAAGAAACGGGTTAGTAGTTGAAAATGTTCTTGTGTTGAAACTTAGATTAAATATTAGAGAGGCCTGTTGAACGAGAGAAGAGTTCAGTGTATAAATGTGTTTAAGTTGGTAGTAGGAGTGTGTGTTCATGTATGAACGAGGGCAGTCCTGTAGCATGAGAAAGAAAGTTTGCGTGTATACCGCATATGGAAATAGCCTTGTTGGCTTGTTTGTACTCAGGCTAGCCCAGGGCTCAAAGGGCCCTGGCGATGTCTGCTGCCAGCAAGAGCCAAGGAGGAAAGAGAGAGGGTTTGTTGCCAGTTTCACGTTTTATATACTCAGTCACGTGTGGATTCAAATTTAGAATTACGGGAAGAAAGGAATTAAAATCACATTTGCTTCTTCAGAAAGTAAGTTTTATTTTAATATTTTATTTTTTTTAATCTTTTCAGGAAACAATACAATCATTGTAACTAGTTGCTTTTAATACATCTAAAACAAAAATTCCCTCTTTTCACCACCAATGCTTGGATCCTCATTTCACCCTAATTGATATGAATTGCTCTCTCTTTGAAGAAGCATCCAGCTTTGATTAGCTTGTGACAAGTAAATAAAGGGTTCCATTCACCATTCCATCCAGATTCCTGAGTTTGACAGAAATATTCTAGAGTTGGACAAGATGTACATGGAGAAGGTCGGAGGTTATATCGACCAAAACGTTGTGAAAATGGCACTGAAGATGAGAACAGTAGTCTAAAGAATTTAAATAATGTGAAACATGAGTTTAGAGATGAAGTTATGGAGCATTCAGTTACCAGATTTGTAGCGAAACATGCAAAGGAAATAAGCAATGCTCGCTAGATTCATGTTATGTACAACTTGTATGAATTTTATTCATGACGACAAAGATAAACAACAATGCATTGGTGATTGTATATCAAAGTTTGCATGCATGTTATCATATTCTTACTTTGTAAGGCTTTATGCAAAATCTCTGTGGCAAGATAAAAATGGTCTGTGTTCAAGGAGACGCATGTCACTTGAAGAGATTGTTTTTTTAGGTTTATTATATACGTTTGCGGAGCAGACTCAAATGCGTCTACTCATGTTGACATCGGGAAAGGGAGAAAAAGAGGTAGAGAAATATAAAAAAAAAAGCAGATGGTGGTACCGTCACCTTGTATTGTAAAATAGAACTGATTAAATAAAGGGTGGTAACTGAGCCTTATTCTATTATTACTGAAAGCTGCTAATGAATTGTCTGTGTGTGATGTGCACGAGGTTATGCTTGCTAGCAGTCTGACAGCATATCTCTACAGATACACTACAAGAAGCATGGAAGAATACAGACCACACTTGTAGGTATATGAAAGGGGCCCCGAAATGGTAAGGTAACATGGTTGTGTAATGAGAAAATTGAGAAGTGTATCGCAGAAATGATGGAATCAATGGAAAAAGGTTTAGTGAATACTAGCAGGGATACCCGGCATTACCCGGGTGTGGAGAGGTTTTATGGTAAGGGTATTGATCACATATTATGCACCCGGGGCATTATGGTACCAGTTTCAACCCAGTTGGATGCAGATGACGAAAGTTTTTAGCAGACTTACAAACACAGAGATGACTTTTCTTTACATAATAGACTAGCAGGGGTACCCAGCATTACCCAGGTGTGGAGAGGTTTTCTGGTAAGGGTATTGATCAACGGAACCCTAAAAAAGTGTTTCAAACAAAAAAAAATTAACCAACCCCCTAAAAAATGAAAAAAATCAGTGAGTACCCATACGAGCAATAAAAAAAAAAAGTAGTAAGTAGGCAGGCAAGCTCGAACCTGTAATGCTAAGAGGAAATGAAAGTGAAAAAAAAAAAGCAAACTGTTTAGTCGCTGCACCCACCGTGACATACGATGTCACCACCGTTCAAATTATGCCTAGTTGTTGCGAAGTATATGATGACTTTGCAAAATGTTGATGAAAAAAATGACCCTCTCCTTGTAAAAAACGTCCCAATTGACAGTGAAATAATTAATGTTTTTGGCAAAGTTTTGGATATTTGTCGGGCGAGAAACTGACCTTTCAAACGATTCCAATTTTGTCAGTGTTGGTCGCATGTGTTGAAAGTTTTAGTGAGACATACAAACATACACACACATTAACACGTTTGAGATTTGTGTTATAGAAGAAGAAGAAGAAAGATGTATATTCAGAGGCAAAAAGCAAGAAAACTAGGAGAGCAATATGAAAAGCTACGATTGAGAAAGCTTATTTTCTAGATATATTATGAAGGATGACCAAAAGAATTCAGTCTGAGAAACTGTAAGATGAGGTAGAGTAAATCTGTAGGACCTTCAGGCATTCTTCTTTTTTTTTTTACATGGTAGTCACCACTTATCACGGCCCAGAAGCCACTTGGGGATAAGGGTTATTGCGTGTACAGCAATCAATGGAATAATATCGTAGTAATTGCTAGTAATGGAGATCTGATAAAGTGTCTTACTTAAGGAGGCAGTTTATTAGGAATTTGTTTATGTTGGACTTGAAGACATCCAAGTTGTAGTCAGGTGGGAAACAGGCAAACGGAAGAAAGTTCCACAGGCGTGCACTTCTAAGAAGTTTTGTTCATGGAATCATGGAATTCATTCTTGCAGAAATGTTGAAGGCTGCAGGTGAAACCAGCATTGAAACGATCAGACTTGACGAATCAGATCGGTAATAGTCAGCTAATGTACTTCCTAACTTCTGGTGTGGCTGCTAGCGGAAGTGGTGACAAGGCAAATCAGTTCCTTTGCTTTTTTTTCTCTCACACCTATATCTCCTCTTATACTCTTTTTTTATTATGTTTTTCTGATTGTTCTTTTTTATTTAATAATCATTGAGAAATTTTTTTTATCTTATTTTAATTAAGAATTATTGAAAGTAGTTTTATTTTTTTGAAAAGAATTATTGAAAACACTTTTTGCACTCTTTTTTGTTTTAAAGAATTATTGAAAACACTTTTTAAACTCTTTTAAAACTATTTTGAGAATATTATTTATTGGATAAGTTTTTTATGATGTTTGAAATTTTGGTATTTTGATTTCAATAATTTTATTTTTATAACTTCATAAACATATATTTATTATATAAATTCAGATAAAAACCTATTTTTAAAATGAAAAACACATATTTTTATAATTTCATAAACATATTTCTTATAAAATTTCTAATTAGCAATACACATGAAAAAATTTAAATGGCTTAAAATATTTCAATATTGGTATATATATATATATATATATATATATATATATATATATATATATATATATATATATATATATATATATAGAAAGAGCTTGATAAGCTAAGAAAGAATCTTTTTAAATTTTTAAAATCCAATTAAAATCAAGGAAGTTATGACTATTTTTATACCCTGCGTGTTTGGATATTTTCCCCTCTTTAAGACCATATGCATTTTGTCACATTTTTTTGCACTACTTTTTCAGTAAAAATGCTATATCTTTATTAAAACACAAGACTAAGCAATGAAATTTGCTATATAAGTGTATTTTTGTGCAAGGAATCTGAATATGCTATTGGAAATCTCCAGAAATAAATGGTTTCCAAATAATCTGCAGTAAATGCACATAAATATGTTGCGATTGCTTAAAAATGTCATGTATTCATTAAAAGAAAAGAAGTTAGAGAACTCAAAGTAGAATTGTAATGCATTTTATGTGCCAAAAACTGAAATCGAAATCTAGGATTAGTTAAAAATGAATATATTACAATATTTTTTTTGTATTATTGTAGATTAATACCTTCTGTTACCCCTTCCCATTTGACCACCTCTCCAAAATATGTGATTCTACCTTTATAGAAAATTGCATGTGAACAACTTGAAAAACTTTAATAAAAGATAAACAAAAATTATTTTAGAATTTAATGTAAAATGATTTCTCATTTTGAATCATTTGAGCGTTTTAGGGCAGTTACCCTCCCACCTTTTCCTATGATAGATAAATCCTGGGTGTTTTTTGTTTTTTTTTGTTTGTTTTCTAAAAGGCGATTATGCGTGGTTTTAAGAGGGTCTTTGTGCAATTATGAGAAGGTGGGGAGGTTGCCACTCTGATTTTGGGTTAATGATAGGGCTAAGGAAAATTATGTGTGAACATCCTGAAGACTTGATAGAAACAAAACAAAAACAATTTTAGAATTTAGAGTCGGGGTTGGTTTCACATAAATGTAAAATAATTCACCAGCGTTTTAGGACAGTTGACCAATTTATTTATTTATTTTTTTTTTGGGGGGGGGAGATTAATCATGTGCACTTTTCTTTTTTTTATGTTTATATGAGCTCACAGAGGAAGTTTGTTTAGTGGGGAGCTCTGCCACTTGTACTTAGCGTTATTGTTAAGGCTAAAGGTTTTAGTAGGAGGCTTGCCACTCGTACCTATGATTAGACATAGAATTGAGTTTTTTTTTAAAGAGGGTGTTTGATATCCATTGTGAAACTTTACAAGAATTATGACAAACAGACAAAAATAAATGTTATTTAAAAAAGTGACGTCGCTCTAACAGAAAACATAATGCTTGGAAAAATATCAAGTATTTAAATTCTATTTAAATATAAAAAAAGAAACAAGTTTTTGCTAAAGCTGACAAAATGTTAAAAATTTTGAATTAATGTTATTTTGATTTTTAATTACATTTCATGTCTTTTCCTACCATTATTTTTAACTGAGCCCTTCCTACAAATATTTAAATATTGATTATTTAAAAAAATTTTTTTTTAATAATCGGGTAGATTTGTTTCCATTCGATAGTAATTCACTGAAAACATGTTTTAAGGGACGAAAATTAGAAGTGTGTGTACCGTTCGTACACGTGAACCAAAACATCATATTTCACATTTTCGCTCGTTAAAATATTTCAAATTTTACTACTACCCAATTTTTAAAAATATTTGTATGTTTGATAACAAAATAGCTCTAACTAAACATGTAAAAAATTTTATTTATAACCAGATTTTCAATTGAAAAAAAAAATCGATCTGGAATAAAAATAAACAACAAAAACAAACATCTGTTTACACCATGCTTGTTGCTGCTGCTGCTGCTCTGCTATCACTAATACTACAGAAGTCTTGATTCAAATTCATAACGATTTTTTCGGATATTATGTTTTTAAATTGCTACGTACCACTAGAGAAAACACTGTTCAATCATCTTTTTAACAAATAAACATAGTAAAAAGATTGTTTTATTTAATAGTGAGTGTCCGAAGAAGATTTTTTTCAAAACTTTCAATACTCATCATTTTGAAATCTTTTTTTTGACACAACAAAAAAACGAGTGATCAAATGAATTTCAGACACTCGAAATTATTAAAAATGACATCTCTTTTGGTTAATTTCCAAATTTCATTAAAAAATTCTTAACAGAAACACGGTACGAATGTTTAGAAATCAGGGTGACTTGTCACAAAATCTTACCAAAAATGCTGTTTTATGATCACATTTTTATCATTTTTATTTGCTTAAAACTCTAAAAATATATAATGTATGTTATTATTTACTAATTCATTTGAAAGTATATTCATTTCTGAACAAAACGGTGGTATTTTGAAGACTTAAAGTGCTTTGGTTTTAAAATATGAGTATTTTAGCAAAAACTCCTTGAAATCGTTGATTATCCAAAGCGTTTTAACGGCCATGTGTATTGCTATTCTAATTCTTGGTGAACCAAGTGCAAAAGAGATCCAGACTTAAGGGAACAACGAGGATACTAAAAAGAGCTCTCGGTTGGTTTCAATAAAAAGCGGGGCAATGTTGGTAGCTGGTTTGGATGCCCCATACCCAGCATTACAAACTTCAAAGGAAGAAAAATAAAAATAAAATAAAAAATTTTTATTTTTTTAATTTTGTTATTAAAAGTGCAAATAAAGGCTAATTGTGTTATTTTTATCTTTTTTATAATTTTGTTGATTTTTATTGTATGTTTTTCAATATAATGTTCTTTTCTTAAGTTTTATTTCCATAAATCGCTTCACAATAGAAATACTGAAGAACAATAAAAGTGAAGGAACTGATTTACTTTGTCACTGCTTCTAGTAGCAGCCACGCCAGAAGTTAGGAATTATATTAGCTGACTATATAACCAATCATATCATATAAGAAAACGGTTATTCAAAAAATTTAGAACTAAGTACAATTGTAAATTAGGTACATGTACAGTTTAATCAATACATTAAAAAATGGAAATGTTGAAAAAAGTTTAAATGGTATGTATCTGTTATGGAATGAAGTTCTTCGGAAAAAAAATTTCACTTAATTTTATCAAGTAGTGTTTTTTTTTTTTTAATTTTTTTTTTACAGTAAAAAAAAACAAAAAAAAAAACAATTTATTATGCTACCGAGCAAAAGGTTCGATTTTTAGGAAGAAAAGTTAGTATTAAAGATGGGGAGGGAGTGTCGGCGCTTTACATTGAGTTATCTCCCCATGGGGTGTTCAAAATATTCCAAGATGTCTATCTTCAACACGCTGTCATAAAAACCTGTTTTTCCGCTGTTAAAAAAAAAAAATCTACTCAATCAAATTAAGTGAAATTTTTTTTTCTGAGATCTTCAGTCCAAAACGGATACGTACAATATAACCTTTTTTGATATTTTCATTTTTTTAAATGTCTTGATTAAACTGTACAAGTGCTATAAATTGTTACAAAGGTATAGGGAAAGCATTAAATAAAGGTAATTACAGAGGTTTAAAATTGATGAATCAGGTTCTGAAAGTAATTGAGATAACAATAAGTGGCGAATAAAAAGTCAGATAATCATAGAGATAAAATTAAGTTTGGCTTTATGCCTGGGAAAAATATTGGTGCTATATTTGAAATGAATGCAAGGGAGGTATTTTTTTTTTTTTTTTTTTTTTTTTTTTTTTTGTTACATAGGCATCACCACATTATCAAGGCCCAGAGGCCACTCAAGGATAAGGGTTAAAAAGTGTACAGTACAGTAGGTATTTGCAGAAGAATAGACTTTGATGGTATGGTTGCGTTCAAAGAATGGATATGAGATCTTAGGTTAGTAGATGTAGAACAGTGGAGGTAGCTCTTGATAAAATAATTGTTTTATATATTTTTTTTCTGATGTTTTTTTAAATTTTTTTTACAGTTGTCAACAATGTTCTTAAAAAATGTGATCATAAGATTGAGGGACACTCTCTTAAAGTTAGAATGTACATACCTCCAAAAATGCATGATAAACAGTTGTTGATTCTTGACGTTAAGCATGGTGTACTTCATGATTCACTGAAAAACTTTTTGGAGGTTGAGATTGAATTGGATCTGGTCACGCTTAAAATGGTCCAACCTGGAGTTTGGTTGATTGAATGTGAAAATAAACTTGGTAAGTACAAAGAAATTTTAACATTTTTCTTCATTACTGGACTCCATCTTTGTTGAATCAAATTAACTTTAAATATGACTCAACCCATTTTTATCATTCAATTATTTTTGTTATGTTTTTGGGTCCTAATGAGGGGGGTATGACACCAATGATTTTGACGATCGTTTTTATAACCACAACTTATAATAACCAACCGATGAAAAGCTTCCAAAGTTACAATAAAAATTGTCAAATTTTGGATTCAATCAGTTCGCCGTCACCTCTGTTACAAACCTGCGTTTGATTCTTCACCGCCATCTTTGTTACTAGGGATTACTTAACACTCAAGATCGGAACTGCAATGATTCTTCACCACCATCTTTGTTCAACATAATATCTCAACACTTAACACTTTTATTATTTTTATCTTTCTCTTTTTCCGTTTTTCTCTCTCTTCTTTCCCTCTCTGTCTTGTATTATTCTGTCTGATTTTATTTCCCTTGCTATCTCTCTCTTGAAATTTTAACTTTGCCATACTTCAAATGATTCACAATATGGAGGGTCAGGAAAAAACAAGACTTTTGTTTCATCAAAGAATTTACTTCCTGTTCCTATGACGAGATCCCTGGCGACACCAGATGATCTTGCTTTTCAAATAGAGGAAGAGAAGATGGGAGAGGGTGTTAGGGTCAGGAAGAAAAAGGAAAAAGGGTCGCCCGCCGAAAATGTTTGACTCAGATGACGAATCACTCATGGAAATAAATAGTTATCGCTTATCACATCAGGGCCGGGGTGGGGTTTTTAAGAGAAAGACAACGAGAATTGACATCTATCAACAACGAAAGTGTTGTTTTTAAGACCTTTGAGCGATATGGAAGACAGCTGGAGTGACCAATAACTCCTAATTATATGATAAGTTAGTTGGACAGATAGATAAATAAATTGAACCTAGGGAGAGATATCGTCATGAAAGACGAAGAAGAGAGAAAAGAAAGAGAAAATGAAAAGAATAAAATAATGAGTTCACGAGAGAAAGAAAAGAATAAGATAATGGAAAAGAGAAGAATAACTCAAAAAAGGCAGAGGGAGGAATTTCTGATTTGATAAAAACGATTATCTTTTTTAGAATAGGGTCCTTGGTCCAGAGTGCTTTTTACTGACTGGCATCGAGACGTACACATTGCTCTCACCGCGCCGGGGGTGGGGGTGGGGGTGGGGGTCGACGAAACCCTCATAAGAGCTAAGTTGAAAGGCTCTTGTTCTTAGCTGGGAAATTGATTAATGGAACTTAAGTATGTAACCTGCATCATGAAGCTTGAATCAAAGAACTCGACTAAACAAGTGTAAACGATTCATGAATAATGATTTTTAGTGTAGAACGATTTATGAATAATTACTTTGTTTCATTATATAAAAAAAAAAAATATATAATAAAACCCTAACCCCCTTTCTCCGGGGGCCGGGCCGCATCCGTCGCTAACCTGGTTCATGGGAACATACTTGTGATGTACTTCTGGCCATGTTCATCGCTCCCAGCTCACAGGACCATAGATACAACCCAGCAGGGCTACATTCTTACTTGTCTAGTGGTGGACCCCTTAAGGGTGATCAGACTCTCACTGGTCACTGGAAAATATCTTTCTGATATCTGCATTTCTTAAACATTTCATTTCAAAGACATTGAGTTTTCTCTCATACTTGGCTAGTATAGTCCATGTTTCACTTATCTATAAAACAATAAGAACTATTAACACTGGGAAAAAGTTAAATTTTCACACATGCGAATGCAGTAACAATTCTATGGATAAGCTCTGAAACAGGAATATGGCAACAATTTTTGTGAGAAGGAACACGACAAGGGTATTTAATATTTTAGAGCAATTTTATAGGGTGAGCAAAAATAGCATATAATATAACCAGAAAAAGCTGAATGTTCAGAAACGAGGAAGATTGTTAGATTTGCAAAAACGTACTTTGCAAGAACTTATCTGGGTGGAGAGTTTCACTGAAAGGTTGCACATGTGTGTTACTCAATTCTAGCTTTTTTTGTGTAGAAGTAAAAGCTTTTCTGTGTGGACTTTTTGTTGCAAGTGAGAATTTGGGGAAGGATGATAGTTAACTTCTAACTACCATCTGGGCATCTTTCCAGAAGTAGTTAAACCTGTTCAGAAGTGGGAAAACTTTCAGTACTACTACAAGGACTTTTGTCACCAAAGTTCGGCTGTTGTCTTACTTGGTTAAAAAAAAAAAGACTAAAGTATAATATGCAAAGGTTTTTATAGGCTGGCTCACATGACCCCTAAGGGAGTAAAGATTGAATTTCTTGTTATGCAATCCATGGGGCTTAAAAGAGACAAAGCAACAACTAATAAGTGATGGAGGTGGAGCATTAAGTCCAATAACACATGGTAACATCTTCACTTCAGCAGCATTGATATATGAAAATAAATTATAATGTATAAAAATTAACCAATCTCAAATACTCATTAAAATTATTAAAATCATTATTTTCTTTTTCTTTTCAGATTTTGAAAAAGTAAAAAGCAGCCTCAAAGAGAATACTAAAAAATTCATAAGTGATACGTATCCTAAAGCCAAACAAGTTGAATTAACTAATAAAATCATTGTCCAAAATATTCCGGAAAATGTCACCAGAGATAACATGGAGAATTATTTTACAAACCCATTACATCCTGATCATTGCGAATCCCTCAAAATGCTACCTGGTAAAAGATGTATTGTAACATTTAAAGATTACAATAGTAAGTGTTTATTTTCATTTTATTTCGTTTTCTGATAATTTGTGATGAAAATATAACAAGAACATATCTAATGGATCCATTTTAATAATATCTGTGCATTTAGTAGTAAAAATACTATTTTAACACTTTACAGTCATGACAGACCTGTAATGGACTGGTGGATATATTATATATATCCACCAGTCGTACAAAATAGGAAAAATGAATTGAATTGAGAAAGGAAAAATGAATTGCTTTGAGGAAGAAACGAACAACGCGTTTATTGAATTAAACGAAGTAGAATTTATTTCGTGAAGAAACAAATGAAAGAAAACGGTACAGCACGTGTTTAGTTTGGCATGCGTCTCTCACTGTTTACTGGTGAGAAGGAAAATCTATTGTTGTAGAGAGAGAGAGTGAGAAAGTCAATTCAGTTTGGCGTGTGTCTCTCGCTGTTAGCTTGTGAGAGGGAAAGTCTATTGTTGTATAGAGAGAGAGAAAGTGAGAAAGTCAATCCAAGCCATGGAGATAGAAAGCATGTAAGGTGTACGTACTGTCTGTTGACTCTTGCCCCACACGCAGTAGCAGGTGGTGTGAGGCGCGCGCCCCGCAAGGGAGTCATTGGTCCGTCGACCGCTCAGCTTCGAAACTACATTGAAAAGAGGGAAACAGCTCAGGTCTCTTGCTTCTATAGTTGTTTCCGGTGGTCTTTTGCACATGTGTGGATTTCCTTCAAAGGGGAAGTGATGTTGCCCATGTGTGCGTGCGTGTGTGTACATGTGTGTACGTTAGCGTGTGTGTGTATGCACGTGAATGTGGGTGTATGCATGTGAACGTGAATATATCTACATGTGTGTACGTGTGCGCGTATGTGTATGACAAGAAAAATAGCTTGAGATGTGAATGCGTGCTTTTGGGTGAGACTAGAAAGGGCTCGTACAGACCAACAAAAATGCAATTTTTAAACTTAAACATGACAGATTAACAAAAATGCTATTTTTAAAGTTAAGGATGGCAGACCAGCAAAAATAATGTTTTAAATTTAAGCATTGCACACTGAAACAGAATACATGTAGGTTTTAAATTTTTTTTTTTTTTTTTTTTTTTTTTTTTTTAGTGGCACACAGACAGGCACACATTCATAAAGAACTACCTTTTTGTCTATTAGATAATAACTGTTTCCAATTTTAATGCATAAATATCATTTGTGCTAATTTTAAATGTGAACAAATTTCATGACTGTTTGGTGACAACAATATGAGTTGAGTACATGTGTTTGCACAGTTTTTAGAAATTGACTTCCAAACTTATCTATCTCTGACCAGGTTTTTATTTAGCCATCTTTTTCTCGCATCCATTTTTATCACTTTTGCAATCATACTAGCACCTGCTGTACCCTGTGCTCCAATGGTAGTAAACCGTCTCGATAACCTCAATTGCTTCACCATCTAGATATACTATCTCCACATCTGAGTTCTCATCCATATCCATTGTCTTACATAAACTAGTTATCTTCACTCAAGTTACCAGTAATTCCACTGAACTTATTGTGTACTTAATGCTTGCAAGTACTACAAACATTGAGCTGCACCCAACTTCCTTTCCACAAACTTAGTAACAGACTGCTTATTATACATTCAAAACTAAAAATATAATAATTAAATACTCTCAGGCTGTGTCAGGTATGATGGCTAGTTGTAAATAAATAATTGAAAATGATTTTAATTAATAGAATTAAAAAAAATAAAACAAGTAAATCAAAAGAAAAAATAATTTTAAAATAAAGATTTGGTGTGTGAATAATTTAGATTTCTTGCCATGTTTTGGTAAAAACCAAAAAGTTAGTTTATTTAATTTTTAAAAGAAAGCATTTAATTATTAATTTGAAGAAAACCATTATTATTTTTATATGTTAAAATGTTAAAAAATTTTCTACTCTGATAACTTCTTTCCCCAGGCCACTTGTCTTTGCAATTCCCATTGTTCTCTGATTGTACCAACACACAGAAATTTAAATGTAATTTTTTCACAAACATCTTGCTGTCAACTTCCCACTTTCTTTGCTGGAGTCAACATTGAATAATAATCGACTTTTTATTCCAGTAGCACTACAAGGTTGTGGAACTTTTTTTGCTCACTATTGTCCTTCTACCTACAGCTTTGGTTTTTTCAAGACTAGGGTCAATAGGCATCTCCTGTCTTTTTGATAATCATCTTTTGCTTTTGTTAGCTCCTTAAACAAGTGTCTTCATGCCTTATTTTGAGCAATTTCCATAAATAAATTAAAAAGAAAAGGTAAAAAGAAACACTTATTCTTCCGTTGGAGAATTCTCCTTGAATTTCTGGAAGTAACGTTCCCTCATCAGCTGGTTTGCAATTAAAGTCTTGGAAAACACAAAAGGATCTTTCATTACTTATTTTATTTGATGGTACAATATTTTCTTTCACTCTTCTCTTCTGTGAACTGCGGCAGACTCTGAGCCCACTCTTCTACTGAGAGGAAGTGCTGAAGACATTTCGTTAATCATTCATAAAATCTGCTCTCAAATTATCTGATTCCCTCTCGTATCTATTCAATAGCTTTTGTTTGTTTGGTTTTTTTTTGTATTTTTAGCGTGTATGCATACCTTAACTAACTCGCAGTTCCCTTTGATATTTTTTCTGAATCTCACAGAATTGTATTCAAATTTCATCAGCACATTTTTCATTAAATTTCAAATGTAGCCTAACACATTTTTCGTCACAATTATTATCAACACCATTTATCTTAACTGCCCAGAAACAATATCATTACAATAATAATTTTAATTGTCAATCTGCCGCTTGTTTGGTATAAGACCATAAAATTGAAATATTAAATTTCAGTTAAAACCAATGTTATCTACTTAATTATCATGTCAAAATTAGTAACATATGCAAGAAATATGAAAAATGATAAAGTAGAAAATTAATTATAGAAAAAATTGTTTTCAAAGAAAATTGCAAGTTATTATATTTAAATAATGAAGAGATTGCAAACTGTGAGTTACTTCCCTTCAGTTAAGTTTTCAAAAATAATAATGGTCGATCAAAGGACCGTGAGAGTACATGTCTTATGTAATGATGCAGTAATATGTTACTAATTGTGACATAACGATTGAGACGAAAATATTGCTGTTATTGGAAACTGGCATAGCAATTTTAAGGTGATAATATTGTTTTTAGTTGAAACTGACATAACAATTAAGTTAATTAATATTGCTTTTAGTTTAAACTGACATAGTAATTACGTTGATAATATTGCTTTTAGTTTAAACTGGCGTAGCAATTAAGTTGATAATATTGCTTTTAGTTTAAACTGGCATAGCAATTAAGTTGATAATATTGCTTTTAGTTTAAATTGGCATAGCAATTAAGTTGATAATATTGCTTTTAGTTTAAACTGGCATAGCAATTAAGTTGATATTATTGCTTTTAGTTTCAGCGGGCATAGCAGTTAAGTTTATATTATTACTTTTAGTTGAAACTAGCATAGCAATTAAGTTGATAATATTGCTTTTAGTTTAAACTAGCAAAGCAATTAAGTAGATTTTTTATGGAAATTTAGTTTTATGACTTTCGATTTTCAATCTTTGTTGCAATCATGCACCTTCCATTTATACAATTGTGTTGCGGTTACACCCCCCCCCAAAAAAAAACACTTCTTTGCTTATACAACTACGCATTTTATTCCCTCTATATTTACATACACAAAAACGGACACCAGCAGGAGCAGTAATAGTGACAACAATGGTAGCACTCAGACGAACCCCGTTCGTCATCACAAACTAAACAATCATAACAAACGCACACGACAGCATCAAACCCTACTCCTTTCTATGCCCCTGTCTATGGCATAATCCACAAATCATAACAGTAAAGAAAACCACTAGAGGAAACCACTCATCAAAGAAAAGAATCAAATTTGAAGCATGAACATTGCAGCTGACGCCTCTTTGGCACGTACATTATCACAAATAATTAACCCAATGGAACACTATAAGAGTACAATTCCCACTCGAACACATTCACAACTTTATCAGCTCCAATTTCATATAACAAGTGAATATAACCCCTTGACAGATGACTCCCTGCTGTATATTAAAGCATGGAAACACACAAATCTAAAAGAAAATGATACATTCACGCTGGAAGCCTCTCGTCTATAACTACTTTCTCAAAATGAGTATAAAGTGAACTTGGTCTCGTCAGCAGCTTAGACCAATATAGCAGCAGCAGCCATGCCACCACAAGACGGGTTATACCTCCTCCCCGCCCCCCAACAGCCATTTAACCCAGGTTACCCATCGTCGGCTCACACCAAATGGTACATGCACCTACCTTTCTCCAAAGAAAAGACTATTATCTATCTTTTTCTCTTTTTATGCAAGTTTAGCAGAAAATAATCTATTTAAAGTTTTAACTAGTCTTTAGACAAATTAAACATTAAACAATAATATTAAAAATAATTAATAATAAAAAAAACACTTCATCATTATTATTTTTTAATATGCTAAAAAATATTTCAAAATAAAGTAAATCGATGTTTTTAAAAACTATGCTTGAAATGTATGTGTATTGACACTAGTAGATTCTACATTTTATTTTCCAACTTTATACAAAAAAAACTGTATTGAATAGAAGGTACTGGTCCAAAACCTAACCCAAGTTTGTGTCAGCATCTTCTGACAGTTTACATGAAGCAGTTAGAAAAGCAGTTATAAAAAGCCAATAAGTTCTAAGTGCTTTTTAATTACTATGAAACTACTGCTGTTTACAATTGTCCCCTTATGCACATTTGAACTAAAGGCAAACACATATTTGAAGGAGAATTTTCCCGAAATATCATGCTTACACTACACACTGTGTCTCAAGCAAACTAAATTAACTTTTTATACTACACATCCTTTCCCCAAATATTAAAACCCTTCCAATTGAACTCATGCATTTAATCCACTTAAATCCTATACATTTCTACACTGAAATCATCTCCTATAAATTACCTATATATATATATATATATATATATATATATATATATATATATATATCACACACCATGTTTCAAGCAAACTAAATTAACCTTTTTTACTACATTTCTTTTCCTCAAATATTAAAACATTTTAATTTGACTTTTGTTTTTAATCCACTTATATTTGATTCATCTATGCATTAAAATCATCTCATATGAATTATATACACTAGACATAATGTTTCAAGCAAGTCGTGATATTTTTTTCCAAGTAAAATCAATTTACATTTTTTTAATTTTTTTTTTTTTTTTTCAGTTGCTTCTCAATGGTCCAAGGTAAAACATGAGAAATTTGATTGTGATCTGTACCATGATTATAATGATGATGAAGATGAAGATGAAACCTACATGGATATAAACATTTCATCAGATTTTAAGTTGCAGTTCATAATGAATTATAAATGTGTATTTGAAAAGGAGCTAAAGGACTATGGATATTTTGTTTGGTCTGAAAGTCAAGGAAAATCACTGAAAATTATGTTCAGTCAAAGCATAAAAGAGGAGAAAATTAAAGGAAAAGTGAATGAATTACTTAACACCATAATTGAAGTAGAATTGATTATTCCGCCTAATATCTATCCCATATTAAAGGAGACATATCATCAAGAATCAGACGCCGTTTATGTTGGTTTTGACGATAATAATCACAAGGTCTACATTTTATCATTCAACAAAACTCTGGCAGAGGATAACAAAAAAAAAATTTTGAGTGTTGTTGAAAGTAAGTCTAAGACTAGTAGGACGCTAGACTTTCCCCCTCATAAAATCTCTTTACTTTATGCTGACCTTTTTCCATCCAAAATCCTTCCAAAGTATAAAATGTTGCAAATTAACAAGGAGGCTAAAAATATAATTTTGACCGGTTCTGCTCCAGATATCGAGAATGTCACACTAGAAATATATAAGTATCTTTCAGAAGTTTTATCCATTCAGTGTTCCCTCCCTCGCAATGCTAATAAAATTGTCATCAAAAAAAAGGTTAAGGAATATCTGCAGAAAAATCTGCAGAAAAATAAGCTTATTTGCTCATGGGAATTAAACCCTGAAAATGAAGTAATAATTTATGGCATAGACAATAAGACCCTTATATCAGCAAAGAACGTTTTCCAAAAAGGTTTCATGGAACTAGACTTTGATCTCACTGATCCAATAAAGAAAGCAATGAAAGGAGATAAGTGGCAAGCATTTGTAAAAAACATGTCTGATAAATATATTGATATTTTTTATATCAATGATCAACAAAATGACAAAATTACAATAGTTACAACGAAAGAATTCTCTCAGCCTGTCGGAGATGATTTTGGTAAATTCTTTGACACAAATGTCATTTATACAAGTACCCTTCCATTGAAGCCTGGACATTTTGAATTCCTGAAAGCATTTTGTCAGAAGGAGATACAACAATTTTCCGACAACAATATACCAATAAATATACAATTTCCAGATGACCAAATGGTTCATATTTCTGCAACAAATAAAGTCAACAAAGAGGCATCAGAATTTTTAAAAAATCTTACCAAAGGTATCATAGAAAAACAAGAAGTGATTGCTTGTTTGGGCTTCAAGAGATTTTTAATATCTGCTGCAGCAGACACCATGTTTAGGAAATTGTCAAAAGATTTAAAGTGCATAATATTGAAGGATGAAGATAACATAAAGAACATTCTGAAAAGATCTTCAGCAGATGTTGAAGTGAAATCTACAAATTGTTCTATATTAGTACATGAGGGTGATATGACAGAAATGGAAGTAGATGCTATTGTGAATGCAGCTAACAGACAATTGGAACATGTCGGTGGATTAGCAAAACACATTTGTGATAAAGGTTTGTATTATTTTCAATTATGCAATTGTTAATTTTATACTTGTATATTAAATGCCATTTATTGATTAAACCTCTTTATTTAATTACCAAAGAGAGAGGGTTATTAATTATATATTTAGATATTAAATAATATTTAAGGATTCAACTTTTTTATTTAATAAGTAGTAGGAGCTTTATTTAGAGAGAGAATGGCTGTTAGTTTAATATTTATATATTAAATAATATTTATTGATTCAACTCTGTTATTTAATTACTAACAGAGAGATCTGACATTGCCCAGGATTGAATAATGATCAACAAATGTTTCACACTCCCATATTTTTATTGTCATCAAAGTCATTGAAATCGCCTATTTTCAATCAAATCAATTGATTGCTTGTTCTAGTTGAGGACCCATTACAGTCCACCGGGGAGGAAGCTTCACATGTCTCCTCACAGTGAGTTAGTCCACAATACATTGTAGTCTACATTGCACTGTAAAAAATCTACTGTTGATTTAATAAAATTATTTTTTATATATAATGGCTTCAATTAAAGTTTAAAATGCAAAAGTGAAGTGTCATGTTTCAATTGTGCTCTAAACAGAAACATTAATTTTGAACATGCCCCTGTCATATTAAAGAACCTACTGTTGGTTTTTATATGCCTGACCTTACTGATTTTACAGTTGTCTTTTTTCATGAATAATTATTTTTCTACCTATCATTTTCCGAAATTTTTTGGATATCTTACTATTTGCACCATGACCATTATGTAGGTACCATTTGTTTTACTTGAAATTCAAAAGTTTTTATTTTATTATAATAAAGAAGCACAGATTGTTTTGTTGATTTGCTTCTTGACCACTCATTGGCCAAAAGTGCAAATGTGGAAACAGCATGTGTGAACTGTTGGTGTAACTTTTAAAATGTTACAAAACTACATTTTGCTCCCTGGAGGACATGCTGAATGTTGGTGGTGATTGTGAATGTACTCGCACTGCTCACTGTTTTGTTTTTGGTTAAGGTTCAGGAAGTTGCTGCTAATCTTTCTAGGCAAGTTCATTTTAGAAGTTTGAGCAAATCTTTTCAACCCATGTTCACTTCACCATCTTGCATGGCAGTGAGATGAACTCCAAATTTTGGCTTTTGAGTAATGACTGTGCTATATCAGCTGTAAAAAAACTTCTTGTATCATGGCATGTTCATGCTATAGATGAAATCATGGTTAGTGTTCTCCATAGGCTTTGGTCCATTGTTGTTCTGATTACCTTTATTTATTTATTTATTTATTTTTTTTTTTTTTTTTTGAGACATAACATGATTTGAACTTGCAGTTTCATGAAATCACCAATCGTAAATGTTGCCAACTAATGAAACTGCAGTAAAGTGCTATATATATATATATATATATATATATATATATAGTAATTTATAAAATATATATGGCGATTAAGCTACACTGAATATTCTGCGTTTTATCCACTTATAGGATTCGTCAGGCTTATGCGCCATATATATTTTATAAATTACTAACTAGCTCTACCTACGTATGACATGGGGTGGATTGCCATTACCTTCTCCAGCGCAGTGGCATCTGACTTGCCTGTTTGCACCTATCCGTTGTTCTTAGATCATCCGCATGGCTGCAGTTGAATAACATAACTCTTAATACCAAAGAACTGTTGATCTGCTAGAGATTCATCCTCCTCCATGGCCATCCAATGTCCTGCTACAGACGTCATCAGAGTTACCTTCTCCTAGATGCATATCTTAACTAAGACTAAAGGTGCATCTCTCCCAATAAATTAATGTGCCCCTAGATACCAACCTGGAAATTTCTTATGACTCTGCGCTGGTACTGGCCGGGCTCATTGTTGCTTAACTTTTGTGATTTGGCAAGAACTGGTGTGTCAGCATTATTGTGCCGTATATAATGAAACTAGAGGAAACAAATACCTTCAACTGTGCTTCATCAGAACCTTTGCATTAGTGGGATGCCTTACATACTCAAAGTCTCTGGTGATTTGACCATGTAGAGTGTGCCATCTCCTACATCAACTCCATAACACACCTGGATGCCTCAGACACTAAGGTGCATTGTAAACTACATACAACATGGCTTGAGGATGTATGAAATGATTTGACTGCATGTAGCTGAACTAATATCAATCCTTTAGATCAGATCACATAAAGAAAAGGCATTCCTACCTTGGAATCTGGAACACTTGTAACACTATAAATATCAAACCCTGAAATATTTTACATTTCTGAATTTTGAAAATGAAGATTGATTATTTGTAGTATTTAGATTTTGGGGAATATTTTGGAGGTCTAACCACTTGTATGTATTGCAAATCTTGCAACACGTTCAACACATAACAACTCGTTGAAAAAGATGTTACTCGTTATCCATTTTTTGTGCTAACTCCTCATCGAGTAAGCCAACCAATCATCAAACCCATCAATGCCTCTTTCTATTCGTTTTTTTTTTTTTTAATTATCTACTTGTTTTTTTATTTAGTTGGAATCTGTTTTTCTTGTATGCTTTCTTGGCAGCAATGAAAGTTTCTATCATGAGCCTCACCACAAGCGCATTTTATTAAATTGTAATCATATTTTTACTAGCGGGACCTGTGGAAATTCCACAGGGGATTCATTCATATGCAATATATTGATGTTAGCATTCTGTAGATGTTTAGCATAAATGGAGATGCTCTGATATTATTGTAGCTCTTTTGTTAAAACTACAAAATTATTTATCTAAGCTAGCAGGGATGCCCCGCATAGCCCACTTGTAAAGTATGCTTAAATATGATATTTTCATTCTTGCAGATTTCATATATATTATCATAGTTAATGTTCTATTGATTTTTTATAGTTTATAAAATTGCAATTTCAAAAATAAAAAAATATATCCATATGACTTAGGTGTAGGTGCATCAGCTTGAATCAAAACCAAAACTAATGAAAAAAAAAAATATATATATATATATATATATATATATATATATATATATATATATATATATATATATATAACTTGAGTTTCTTCAGCTATGATCAAAACCAAAATCATGGTAAAATTATTTATAAAAAAATAGATTACTGGAGTGCCATCAGTTATAATCGAAACTGAAACCAAAACTTATGAAGAATTTTTGGTGAAATTATTTATTACAAAAAATGGAAATTCATAACAATTAAATGACAGTCACTCAGATGTAAGCGTGACACACAAAATAAATAACACACACACTATCCTATTAATATATAGATAGTTATGAATAGCTCAAATAACATGTTCTTATCTTTGCAAGAGGTTGAAGACATTGACAAACAAGAGGAGAGGTTTCTAGACTTTAAGAACTGTTGATTTTCCTTTGGAGAAAGAAAGAGATAGTTTATTGATAAACAGATAGATAGCTTGTCTCATTACACATAGCTACATTGTGCGCAACAGACATCCCATCAGAGATGACACCTCTTATGCATTGGATCTGCTTTAGGAAGATCTCTGTTCTTCTGGAAGTCACATGGTTTTGTGAACTTTTGTTGACTAAATTCTGACCTCCCATCCGTCACTCACTTCTTCATTCAACTCATGGATTTTATCATGTAATACTTTCACATGTGCGCATGTGTTGGATATCTTTAAATTTTGTCAAACTACCAAAGACTTCATATATACCTTTTTCTATAAATAGTCACATTCCATCCACAACCGCTACCTACATATTTTCTTATCTCTGACTGGCTGTGGCTCTGTGGAACTTACTTGGCCCTTAAGGTTACCTCTCCACCAAGTTTATAACCTTCTTCTAGTTCTTTGGAAATCTTTTTGTATGTCTTCTCACGGTGGCAATCAAACTTTCTCTCACAAGCCTTATCACAAGTGCATTTTATTAAATTGTAACCATACTTTTATTGTTACAGATGACTCCAATAACATTTTCCTTTCATCTCTCCTTAACACCAGATGCATAATCTCTAGTTTCACATAATGTTTGCCATAGCATGTTTTCTTTTTTGTTTTTTTGTTTTTTTTTTATTGCTTTGAGACATTCAGGATTACTTCCTCAGTCCAACAACTCAAATAACAAAAACAGTTGTTTATGTTTCCATTTCTATCCAAATTGAAAATTGTAAAAATGACCAAAGTAATAATCCAAATCCAACTCCTACCAACATAACACTTCTGACCAGTAGCGGCTCGTGCATGGGGCTGTGGGACTGCAGCACCCCCAAGTTATTTCTACACAATATTAATGATAAAATTAAAAATAATACGTTTGTTTATTATTATTATTATTATTTTATTTTATTTATTTATTTATTTTTTTTCTATGTGTACATTATAAAATCATTAACTTTAATGTCGGTATCTCCAAATGCATATAATAACAAAAATAAAACTTGCTTGGCGCTGTGAAATCCACAGTTACACTTTCTAAATGAAATTCTCTTGTACGCATGCGCGGATTAGACGCTTTAGGCAGCCGATGAAAGCCTCTTTGAAGAACTGTCGATCAGCGCAGTTCCGTGTCGTGAAATTCGTTGTTTGCTGAGAGTGTGCGCCTGTATAGATATGATAACATTGTTATTGAAAAAAAAAAGTAGGTTTACTTATATTTTTAAAAATTATTATTAAAATCTGCACATAACGTGTTCTTGTACATAAAATATTGTGCTATTTTTTTTTTAAATACGCACACTTTTAGCGTTGCGATTTAAGTCGGTAGCAGACGGAAATATATAATATGCAGGAACTGTTTATTTTTATTTATTAAAAGTATTCGGGAATTTAGCAGTGAAGCTAACACGCGGCCAAGGGTAAAAACCAAATATACAATAAATAAATCTTACCATAAAAATAAAGTTACTTTTCCATCTACCTGCCTTTTTGTTTGTTTCTTTAAATGCTATTTATTTTGCAACAACTAAACTTTACAAAAAAAAAACTGTTTACATTTTTTTCTAGAAGCAAAAACGCGAAGAAACAGTTTATGTTGAAAATACATTTTAGTTAGAAATCTTTTTAACGTGTATGTTTTAGATATAAAAAAATTAGCATTTATTTGCCTCCGACAAGGACAATGTTAGAAGTTTTACACTTTGAAAAATGGATTTTTTACACAAGATTTTTTAATTAAAATGTGTTTGTAAGTAAAAAAAAAACACAGTTTTTTATAATTATGCATTTTTAAACTTTACAATGAATTTGTTAGTAGATGGGTCAGATAATACGCATTAAAAAAAGTAATTAGAAATCCTTCTGGACTGAGACAATTTTAATTCTTTTGTTTTTTGGGGAAGAAAGCTACATTAAAATTCGATGTTTTATAATGCTTATATATGACATCCTATTTTCTTATAATGAATCTCAACTTCATGTCGATCTTTACCGGCATGGGAAGGTCAGTAAATAGCCAAGTTTGTTCTTTTTATATAAAAAGCAAGTTGTTAAAAGATTTGTAAATAAAATTTTGTATCTTTAAATATTTTTGTTTGTTTGCTCACTATATAAAAATGTAAACTTTTTTATTTTCCATTTTATTTACAAATATGTTTTGTTATAAATACATATTTAAAAATAAATTTTGTAAATAAAACTATTAAATAAAACGCTATTTTCAAATAGTAAACTCCTAAATTAACCCTCGTAGGGAGGCAGGAAAATTTCAAAGTTTTTCTTTTTTGTTTTTATAAAAAATAAGTTATTTTTTAAAATGTTTTTGGTTTGTTTGAAAAAAAAAACAAAAAAAACGCAAACTTTTATTTAATCTGAAAAGTTTAAAAGGAATAAATATATATATTATTTTTATTCTGTAAAGTGTACATAATTTAAAAAAATCCTTTTAATAAAAAAGTTTTTGCGTATTATCCATTTCTGATTAATTATTTGTCTTTGTTATATAATTGAATATTTATTTGAATGCTTGTTTATTATTTGATTAAATATTTATTTATATATTCGAATTCCTTTACACGATATTAAAAAAATACGTAAAATTTTTGAAGCAGCACCCCCACTAATTTCAGGCACGAGCCGCCACTGCTTCTGACCTACATGTCATTACCATCTAGATTATAGTCCTATGTAACCACACCTGGGAAAAGTTATCACACAATCCTGCATCACGAGACAAATAAGTGTAATCAGCCAGGAGGGTTGTGGTGTTGACCTAAGCACACAAGCGCTAACCCTAAGTCCCAGTGGCTACACTTTTATTTTGTCTAGTGATGGACTCTTCAAAATTTAACCAGGTACTCGCTCATTATTGCAGTTACTGCTCTGATACTCAGAGCACACAAAAAATGATTTCTTAAAGTTGGTTTAACCACTCTGTATTTTATTTTGTTGGGTGACTAGCTAGCCTCCTCATCAATCAAACCTGGTGGTAAAACTGGGTTAGTTATTGATAACCTGACTAACATGCAGTATAATCAGATTGAGAGAGTGGTTCTCATTAGATCATCAAAGTCGAGCAATATTAAGTCTGGTCAGTCCCAGATGGTGATCATTTGGGAATACCAGGTGCTGCATGTAAGACATCAACACCTCTCTGCAAAAACATAATGTAATCATCTCCCCTTACACCCAACCAGGATATACATGCTACTGGGGATCGTTTGTGAATTTGATATTCCCTAGCCACTTTCTCCTTCGGGAGAAGCTGATTCAACCTACTTAAGGTGAATGCTGCTGGCTTTAACATGCAGCAGGTAAAGCTCGATTACATGGTACTAGTAGTGCTCATCAAATGACTTGACAGTAAATTTACACACACACACACACACACACACACACACACACACACACACACACACACACACACACACAAACTATTAATTGTTCCAGATTAAAATTAGAAATATCACTCTATAATTATCTAATTTTTATTTTATTTTTTATTTAACAGGTGGTCCAGTAATTCAAAATGCATGTAATGATATCATGGCCAAAAAATCAGTTAAAAACCTTAAGGAAGGAAGTGTAGAAGTTACAACTGCGGGAAAATTAAAAAGTAAAATAATTATTCATGCAGTTGGCCCAAGATGGATCGATGGAAACAGCTATGAAACTGAATCTCTTGCAGAAGCTGTTTCAAATTCACTAGTAGCAGCAGAACGGAATAAATGTACTTCGATTGCATTTCCAGCCATCAGCACAGGTAATATCACACTTCTTTATTGAAATCATGGCTCAATGGTTCTCCACCTTGTTTGTCCCGTGCACCTCTTTTACCATCTCCCCCCCCCCCCATTTCATAGTTGTCTATCTCATCTGAAATTATTTGCATAAAATACAATATTAGTTTATATGCATTGAAATTTCTACATGGATCATTTTAACAGTAGAGTTTTATAAATTAAGGTTGAAAATTCTGATGCATTTATAAAACTGGAATCCGATGCCTCCACTCACTCTCGAAAGACAAAGGATACCCCCTATTGGGGCAACTGCACATGTAATTGTGAGGCAAAGGTTGCACAATAACCAATCAAACCTCTCCTGAATCAGCACTGCTTGAGTCCAGTGGCAAGGAGTAGTCCAAGACGACTGGAAACAATGCTGAGAAAAGTAGAGAGTACATACAGCACCTAGAAGTCCTAAATGATCACCCATCTAGTACTGGACAGGCTCATGGTTGCTTAACTGATGGAAACCGGTGTGTCAAACAGGGTTATGCCATATCAAAAACTAGAATAATTTTATTTTATATCAGAGAGGCGGTAGCACTCTCTATATAGGGATGGCCCGTACACGCCTATATATGCCTACAAAACAAAACTATCCAAATCTCAACTAAAATCAACTTATAAGTTTCAAAAAGCACATATTCTTACAGAGAAGCGTCTTACGAATCCAGCGAGTGTCAGAACGTCGGTTAAAATGTCAAAAGAAAGCAAAAAAAAAAAAAGGGTACAAAAATGGCCAATTGTTCTTCTTTCTTCTTTCTTCTTCTTTCTTCTTTCTTTTGAGACGATGTATCTCGGTGTACGAACGGTCTCTGACAACAGTTCAAGCATCAATCGACTGCTCTTTACATGGAGAAGTGCAGTGACCCATCGCTTTTCAGCTAACTCCATAATTAAATAAGATTACGTGTAATAACAAGTTTTAAACACTATATACCCAATGTAGACAGACCACTTCGAACACGGAACTTCTCTCAAAAGGGACAGCTCCAAATAATACACCGGATGCTCACAGACATTCCAGTTTGCCAGTGGCCTATATTTCTTGGACGCTGAATATTTGAGGTGAACGTTAAGGTTTTTTCTTTAAACAGTAACCCACCAGCATTAATGAAACCACAAAATCTTTATCTCAGTTGATCAAAATTGTTATAAGAGTAACCTATCAGCAAGTACGACGTCAACAAACAATGTTATAAAAACAAATAATTCTTCAGATTTTGGACTGTAAAATATGTACAAAATGTCAATGCTGTGACCAGGATTCAAACCTAGGTTAGCACGACCACAACGTGGGGTCCTAACCTCTAGATGATCACGGCTAACACTGACGTCTGTCGCTCTTGGCAGAAAGACACATGACTACTGTCAAACTATTGAAAAATAAGGAGGAAACTTGAAATCTAACGCATGCGCAAAAATACACTATAGCAACCATTGTTAAATGCAGCTGAATCTCTTCGCTCACTAAGAAAAGTAGATCAGACCAGTTCTTCTAAGAACTCACCAAACGCCAAAGGAAATAAGTTAAATTAACCGCAAAAGAAACTGCAAGAAAGTCATCTTCTAAGAACTCACTGGAAGCTGACCAAAAAGAATCAAAATCCAAGCCCTAGCCACAAAAATAACTAGATATTGTGGCTACTATACACAATCTACTAATAAAAACAAGTAAGTTTTCTAAAATAAACTGCAATAAATTAACCAAGTAACCTCACACTGTCACTGATTAGGACTTCATATAAAGATAACAACTACACTATTGGTGTATGTACCGTTCCACACTTTAACTATTGGTGACGGGGCAGTATCTCAATTCTACGAGAGTTGTCTTGCTATAAGATAAGTGATATTATAGTAAGATACACATAAATGTTATATGTTTACATTTAATAAAAAATGCCAAAGTCAGCACATAGTAAAAAAGCTCAGAGAAATATAGACTATGAAAAAAACAAAGTCAAGGTATTATCTGAGCAAAAAGAATACTATCAGAAAAATGTTGAAATAATAAAAATTAAGTATCATGCAAATCCTGAGACAAAGAAGGCTGCCTCACGTGCTGACTCAAAAGCACGGTATAACAGGGATCCCGAGGGGAAAAAAACTGCCTCACGTGCTCTTTATAACAAAGAACCAGAAAAAAAGAAGGCTGCCTCACGTGCTGACTCAAAAGCACAGTATAACAGGGATTCTGAGGAGAAAAAAGCTGCCTCACGTGCTCTTTATAACAAAGAACCAGAAAAAAAGAAGGCTGCCTCACGTGCTCTTTATAACAAAGAACCAGAAAAAAAGAAGGCTGCCTCACGTGCTGACTCAAAAGCACGGTATAACAGGGATTCCAAGGGAAAAAAAGCTGCCTCACGTGCTCTTTATAACAAAGAACCAGAAAAAAAGAAGGCTGCCTCACGTGCTGACTCAAAAGCACGGTATAGCAGGGATCCAAAGGGGAAAAAAGCTGCCTCATGCACAAACTATTATAAATATAAATATCAAAAACTGCCAAATCTTTGCCAAAACACCAAAGAATGAACCAAGAAAAATTTAATAGTGAAGGTATGAACATTTTAGAACTTTATAATACTCTAACTGTTTTATCAGAGAGGCGGTAGCACTCTCTATGTAATATAGAACCGATGGAGGACCAAGAGGCAACTCCTAAGGCCCAAAACCCAAAGACCTAAAACTCAGCAGGAAGCGACCTGCTACTAATGGAGGCGGCAATGAGCCGCCTCCTAAAAAAGACAATACTATCATGAATGTAAGTTTAAAAATAAGACTGTAAGTAAAAATACTAATTAACAAGAATAAAAAAGCATTGGGAATGCAAAAGGATATAGGGATGGTATGCCAAAAAGTATACAAACAAGATAGCTATGAATGGCTAGGCACATGGAAATAGAATTGCATCCAAAGTATAGCCCTATAGCTTTTTACAACCGTAATGATGGCACGGAATGAAGATTGGAGAAAAGCTATAGGGCTATACTTTGGATGCAATTCTATTTCCATGTGCCTAGCCATTCATAGCTATCTTGTTTGTATACTTTTTGGCATACCATCCCTATATCCTTTTGCATTTCCAATGCTTTTTTATTCTTGTTCATAAAGGAACTAGAAGAATATCTAAGAATTGGAAATTTAGAATAGAATGGGTAATTGTATCATAATTTAGAAAAACTTTCAAATCGTCCAACACTAGATTATATGCATTCAAAATTATACATGATTTATTTTTTCAGCTGACTTTTATAAATTAAATGCAATTTGAAAATTTTTATG